>NW_027596163.1:0-309082 GCF_964194155.1 Cetorhinus maximus
GAGAGAGTGAGGGACAGTAACACCTTAGAGAGTGTGGGAAAGTAACACTGGAGAGAGTGTGGTACAGTAACACTGGAGAGAGTGTGGGACAGTAACATTGGAGAGTGTGGGACAGTAACACTGGAGAGAGTGTGGGACAGTAACACTAGAGAGAGTGTGGGACAGTAACACTGGAGAGAGTGGGACAGTAACACTGGAGATAATGTGGGACCGTAACACTGTAGAGAGTGTGAGAGAGTAACACTGGAGAGAGTGTGAGACAGTAACGCTGGAGAGAGTGTGGAACAGTAACACTGGAGAGAGTGTGGGACATTAACACTGGAGAGAGTGTGGGACACTAACACTGGAGAGATTGCGTGACAGTAACGCTGGAGAGATTGTGGGACAGTAACACTGCAGATAGTGTGGGACAGCAACACTGGAGAGATTGTGGGACAGTAACACTGGAGAGTGTGGGACAGTAACACTGGAGAGAGTGTTGGACACAACACTGGAGAGAGTGTGAGACAGTAACACTGGAGAGAGTGTGGGACAGTAACACTGGAGAGAGTATGGGACAGTAATACTGGAGAGAGTGTGGGACAGTAACACTGGAGAGAGTGTGTGACGGTAACACTGGAGGGAGTGTGGGACAGTAACACTGGAGAGAGTGGGACAGTAACACTGGAGAGAGTGTGAGACAGTAACACTGGAGAGAGTGCGGGACAGTAACACTGGAGAGAGTGTGTGACAGTAACACAGGAGAGAGTGTGAGACAGTTACACTGGAGAGTGTGGGACAGTAACGCTAGAGAAAATGTAAGACAGTAACACTGGAGAGTGTGTGGGACAGTAAAACTGGGGAGAGTTTGAAAGAGTAACACTGGAGAGAGTGTGAGACAGTAACACTGGGAAGAGTGTGGGAGAGTAACATTGGAGAGAGTGTGGGACAGCAACACTGGAGAGAGTGTGGGACAGTAACACTGGAGAGAGTGTGGGGCAGTAACACTGGAGAGAGTGTGGGACAGTAACACTGGAGATATGGGAGAGTAACACTGGAGAGAGTGTCTGACTGTAACAATGGAGAGAATGTGGGACAGTAACACTGGAGAGACTGTGAGATAGTAACGATGGAGAGAGTGTGGGACAGTAACACTGGAGAGTGTGTGGGACAGTAACACTGGAGAGAGTGTGAGACACTAACACTGGAGAGCGTGGGACAGTAACACTGGAGAGAGTGAGAGACAGTACCAATGGAGAGAGTGTCTGACAGTAACACTGGAGAGAGTGGGACAGTAACACTGGAGAGAGTGTGGGACAGTAACACTGGAGAGAGTGTGGGACAGTAACACTGGAGAGTGTGGGACATTAACACTGGAGAGAATGTGGGACAGTAACACTGGTGAGAGTGTGGGACAGTAACACTGGAGAGAGTGTGGGACAGTAACACTGGAGAGTGTGGGACAGTAACACTGGAGAGAGTGTTGGACAGTAACACTGTAGATAGTGTGGGACAGTAACACTGGAGAGAGTGTGGGACAGTAACACAGGAGAGAGTGTGGGACAGTAACACTGGAGAGAGTGAGGGACAGTAACACTGGAGAGAGTGTTGGACCGTAACACTGGACAGAGTGTGGGACAGTAACGCTGGAGAGAGTGTGAGACAGTAACACTGGTGAGAGTGTCTGACAATAACACTGGAGAGAGTGTGGGACAGTAACAGTGGAGAGAGTGTGAGACAGTAACAATGGAGAGAGTGTGGGACAATAACACTGGAGAGTATGTGAGACAGTAACACTGGAGAGAGTGTGGGACAGTAACACTGGAGAGAGTGTGGGACATAACAATGGAGAGAGTGTGGGACAGTAACACTTGAGAGAGTGTGGGACAGTAATACTGGAGAGAGTGTGGGACAGTAACACTGGAGAGAGTGTGGGACAGTAACACTGGAGAGAGTGTGGGACAGTAACACTGGAGAGTGTGTGGGACAGAAACACTGGAGAGAGTGTGAGACAGTAACACTGGAGAGAGTGCGAGACAGTAACACTGCAGAGAGTGTCAGACAGTAACGCTGGATAGAGTGTGGGACAGTAACACTGGAGAGGGTGTGGGAGAGTAACACTGGAGAGAGTAGGACAGTAACACTGGAGAGAATGTGGGACAGTAACACTCGAGACTATGTGAGACAGTAACACTGGAGAGAGTGTGGGACAGTAACACTGGAGAGAGTGTGGGACAGTAACACTGGAGAGAGTGTGGGACAGTAACACTGGAGAGAGTGTGAGACAGTAACGCTGGAGAGTATGTGAGACAGTAACACTGGTGAGTGTTTGGACAGTAACACTGGAGAGAGTGTGGGACAGTAACACAGGAGAGAGTGTGGGACAGTAACACTGGAGAGAGTGTGAGAGAGTAACACTGGAGAGAGTGTGAGACAGTAACGCTGGAGAGAGTGTGGGACAGTAACACTGGAGAGAGTGTGGGACAGTAACACTGGAGAGAGTGTGGGACAGTAACACTGGAGAGATTGTGTGACAGTAACGCTGGAGAGATTGTGAGACAGTAACACTGCAGATAGTGTGGGACAGTAACACTGGAGAGAGTGTGGGACAGTAACACTGGAGAGTGTGGGACAGTAACACTGGATAGAGTGTTGGACACAACACTGGAGAGAATGTGAGACAGTAACACTGGAGAGAGTGTGGGACAGTAACACTGGAGAGAGTGTGGGAAAGTAACACTGGAGAGAGTGTGTGACGGTAACACTGGAGACAGTGTGGGACAGTAACACTGGAGAGAGTGGGACAGTAACACTGGAGAGAGTGTGGTACAGGAACACTGGAGAGAGTGTGACAATAACACTGGAGAGAGTGTGGGACAGTAACACTGGAGAGAGTGGGCAGTAACACTGTAGATAGTGTGGGAAAGTAACACTGGAGAGATGGTGGGACATTAAAGCTGGAGAGATTATGGGACAGTAACACTGGAGAGTGTGGGACAGTAACACTGGAGAGACTGTGGGACAGTAAAGCTGGAGAGAGTGTGGGACAGTAACGCTGGAGAAAGTGTGAGACAGTAACAATGGAGATAGTTTGGGTCAGTAACACTGGAGAGAGTGTGAGACAGTACCACTTGAGAGAGTGGGACAGTAACACTGGAGAGAGTGTGAGACAGTAACACTGGAGAGAGTGCGGGACAGTAACATTGGAGAGAGTGTGTGACAGTAACACAGGAGAGAGTGTGAGACAGTTACACTGGAGAGTGTGGGACAGTAACGCTGGAGAAAATGTAAGACAGTAACACTGGAGAGTGTGTGGGACAGTAAAACTGGGGAGAGTTTGAAAGAGTAACACTGGAGAGAGTGTGAGACAGTAACACTGGGGAGAGTGTGGGAGAGTAACATTGGAGAGAGTGTGGGACAGCAACACTGGAGAGAGTGTGGGACAGTAACACTGGAGAGATTGTGGGACAGTAACACTGGAGAGAGTGTGGGACAGTAACACTGGAGATATGGGAGAGTAACACTGGAGAGAGTGTCTGACTGTAACAATGGAGAGAATGTGGGACAGTAACACTGGAGAGACTATGAGACAGTAACAATAGAGAGAGTGTGGGACAGTAACACTGGAGAGAGTGTGGGACAGAAACACTGGAGAGAGTGTGAGACACTAACACTGGAGAGCGTAGGACAGTAACACTGGAGAGAGTGAGAGACAGTAACAATGGAGAGAGTGTCTGACAGTAACACTGGAGAGAGTGGGACTGTAACACTGGAGAGAATGTGGGACAGTAACACTGGTGAGAGTGTGGGACAGTAACACTGGAGAGAGTGTGGGACAGTAACACTGGAGAGTGTGGGACAGTAACACTGGAGAGAGTGTGGGACAGTAACAATGGAGAGAGTGTGGGACAGTAAGACTGGAGAGAGTGTGGGACAGTAACAATGGAGAGAGTGTGGGACAGTAACACTGGAGAGAGTGTGGGAAAGTAACACTGGAGAGAGTGTGGGACAGTAACACTGGAGAGTGTGTGGGACAGAAACACTGGAGAGAGTGTGAGACAGTAACACTGGAGAGAGTGCGAGACAGTAACACTGGAGAGAGTGTGGGACAGTAACACTGGAGAGTGTGGGACATTAACACTGGAGAGAATGTGGGAGAGTAACACTGGAGTGAGTGTGGGACAGTAACACTTGAGAGAGTGTGGGACAGTAACACTGGAGAGTGTGGGACTGTAACACTGGAGAGAGTGTGGGACAGTAACACTGGATAGAGTGTGGGACTGTAACACTGGAGAGTGTGGGACAGTAACACTGGAGAGTGTGTGAAGTAACACTGGAGAGAGTGTGGGACGGTAACACTGAAGCAAGTGTGGGACAGTAACGCTGGAGAAAGTGTGAGACAATAACACTGGAGAGAGTGTGAGACAGTAACACTGGAAAGAGTGTGGGACAGAAACACTGGTGAGAGTGTGGGACATTTGCACTGGAGAGAGTGTGGGACAGTAACGCTGGAGAGAGTGCTAGACAGTAACGCTGGAGAGAGTGCGGGACAGTAACACTGGAGAGAGTGCGGGACAGTAACACTGGAGAGAATGTGGGACAGTAACACTGGAGAGAGGGTGAGACAGTAACACTGGAGAGAGATTGGGACAGTAACACTGGAGAGATTGTGGGACAGTTACACTGGAGAGAGTTTGGGAAAGTAGCACTGGGGAGAGTGTGGGACATTAACACTGGAGAGAGTGAGGGACAGTAACACCTTAGAGAGTGTGGGAAAGTAACACTGGAGAGAGTGTGGTACAGTAACACTAGAGAGAGTGTGGGACAGTAACACTGGAGAGAGTGGGACAGTAACACAGGAGATAATGTGGGACCGTAACACTGTAGAGAGTGTGAGAGAGTAACACTGGAGAGAGTGTGAGACAGTAACGCTGGAGAGAGTGTGGGACAGTAACACTGGAGAGAGTGTGGGACAGTAACACTGGAGAGAGTGTGGGACACTAACACTGGAGAGATTGTGTGACAGTAACGCTGGAGAGATTGTGGGACAGTAACACTGCAGATAGTGTGGGACAGCAACACTGGAGAGATTGTGGGACAGTAACACTGGAGAGTGTGGGACAGTAACACTGGAGAGAGTGTTGGACACAACACTGGAGAGAGTGTGAGACAGTAACACTGGAGAGAGTGTGGGACAGTAACACTGGAGAGAGTATGGGACAGTAACACTGGAGAGAGTGTGGGACAGTAACACTGGAGAGAGTGTGTGACGGTAACACTGGAGGGAGTGTGGGACAGTAACACTGGAGAGAGTGGGACAGTAACACTGGAGAGATTGTGGTACAGGAACACTGGAGAGAGTGGGACAGTAACAATGGAGAGAGTGTGGGACAGTAACACTGGAGAGAGTAGGTCAGTAACACTGGAGAGATTGTGGGACAGTAACACTGGAGAGATGGTGGGACAGTAAAGCTGGAGAGATTATGGGACAGTAACACTGGAGAGTGTGGGACAGTAACACCGGAGAGTGTGGGACAGTAACACTGGAGAGAGTGTGGGACAGTAACAATGGAGAGAGTGTGGGACAGTAACACTGGAGAGAGTGTGGGACAGTAACACTGGAGAGAGTGTGAGACAGTACCAATGGAGAGAGTGTCTGACTGTAACAATGGAGAGAATGTGGGACAGTAACACTGGAGAGATTGTGAGACAGTAACAATGGAGAGAGTGTGGGACAGTAACACTGGAGAGAGTGTGGGACAGTAACACTGGAGAGAGTGTGAGACAGTACCAATGGAGAGAGTGTCTGACAGTAAAACTGGAGAGAGTGAGAGACAGTAACAATGGAGAGAGTGTCTGACAGTAACACTGGAGAGAGTGGGATAGTAACACTGGAGAGAGTGTGGGACAGTAACACTGCAGAGAGTGTGAAACAGTAACACTGGAGAGTGTGGGACATTAACACGGGAGAGAGAGTGAGACAGTAACAATGGAGAGATTGTCTGACAGTAACACTGGAGAGAGTGTCTGACAATAACACTGGAGAGAGTGTGGGACAGTAACAGTGGAGAGAGTGTGAGACAGTAACAATGGAGAGAGTGTGGGACAGGAACACTGGAGAGAGTGTGGGACAATAACACTGGAGAGAGTGTTGGACAGTAACACTGTAGATAGTGTGGGACAGTAACACTGGAGAGAGTGTGGGACAGTAACACAGGAGAGAGTGTGGGACAGTAACACTGGAGAGAGTGAGGGACAGTAACACTGGAGAGTGCGTTGGACCGTAACACTGGACAGAGTGTGGGACAGTAACGCTGGAGAGAGTGTGAGACAGTAACACTGGTGAGAGTGTCTGACAATAACACTGGAGAGAGTGTGGGACAGTAACAGTGGAGAGAGTGTGAGACAGTAACAATGGAGAGAGTGTGGGACAATAACACTGGAGAATATGTGAGACAGTAACACTGGAGAGAGTGTGGGACAGTAACACTGGAGAGAGTGTGGGACAGTAACAATGGAGAGAGTGTGGGACAGTAAGACTGGAGAGAGTGTGGGACAGTAACACTGGAGAGAGTGTGGGACAGTAACACTGGAGAGAGTGTGGGAAAGTAACACTGGAGAGAGTGTGGGACAGTAACACTGGAGAGTGTGTGGGACAGAAACACTGGAGAGAGTGTGAGACAGTAACACTGGAGAGAGTGCGAGACAGTAACACTGGAGAGAGTGTGGGACAGTAACGCTGGATAGAGTGAGGGACAGTAACACTGGAGAGGGTGTGGGACAGTAACACTGGAGAGAGTAGGACAGTAACACTGGAGAGAATGTGGGACAGTAACACTGGAGACTATGAGAGACAGTAACACTGGAGAGAGTGTGGGACAGTAACACTGGAGAGAGTGTGGGACAGTAACACTGGAGAGAGTGCGGGACAGTAACACTGGAGAGAGTGTGAGACAGTAACGCTGGAGAGTATGTGAGACAGTAACACTGGTGAGTGTTTGGACAGTAACACTGGAGAGAGTGTGGGACAGTAACACAGGAGAGAGTGTGGGACAGTAACACTGGAGAGAGTGTGAGAGAGTAACACTGGAGAGAGTGTGAGACAGTAACGCTGGAGAGAGTGTGGGACAGTAACACTGGAGAGAGTGTGGGACAGTAACACTGGAGAGAGTGTGGGACAGTAAAACTGGAGAGATTGTGTGACAGTAACGCTGGAGAGATTGTGAGACAGTAACACTGCAGATAGTGTGGGACAGTAACACTGGAGAGAGTGTGGGACAGTAACACTGGAGAGTGTGGGACAGTAACACTGGATAGAGTGTTGGACACAACACTGGAGAGAATGTGAGACAGTAACACTGGAGAGAGTGTGGGACAGTAACACTGGAGAGAGTATGGGACAGTAACACTGGAGAGAGTGTGGGAAAGTAACACTGGAGAGAGTGTGTGACGGTAACACTGGAGACAGTGTGGGACAGTATAACTGGAGAGAGTGGGACAGTAACACTGGAGAGAGTGTGGTACAGGAACACCGGAGAGAGTGGGACAATAACACTGGAGAGAGTGTGGGACAGTAACACTGGAGAGAGTGGGACAGTAACACTGTAGAGAGTGTGTGATAGTAACACTGGAGAGATGGTGGGTCATTAAAGCTGGAGAGATTATGGGACAGTAACGCTGGAGAGTGTGGGACAGTAACACTGGAGAGACTGTGGGACAGTAACGCTGGAGAGAGTGTGGGACAGTAACGCTGGAGAAAATGTGAGACAGTAACAATGGAGAGAGTTTGGGTCAGTAACACTGGAGAGAGTGTGAGACAGTACCACTTGAGAGAGTGGGACAGTAACACTGGAGAGAGTGTGAGACAGTAACACTGGAGAGAGTGCGGGACAGTAACACTGGAGAGAGTGTGTGACAGTAACACAGGAGAGAGTGTGAGACAGTTACACTGGAGAGTGTGGGACAGTAAGGCTGGAGAAAATGTAAGACAGTAACACTGGAGAGTGTGTGGGACAGTAAAACTGGGGAGAGTTTGAAAGAGTAACACTGGAGAGAGTGTGAGACAGTAACACTGGGGAGAGTGTGGGAGAGTAACATTGGAGAGAGTGTGGGACAGCAACACTGGAGAGAGTGTGGGACAGTAACATGGAGAGAGTGTGGGACAGTAACACTGGAGAGCGTGTGGGACAGTAACACTGGAGATATGGGAGAGTAACACTGGAGAGAGTGTCTGACTGTAACAATGGAGAGAATGTGGGACAGTAACACTGGAGAGACTGTGAGACAGTAACAATGGAGAGAGTGTGGGACAGTAACACTGGAGAGAGTGTGGGACAGTAACACTGGAGAGAGTGTGAGACACTAACACTGGAGAGCGTGGGACAGTAACACTGGAGAGAGTGAGAGACAGTAACAATGGAGAGAGTGCCTGACAGTAACACTGGAGAGAGTGGGACAGTAACACTGGAGAGAGTGTGGGACAGTAACACTGGAGAGAGTGTGGGACAGTAACACTGGAGAGTGTGGGACATTAACACTGGAGAGAATGTGGGACAGTAACACTGGTGAGAGTGTGGGACAGTAACACTGGAGAGAGTGTGGGACAGTAACACTGGAGAGTGTGGGACAGTAACACTGGAGAGAGTGTTGGACAGTAACACTGTAGATAGTGTGGGACAGTAACACTGGAGAGAGTGTGGGACAGTAACACAGGAGAGAGTGTGGGGCAGTAACACTGGAGAGAGTGAGGGACAGTAACACTGGAGAGAGTGCTGGACCGTAACACTGGACAGAGTGTGGGACAGTAACGCTGGAGAGAGTGTGGGACAGTAACACTGGAGAGAGTGTGGGACAGGAACAATGGAGAGAGTGTGGGACAGTAACACTTGAGAGAGTGTGGGACAGTAACACTGGAGAGAGTGTGGGACAGTAACACTGGAGAGAGTGTGGGAAAGTAACACTGGAGAGAGTGTGGGACAGTAACACTGGAGAGTGTGTGGGACAGAAACACTGGAGAGAGTGTGAGACAGTAACACTGGAGAGAGTGCGAGACAGTAACACTGGAGAGAGTGTGGGACAGTAACGCTGGATAGAGTGTGGGACAGTAACACTGGAGAGGGTGTGGGACAGTAACACTGGAGAGAGTAGGACAGTAACACTGGAGAGAATGTGGGACAGTAACACTGGAGAGTATGTGAGACAGTAACACTGGAGAGAGTGTGGGACAGTAACACTGGAGAGAGTGTGGGACAGTAACACTGGAGAGAGTGCGGGACAGTAACACTGGAGAGAGTGTGAGACAGTAACGCTGGAGAGTATGTGAGACAGTAACACTGGTGAGTGTTTGGACAGTAACACTGGAGAGAGTGTGGGACAGTAACACAGGAGAGAGTGTGGGACAGTAACACTGGAGAGAGTGTGAGAGAGTAACACTGGAGAGAGTGTGAGACAGGAACGCTGGAGAGAGTGTGGGACAGTAACACTGGAGAGAGTGTGGGACAGTAACACTGGAGAGAGTGTGGGACAGTAACACTGGAGAGATTGTGTGACAGTAACGCTGGAGAGATTGTGAGACAGTAACACTGCAGATAGTGTGGGCAGTAACACTGGAGAGAGTGTGGGACAGTAACACTGGAGAGTGTGGGACAGTAACACTGGATAGAGTGTTGGACACAACACTGGAGAGAATGTGAAACAGTAACACTGGAGAGAGTGTGGGACAGTAACACTGGAGAGAGTATGGGACAGTAACACTGGAGAGAGTGTGGGAAAGTAACACTGGAGAGAGTGTGTGACGGTAACACTGGAGACATTGTGGGACAGTAACACTGGAGAGAGTGGGACAGTAACACTGGAGAGAGTGTGGTACAGGAACACTGGAGAGAGTGGGACAATAACACTGGAGAGAGTGTGGGACAGTAACACTGGAGAGAGTGGGACAGTAACACTGTAGAGAGTGTGGGAAAGTAACACTGGAGAGATGGTGGGACATTAAAGCTGGAGAGATTATGGGACAGTAACACTGGAGAGTGTGGGACAGTAACACTGGAGAGACTGTGGAACAGTAACGCTGGAGAGAGTGTGGGACAGTAACGCTGGAGAAAGTGTGAGACAGTAACAATGGAGAGAGTTTGGGTCAGTAACACTGGAGAGAGTGTGAGACAGTACCACTTGAGAGAGTGGGACAGTAACACTGGAGAGAGTTTGAGACAGTAACACTGGAGAGAGTGCGGGACAGTAACACTGGAGAGAGTGTGTGACAGTAACACAGGAGAGAGTGTGAGACAGTTACACTGGAGAGTGTGGGACAGTAACGCTGGAGAAAATGTAAGACAGTAACACTGGAGAGTGTGTGGGACAGTAAAACTGGGGAGAGTTTGAAAGAGTAACACTGGAGAGAGTGTGAGACAGTAACACAGGGGAGAGTGTGGGAGAGTAACATTGGAGAGAGTGTGGGACAGCAACACTGGAGAGAGTGTGGGACAGTAACACTGGAGAGAGTGTGGGACAGTAACACTGGAGAGAGTGTGGGACAGTAACACTGGAGATATGGGAGAGTAACACTGGAGAGAGTGTCTGACTGTAACAATGGAGAGAATGTGGGACAGTAACACTGGAGAGACTGTGAGACAGTAACAATGGAGAGAGTGTGGGACAGTAACACTGGAGAGAGTGTGGGACAGTAACACTGGAGAGAGTGTGAGACACTAACACTGGAGAGCGTGGGACAGTAACACTGGAGAGAGTGAGAGACAGTAACAAAGGAGAGAGTGTCTGAGAGTAACACTGGAGAGAGTGGGACAGTAACACTGGAGAGAGTGTGGGACAGTAACACTGGAGAGAGTGTGGGAAAGTAACACTGGAGAGTGTGGGACATTAACACTGGAGAGAATGTGGGACAGTAACACTGGTGAGAGTGTGGGACAGTAACACTGGAGAGAGTGTGGGACAGTAACACTGGAGAGTGTGGGACAGTAACACTGGAGAGAGTGTTGGACAGTAACACTGTAGATAGTGTGGGACAGTAACACTGGAGAGAGTGTGGGACAGTAACACAGGAGAGAGTGTGGGACAGTAACACTGGAGAGAGTGAGGGACAGTAACACTGGAGAGAGTGTTGGACCGTAACATTGGACAGAGTGTGGGACAGTAACGCTGGAGAGAGTGTGAGACAGTAACACTGGTGAGAGTGTCTGACAATAACACTGGAGAGAGTGTGGGACAGTAACAGTGGAGAGAGTGTGAGACAGTAACAATGGAGAGAGTGTGGGACAATAACACGGGAGAGTATGTGAGACAGTAACACTGGAGAGAGTGTGGGACAGTAACACTGGAGAGAGTGTGGGACAGTAACAATGGAGAGAGTGTTTGACAGTAACACTGGAGAGAGTGTGGGACAGTAACACTGGAGAGAGTGTGGGACAGTAACACTGGAGAGAGTGTGGGAAAGTAACACTGGAGAGAGTGTGGGACAGTAACACTGGAGAGTGTGTGGGACAGAAACACTGGAGAGAGTGTGAGACAGTAACACTGGAGAGAGAGCGAGACAGTAACACTGGAGAGAGTGTGGGACAGTAACGCTGGATAGAGTGTGGGACAGTTACACTGGAGTGAGTGAGGGACAGTAACACTGGAGAGAGTAGGACAGTAACACTGGAGAGAATGTGGGACAGTAACACTGGAGATTATGTGAGACAGTAACACTGGAGAGAGTGTGGGACAGTAACACTGGAGAGAGTGTGGGACAGTAACACTGGAGAGAGTGCGGGACAGTAACACTGGAGAGAGTGTGAGACAGTAACGCTGGAGAGTATGTGAGACAGTAACACTGGTGAGTGTTTGGACAGTAACACTGGAGAGAGTGTGGGACAGTAACACAGGAGAGAGTGTGGGACAGTAACACTGGAGAGAGTGTGAGAGAGTAACACTGGAGAGAGTGTGAGACAGTAACGCTGGAGAGAGTGTGGGACAGTAACACTGGAGAGAGTGTGGGACAGTAACACTGGAGAGAGTGTGGGACAGTAACACTGGAGAGATTGTGTGACAGTAACGCTGGAGAGATTGTGAGACAGTAACACTGCAGATAGTGTGGGACAGTAACACTGGAGAGAGTGTGGGACAGTAACACTGGAGAGTGTGGGACAGTAACACTGGATAGAGTGTTGGACACAACACTGGAGAGAATGTGAGACAGTAACAATGGAGAGAGTGTGGGACAGTAACACTGGAGAGAGTATGGGACAGTAACACTGGAGAGAGTGTGGGAAAGTAACACTGGAGAGAGTGTGTGACGGTAACACTGGATACAGTGTGGGACAGTAACACTGGAGAGATTGGGACAGTAACACTGGAGAGAGTGTGGTACAGGAACACTGGAGAGAGTGGGTCAATAACACTGGAGAGAGTGTGGGACAGTAACACTGGAGAGAGTGGGACAGTAACACTGTAGAGAGTGTGGGAAAGTAACACTGGAGAGATGGTGGGACATTAAAGCTGGAGAGAATATGGGACAGTAACACTGGAGAGTGTGGGACAGTAACACTGGAGAGTATGTGAGACAGTAACACTGGAGAGAGTGTGGGACAGTAACACTGGAGAGAGTGTGGGACAGTAACACTGGAGAGAGTGCGGGACAGTAACACTGGAGAGAGTGTGAGACAGTAACGCTGGAGAGTATGTGAGACAGTAACACTGGTGAGTGTTTGGACAGTAACACTGGAGAGAGTGTGGGACAGTAACACAGGAGAGAGTGTGGGACAGTAACACTGGAGAGAGTGTGAGAGAGTAACACTGGAGAGAGTGTGAGACAGTAACGCTGGAGAGAGTGTGGGACAGTAACACTGGAGAGAGTGTGGGACAGTAACACTGGAGAGAGTGTGGGAGAGTAACACTGGAGAGATTGTCTGACAGTAACGCTGGAGAGATTGTGAGACAGTAACACTGCAGATAGTGTGGGACAGTAACACTGGAGAGAGTGTGGGACAGTAACACTGGAGAGTGTGGGACAGTAACACTGGATAGAGTGTTGGACACAACACTGGAGAGAATGTGAGACAGTAACAATGGAGAGAGTGTGGGACAGTAACACTGGAGAGAGTATGTGACAGTAACACTGGAGAGAGTGTGGGAAAGTAACACTGGAGAGAGTGTGTGACGGTAACACTGGAGACATTGTGGGACAGTAACACTGGAGAGAGTGGGACAGTAACACTGGAGAGAGTGTGGTACAGGAACACTGGAGAGAGTGGGTCAATAACACTGGAGAGAGTGTGGGACAGTAACACTGGAGAGAGTGGGACAGTAACACTGTAGAGAGTGTGGGAAAGTAACACTGGAGAGATGGTGGGACATTAAAGCTGGAGAGAATATGGGACAGTAACACTGGAGAGTGTGGGACAGTAACACTGGAGAGACTGTGGGACAGTAACGCTGGAGAGAGTGTGGGACAGTAACGCTGGAGAAAATGTGAGACAGTAACAATGGAGAGAGTTTGGGTCAGTAACACTGGAGAGAGTGTGAGACAGTACCACTTGAGAGAGTGGGACAGTAACACTGGAGAGAGTGTGAGACAGTAACACTGGAGAGAGTGCGGGACATTAACACTGGAGAGAGTGTGTGACAGTAACACAGGAGAGAGTGTGAGACAGTTACACTGGAGAGTGTGGGACAGTAACGCTGGAGAAAATGTAAGACAGTAACACTGGAGAGTGTGTGGGACAGTAAAACTGGGGAGAGTTTGAAAGAGTAACACTGGAGAGAGTGTGAGACAGTAACACTGGGGAGAGTGTGGGAGAGTAACATTGGAGAGAGTGTGGGACAGCAACACTGGAGAGAGTGTGGGACAGTAACACTGGAGAGAGTGTGGGACAGTAACACTGGAGAGAGTGTGGGACAGTAACACTGGAGATATGGGAGAGTAACACTGGAGAGAGTGTCTGACTGTAACAATGGAGAGAATGTGGGACAGTAACACTGGAGAGACTGTGAGACAGTAACAATGGAGAGAGTGTGGGACAGTAACACTGGAGAGAGTGTGGGACAGTAACACTGGAGAGAGTGTGAGACACTAACACTGGAGAGCGTGGGACAGTAACACTGGAGAGAGTGAGAGACAGTAACAATGGAGAGAGTGTCTGACAGTAACACTGGAGAGAGTGGGACAGTAACACTGGAGAGAGTGTGGGACAGTAACACTGGAGAGAGTGTGGGACAGTAACACTGGAGAGTGTGGGACATTAACACTGGAGAGAATGTGGGACAGTAACACTGGTGAGAGTGTGGGACAGTAACACTGGAGAGAGTGTTGGACAGTAACAATGTAGATAGTGTGGGACAGTAACACTGGAGAGAGTGTGGGACAGTAACACAGGAGAGAGTGTGGGACAGTAACACTGGAGAGAGTGAGGGACAGTAACACTGGAGAGAGTGTTGGACCGTAACACTGGACAGAGTGTGGGACAGTAACGCTGGAGAGAGTGTGAGACAGTAACACTGGTGAGAGTGTCTGACAATAACACTGGAGAGAGTGTGGGACAGTAACAGTGGAGAGAGTGTGAGACAGTAACAATGGAGAAAGTGTGGGACAATAACACTGGAGAGTATGTGAGACAGTAACACTGGAGAGAGTGTGGGACAGTAGCACTGGAGAGAGTGTGGGACAGTAACAATGGAGAGAGTGTGGGACAGTAACACTGGAGAGAGTGAGGGACAGTAACACTGGAGAGAGTGTGGAACAGTAACACTGGAGAGAGTGTGGGAAAGTAACACTTGAGAGAGTGTGGGACAGTAACACTGGAGAGTGTGTGGGACAGAAACACTGGAGAGAGTGTGAGACAGTAACACTGGAGAGAGTGCGAGACAGTAACACTGGAGAGAGTGTGGGACAGTAACGCTGGATAGAGTGTGGGACAGTAACACTGGAGAGGGTGTGGGACAGTAACACTGGAGAGAGTAGGACAGTAACACTGGAGAGAATGTGGGACAGTAACACTGGAGACTATGTGAGACAGTAACACTGGAGAGAGTGTGGGACAGTAACACTGGAGAGAGTGTGGGACAGTAACACTGGAGAGAGTGCGGGACAGTAACACTGGAGAGAGTGTGAGACAGTAACGCTGGAGAGTATGTGAGACAGTAACACTGGTGAGTGTTTGGACAGTAACACTGGAGAGAGTGTGGGACAGTAACACAGGAGAGAGTGTGGGACAGTAACACTGGAGAGAGTGTGAGAGAGTAACACTGGAGAGAGTGTGAGACAGTAACGCTGGAGAGAGTGTGGGACAGTAACACTGGAGAGAGTGTGGGACAAAAACACTGGAGAGAGTGTGGGACAGTAACACTGGAGAGATTGTGTGACAGTAACGCTGGAAAGATTGTGAGACAGTAACACTGCCGATAGTGTGGGACAGTAACACTGGAGAGAGTGTGGGACAGTAACATTGGAGAGTGTGGGACAGTAACACTGGATAAAGTGTTGGACACAACACTGGAGAGAATGTGAGACAGTAACACTGGAGAGAGTGTGGGACAGTAACACTGGAGAGAGTATGGGACAGTAACACTGGAGAGAGTGTGGGAAAGTAACACTGGAGAGAGTGTGTGACGGTAACACTGGAGACAGTGTGGGACAGTAACACTGGAGAGAGTGGGACAGTAACACTGGAGAGAGTGTGGTACAGGAACACTGGAGAGAGTGGGACAATAACACTGGAGAGAGTGTGGGACAAAAACACTGGAGAGAGTGGGACAGTAACACTGTAGAGAGTGTGGGAAAGTAACACTGGAGAGATGGTGGGACATTAAAGCTGGAGAGATTATTGGACAGTAACACTGGAGAGTGTGGGACAGTAACACTGGAGAGACTGTGGGACAGTAACGCTGGACAGAGTGTGGGACAGTAACGCTGGAGAAAGTGTGAGACAGTAACAATGGAGAGAGTTTGGGTTAGTAACACTGGAGAGAGTGTGAGACAGTACCACTTGAGAGAGTGGGACAGTAACACTGGAGAGAGTGTGAGACAGTAACACTGGAGAGAGTGCGGGACAGTAACACTGGAGAGAGTGTGTGACAGTAACACAGGAGAGAGTGTGAGACAGTTACACTGGAGAGTGTGGGACAGTAACGCTAGAGAAAATGTAAGACAGTAACACTGGAGAGTGTGTGGGACAGTAAAACTGGGGAGAGTTTGAAAGAGTAACACTGGAGAGAGTGTGAGACAGTAACACTGGGGAGAGTGTGGGAGAGTAACATTGGAGAGAGTGTGGGACAGCAACACTGGAGAGAGTGTGGGACAGTAACACTGGAGAGAGTGTGGGACAGTAACACTGGAGAGAGTGTGGGACAGTAACACTGGAGATATGGGAGAGTAACACTGGAGAGAGTGTCTGACTGTAACAATGGAGAGAATGTGGGACAGTAACACTGGAGAGACTGTGAGACAGTAACAATGGAGAGAGTGTGGGACTGTAACACTGGAGAGAGTGTGGGACAGTAACACTGGAGAGAGTGTGAGACACTAACACTGGAGAGCGTGGGACAGTAACACTGGAGAGAGTGAGAGACAGTAACAATGGAGAGAGTGTCTGACAGTAACACTGGAGAGAGTGGGACAGTAACACTGGAGAGAGTGTGGGACAGTAACACTGCAGAGAGTGTGAGACAGTAACACTGGAGAGTGTGGGACAGTAACACGGGAGAGAGAGTGAGACAGTAACAATGGAGAGAGTGTCTAACAGTAACACTGGAGAGAGTGTGGGACAGTAACACTGGAGAGAGCGTGGACAAGTAACACAGGAGAGAGTGTCTGACAGTAACACTGGAGAGAGTGTGAGACAGTAACACTGGAGAGAGTGTTTGACAATAACACTGGAGAGAGTGCGGGACAGTAACAGTGGAGAGAGTGTGAGACAGTAACACTGGAGAGAGTGTGGGACCGTAACACTGGAGAGAGTTTCTGACAGTAACACAGGAGAGAGTGTCTGACAGTAACACTGGAGATAGTGTAGGACAGTAACACTGGAGAGAGTGTGGGACAGTAAAACTGGACAGAGTGTCTGACAGTAACACTGGAGAGAGTGTGGGACAGTAACACTGGAGAGATTGTTGGACAGTAACACTGGAGAGAGTGTCTTACAGTAACACTGGAGAGAGTGTCTGATAGTAACACTAGAGAGAGTGTCTGATAGTAACACTGGAGAGAGTGGGTCAGTAACACTGGAGAGTGTGTGGGACAGTAACACTGGAGAGAGTGTGGGACCGTAAGACTGGAGAGAGTGTCTGACAGTAACACTGGAGAGAGTGTCAGACAGTAACACTGGAGAGAGTGTGGGACCGTAACACTGGAGAAAGTTTCTGACAGTAACACAGGAGAGAGTGTCTGACAGTAAAACTGGACATAGTGTAGGACAGTAACACTGGAGAGAGTGTGGGACAGTAAAACTGGAGAGTGTGTGGACAGTAACACTGGAGAGAGTGTGGGACAGTAACACAGGAGAGAGTGCGAGACAGTAACACTGGAGAGATTGTGAGACAGTAACACTGGAGAGTGTGTCAGAAAGTAACGCTGGAGAGAGTGTGGGACAGTAACACTGGAGAGAGTGTGGGACAGTAACACTGGAGAGAGTGTGGAAAAGTAACACTGGAGAGTGTGGGACAGTAACACTGGAGAGAGTGTCTGGCAGTAACACTGGAGAGAGTGTGGTACAATAACACTGGAGAGAGTGTGAGACAGTAACAATGGAGAGAGTGTGGCACAGTAACACTGGAGAGTATGAGAGACAGTAACACTGGAGAGAGTGTGGGACAGTAACACTGGAGAGAGTGTGGGACAGTAACAATGGAGAGAGTGTGGGACAGTAACACTGGAGAGAGTGTGGGACAGTAACACTGGAGAGGGCATGGGACAGTAACACTGGAGAGAGTTTGGGACAGTAACACTGGAGAGAGTGTGGGACAGTAACACTGGAGAGTGTGATGTACAGTAACACTGGAGAGAGAGTGAGACAGTAACAATGGAGAGAGTGTGGGACAGTCACACTGGAGAGAGTGTGGGACAGTAACACAGGATAGAGTGTGTGACAGTAACACTGGAGAGAGTGTGGGACAGTAACACTGGAGAGTATGTGAGACAGTAACACTGGAGAGAGTGTGGGACAGTAACACTGGAGAGCGTGTGGGACAGTAACACTGGAGAGAATGTGGGACAGTAACACTGGAGAGAGTGTGGGACAGTAACACTGGAGAGATTGTGAGACAGTAACACTGGAGAGAGTGTGGGACAGTAACACTGGAGAAAGTGTGGGACAGTAAAACTGGAGAGAGTGTGGGACAATAACACTGGAGAGAGTGTTGGACAGTAACACTGTACAGAGTGTGGGACAGTAATACTGGAGAGAGTGTGGGACAGTAACACTGGAGAGAGTGTGGGACAGTAACACTGGAGAGTGTGTGGGATAGTAACGCTGGAGAGATTGTGGGACCGTAACACTGAAGAGAGTGTGGGACAGTAACACTGGAGAGAGTGTCTGACAGTAACACTGGAGAGAGTGTCTGACAGTAACACTGGAGAGGGTGTCTGACAGTAACACTGGAGAAAGTGGGACAGTAACAATGTAGAGAGTGTCTGACAGTAACACTGGAGAGAGAGTCTGACACTAACACTGGAGAGAGTGGGACAGTAACACTGGAGAGAGTGTCTGACAGTAACACTGGAGAGAGTGGGACAGTAACACTGGAGACAGTGTCTGACAGTAACACTGGAGAGAGTGGGACAGAAACACTGGAGAGAGTGTCTGACAGTAACACTGGAGAGAGTTTCTGACAGTAACACTGAAAAGAGTGGGACAGTAACACTGGATAGAGTGTGGGACCGTAACACTGGAGAGTGTTGGATTGTAACACTGGAGAGAGTCTGGGACAGTAACACTGGAGAGTGTGGGACAGTACCACTGGAGAGAGTGTGGGACAGTAACACTGGAGAGAGTGTGGGACAGTAACACTGGAGAGTGTGGGACAGTACCACTGGAGAGAGTGTGGGACAGTAACACAGGAGAGTATGTGAGACAGTAACACTGGAGAGAGTGGGACAGTAACACTGGAGAGAGTGTGGGACCGTAACACTAGAGAGAGTGTCTGACAGTAACACTGGAGAGAGTGTCTGACAGTAACACTGGAGCGACAGTGAGACAGTAACACTGGAGAGAGTGTGAGACAGTAACACTGGAGAGAGTGTCTGACAGTAACACTGGAGAGAGTGTGGGACCGTAACACTGGAGAGAGTGTCTGACAGTAACAATGGAGAGAGTATGGGACAGTAACAGTGGAGAGAGTGTCTGACAGTAACACTGGAGAGAGTGTGGGACAGTAACACTGCAGAGAGTGTGAGACAGTAACAATGGAGAGAGTGTGGGACAGTAACACTGGAGAGTGTGTGAGACAGTAACAATGGAGAGAGTGTGGGACCGTAACACTGGAGAGAGTGTCTGACAGTAACACTGGAGAGAGTATGGGACAGTAACACTGGAGAGAGTGTCTGACAGAAACACTGGAGAGAGTGTGGGACAGTAACACTGGAGAGAGTGTGAGACAGTAACAATGGAGAGAGTGTGGGGCAGTAACACTGGAGAGAGTGTGGGACAGTAACACTGGAGAGTGTGGGACATTACCACTGGAGAGAGTGTGGGACAGTAACACTGGAGACAGTGAGGGACAGGAACACTGGAGAGAGTGTGAGACAGTAACACTGGAGAGAATGTGGGACTGCAACACTGGATAGAGTGTGGGACCGTAACACTGGAGACTGTGGGACAGTAACACTGGAGAGAGTCTGGGACAGTAACACTGGAGAGTGTGGGACAGTAACACTGGAGAGGGTGTGGGACAGTAACACTGGATAGAGTGTTGGACTGTAACACTGGAGAGTGTGGGACAGTAACACTGGAGAGTGAGGGAAGTAACACTGGAGAGAGTGTGGGACAGTAACACTGGAGAGTATGTGGGACAATAACGCTGGAGAAAGTGTGTGACAGTAACACTGGAGAGAGTGTGGGACAGTAACACTGGAGAGAGCCTCGGAAAGTAACACTGGAGAGAGTGTGAGACAGTAACACTGGAGAGAGTGTGAGTCAGTAACACTGGAGAGTGTGGCACAGTAACACTGGAGAGAGTGTGGGACAGTAACACTGGAGAGAGTTTTAAGACGGTAACACAGGAGATATTGTGTGACAGTTACACTGGAGAGAGTATGGGACAGTAACACTGGAGAGAGTGTGGGACAGTAACACTGGAGAGTGTGTGGGACAGTAACACTGGAGAGAGTGTGAGACAGTAACACTGGAGAAAATGTGGGACAGCAACACTGGAGAGAGAGTTGGAAAGTAACACTGGAGAGTGTAGAACAGTAACACTGGAGAGAGTGTGGGACAGTAAAACTGGAGGGAGTGTGGGACAGTAACACTGGAGAGTGTGGAACAGTAACACTGGAGAGATTGTGAGACAGTATCGCTGGAGAGAGTGTGGGTCAGTAACACTGGAGAGAGTGTGGGACAGTAACATTGGAGAGAGTGTGGGACAGTAACAATGGAGAGAGTGTGGGACAGTAACACTGGAGAGAGTGTGGGACAGTAACACTGGAGAGGGCATGGGACAGTAACACTGGAGAGAGTTTGGGACAGTAACACTGGAGAGAGTGTGGGACAGTAACACTGGAGAGTGTGTTGTACAGTAACACTGGAGAGAGAGTGAGACAGTAACAATGGAGAGAGTGTGGGACAGTCACACTGGAGAGAGTGTGGGACAGTAACACAGGATAGAGTGTGTGACAGTAACACTGGAGAGAGTGTGGGACAGTAACACTGGAGAGTATGTGAGACAGTAACACTGGAGAGAGTGTGGGACAGTAACACTGGAGAGAGTGTGGGACAGTAACACTGGAGAGAGTGTGGGACAGTAACACTGGAGAGATTGTGAGACAGTATCACTGGAGAGAGCGTGGGACAGTAACACTGGAGAAAGTGTGGGACAGTAACACTGGAGAGAGTGTGGGACAATAACACTGGAGAGAGTGTTGGACAGTAACACTGTACAGAGTGTGGGACAGTAACACTGGAGAGAGTGTGGGACAGTAACACTGGAGAGAGTGTGGGACAGTAACACTGGAGAGTGTGTGGGATAGTAACGCTGGAGAGATTGTGGGACCGTAACACTGAAGAGAGTGTGGGACAGTAACACTGGAGAGAGTGTCTGACAGTAACACTGGAGAGAGTGTCTGACAGTAACACTGGAGAGGGTGTCTGACAGTAACACTGGAGAGAGAGTCTGACACTAACACTGGAGAGAGTGGGACAGTAACACTGGAGAGAGTGTCTGACAGTAACACTGGAGAGAGTGGGACAGTAACACTGGAGAGAGTGTCTGACAGTAACACTGGAGAGAGTGGGACAGAAACACTGGAGAGAGTGTCTGACAGTAACACTGGAGAGAGTGTCTGACAGTAACACTGGAAAGAGTGGGACAGTAACACTGGAGAGAGTGTGGGACCGTAACACTGGAGAGTGTTGGATTGTAACACTGGAGAGAGTCTGGGACAGTAACACTGGAGAGTGTGGGACAGTACCACTGGAGAGAGTGTGGGACAGTAACACTGGAGAGAGTGTGGGACAGTAAAACTGGAGAGTGTCGGACAGTACCACTGGAGAGAGTGTGGGACAGTAACACAGGAGAGTATGTGAGACAGTAACACTGGAGAGAGTGGGACAGTAACACTGGAGAGAGTGTGGGACCGTAACACTAGAGAGAGTGTCTGACAGTAACACTGGAGAGAGTGTCTGACAGTAACACTGGAGCGACAGTGAGACAGTAACACTGGAGAGAGTGTGAGACAGTAACACTGGAGAGAGTGTCTGACAGTAACACTGGAGAGAGTGTGGGACCGTAACACTGGAGAGAGTGTCTGACAGTAACAATGGAGAGAGTATGGGACAGTAACACTGGAGAGAGTGTCTGACAGTAACACTGGAGAGAGTGTGGGACAGTAACACTGCAGAGAGTGTGAGACAGTAACAATGGAGAGAGTGTGGGACAGTAACACTGGAGAGTGTGTGAGACAGTAAAAATGGAGAGAGTGTGGGACCGTAACACTGGAGAGAGTGTCTGACAGTAACACTGGAGAGAGTATGGGACAGTAACACTGGAGAGAGTGTCTGACAGAAACACTGGAGAGAGTGTGGGACAGTAACACTGGAGAGAGTGTGAGACAGTAACAATGGAGAGAGTGTGGGGCAGTAACACTGGAGAGAGTGTGGGACAGTAACACTGGAGAGTGTGGGACATTACCACTGGAGAGAGTGTGGGACAGTAACACAGGAGACAGTGAGGGACAGGAACACTGGAGAGAGTGTGAGACAGTAACACTGGAGAGAATGTGGGACTGCAACACTGGATAGAGTGTGGGACCGTAACACTGGAGACTGTGGGACAGTAACACTGGAGAGAGTCTGGGACAGTAACACTGGAGAGTGTGGGACAGTAACACTGGAGAGGGTGTGGGACAGTAACACTGGATAGAGTGTTGGACTGTAACACTGGAGAGTGTGGGACAGTAACACTGGAGAGTGAGGGAAGTAACACTGGAGAGAGTGTGGGACAGTAACACTGGAGAGTATGTGGGACAATAACGCTGGAGAAAGTGTGTGACAGTAACACTGGAGAGAGTGTGGGACAGTAACACTGGAGAGAGCCTTGGAAAGTAACACTGGAGAGAGTGTGAGACAGTAACACTGGAGAGAGTGTGAGTCAGTAACACTGGAGAGTGGGGCACAGTAACACTGGAGAGAGTGTGGGACAGTAACACTGGAGAGAGTTTTAAGACGGTAACACAGGAGAGATTGTGTGACAGTTACACTGGAGAGAGTATGGGACAGTAACACTGGAGAGAGTGTGGGACAGTAACACTGGAGAGTGTGTGGGACAGTAACACTGGAGAGAGTGTGAGACAGTAACACTGGAGAAAATGTGGGACAGCAACACTGGAGAGAGAGTTGGAAAGTAACACTGGAGAGTGTAGAACAGTAACACTGGAGAGAGTGTGGGACAGTAAAACTGGAGGGAGTATGGGACAGTAACACTGGAGAGTGTGGATCAGTAACACTGGAGAGATTGTGAGACAGTATCGCTGGAGAGAGTGTGGGTCAGTAACACTGGAGAGAGTGTGGGATGGTAACACTGGAGAGTGTGTGGGACAGTAACACTGGAGAGAGTGTGGGGCAGTATCACTGGAGAGAGTGTGGGACAGTAACACTGGAGAATGTGGGACATTACCACTGGAGAGAGTGTGGGACATTAACAGTTGCGAGAGTGTGGGACAGTAACACTGGAGAGAGTGTGGGACATTAACACTGGAGAGAGTGTGGGACAGTAACACTGGAGAGAGTGAGGGACAGTAACACTGGAGAGAATGTGAGACAGTAACACTGTAGAGAGTGTGGGCAGTAACACTGGAGATAGTGGGACAGTAACACTGGAGAGAGTGAGGGACAGTAACACTGGAGAGAGTGTGGGACAGTAACACTGGAGAGAGTGTGGGATAGTAACGCTGGAGATTGTGGGACAGTAACAAGGGAGAGAGTGTGGGACAGTATCACTGGAGAGAATGTGAGACAGTAACACTGTAGAGTGTGTGGGACAGTAACACTGGAGAGAGTGGGTCAGTAACACTGGAGAGTGTGCGACAGTAACACTGGAGAGGGTATGGGACAGTTACACTGGAGAGAGTGTGGGACAGTAACACTGGAGAGAGTGTGGAACAGTAACACTGGAGACAGTGAGGGACAGTAACACTGGAGAGAGTGTGAGACAGTAACACTGGAGAGAATGTGGGACAGCAACACTGGAGAGAGTGTGGGACCGTAACACTGGAGAGTGTGGGACAGTAACACTGGAGAGAGTGGGACAGTATCACTGGAGAGAGTGTGGGACCGTAACACTAGAGAGAGTGTCTGACAGTAACACTGGAGAGAGTGTCTGACAGTAACACTGCAGAGACTGAGAGACAGAAACACTGGAGAGAGTGTGAGACAGTAACACTGGAGAGAGTGTCTGACAGTAACACTGGAGAGAGTGTGGGACCGTACCACTGGAGAGAGTGTCTGACAGTAACACTGGAGAGAGTATGGGACAGTAACACTGGAGAGAGTGTCTGACAGAAACACTGGAGAGAGTGTGGGACATTAACACTGGAGAGAGTGTGAGACAGTAACAATGGAGAGAGTGTGGGGCAGTAACACTGGAGAGAGTGTGGGACAGTAACACTGGAGAGTGTGGGACATTACCACTGGAGAGAGTGTGGGACATTAACACTTGTGAGAGTGTGGGACAGTAACACTGCAGAGAGTGTGGGACATTAACACTGGAGAGAGTGAGGGACTGTAACACTGGAGAGTGTGAAGGACAGTAACACTGGAGAGAGTGTGGGACAGTAACACTGGAGAGTGTGGGACATTAACACTGGAGAGAGTTTGGGACAGTAACACTGGAGAGAGTGTGGGATAGTAACGCTGGAGATTGTGGGACAGTAACACGGGAGAGAGTGTGGGACAGTAACACTGGAGAGAATGTGAGACAGTAACACTGTAGAGCGTGTGGGACAGTAACACTGGAGAGAGTGGGACAGTAACACTGGAGAGTGAGCGACAGTAACACTGGAGAGAGTGCGAGACAGTAACACTGGAGAGAGTTTGAGACAGTAACAGTGGAGATAGTGTGAGACAGTAACACTGGAGAGAGTGTGGGACAGTAACATTGGAGAGAGTGTGGGACAGCAACACTGGAGAGAGTGTGGGACAGTAACACTGGAGCGAGTGTGGGACAGTAACACTGGAGAGAGTGTGGGACAGCAACACTGGAGAGAGTGTGGGACAGTAACACTGGAGCGAGTGTGGGACAGTAACACTGGAGTGAGTGTGGGACAGTAACACTGCAGAGAGTGTGGGACAGTTACACTGGAGAGTGAGGGACAGTAACACTGGAGAGTGTGGGACAGTAACACTGGAGAGAGTGTGGGACAGTAACACTGGAGAGAGTGTGAGACGGTAACACTGGAGAGGGTATGGCACAGTTACACTGGAGAGAGTGTGGGACAGTAACACTGGAGAGAGTGTGGGACAGTAACACTGGAGACAGTGAGGGACAGTAACACTGGAGAGAGTGTGAGACAGTAACACTGGAGAGAATGTGGGACAGCAACACTGGAGAGAGTCTGGCACAGAAACACTGGAGAGTGAGGGAAGTAACACTGGAGAGAGTGTGGGACAGTAACACTGGAGAGAATGTGGGACAATAACGCTGGAGAAAGTGTGTGACAGTAACACTGGAGAGAGTGTGGGACAGTAACAATGGAGAGAGCCTGGTACAGTAACACTGGAGAGAGTGTGAGACAGTAACACTGGAGAGAGTGTGAGACAGTAACACTGGAGAGTGTGGGACAGTAACACTGGAGAGAGTGTGGGACAGTAACACTGCAGAGATTGTGGGACAGTAACACTGGAGAGAGTTTTAAGACGGTAACACTGGAGAGATAGTGTGACAGTAACACTGTAGAGAGTATGGGTCAGTAACACTGGAGAGAGTGTGGGACAGTAACACTGGAGAGTGTGTGGGACAGTAACACTGGAGAGAGTGTGAGACAGTAACACTGGAGAAAGTGTGGGACAGCAACACTGGAGAGATTGTCAGACAGTAACACTGGAGAGAGTGTGGGACCGTAACACTGGAGAAAGTTTCTGACAGTAACACAGGAGAGAGTGTCTGACAGTAACACTGGAGATAGTGTAGGACAGTAACACTGGAGAGAGTGTGGGACAGTAAAACTGGAGAGTGTGTGGACAGTAACACTGGAGAGAGTGTGGGACAGTAACACAGGAGAGAGTGTGAGACAGTAACACTGGAGAGAGTGTGAGACAGTAACACTGGAGAGTGTGTGAGAAAGTAACGCTGGAGAGAGTGTGGGACAGTAACACTGGAGAGAGTGTGGGACAGTAACACTGGAGAGAGTGTGGAAAAGTAACACTGGAGAGTGTGGGACAGTAACACTGGAGAGAGTGTATGGAAGTAACACTGGAGAGAGTGTGGGACAATAACACTGGAGAGAGTGTGAGACAGTAACAAAGGAGAGAGTGTGGCACATTAACACTGGAGAGTATGTGAGACAGTAACACTGGAGAGAGTGTGGGACAGTAACACTGGAGAGAGTGTGGGACAGTAACAATGGAGAGAGTGTGGGACAGTAACACTGGAGAGAGTGTGGGACAGTAACACTGGAGAGGGCATGGGACAGTAACACTGGAGAGAGTGTGGGACAGTAACACTGGAGAGAGTGTGGGACAGTAACACTGGAGAGTGTGTTGTACAGTAACACTGGAGAGAGAGTGAGACAGTAACAATGGAGAGAGTGTGGGACAGTCACACTGGAGAGAGTGTGGGACAGTAACAAAGGATAGAGTGTGTGACAGTAACACTGGAGAGAGTGTGGGACAGTAACACTGGAGAGTATGTGAGACAGTAACACTGGAGAGAGAGTGGGACAGTAACACTGGAGAGAGTGTGGGACAGTAACACTGGAGAGAGTGTGGGACAGTAACACTGGAGAGAGTGTGGGACAGTAACACTGGAGAGATTGTGAGACAGTAACACTGGAGAGAGTGTGGGACAGTAACACTGGAGAAAGTGTGGGACAGTAACACTGGAGAGAGTGTGGGACAATAACACTGGAGAGAGTGTTGGACAGTAACACTGTACAGAGTGTGGGACAGTAACACTGGAGAGAGTGTGGGACAGTAACACTGGAGAGAGTGTGGGACAGTAACACTGGAGAGTGTGTGGGACAGTAACACTGGAGAGATTGTGGGACCGTAACACTGAAGAGAGTGTGGGACAGTAACACTGGAGAGAGTGTCTGACAGTAACACTGGAGAGAATGTCTGACAGTAACACTGGAGAGGGTTTCTGACAGTAACACTGGAGAATGTGGGACAGTAACAATGTAGAGAGTGTCTGACAGTAACACTGGAGAGAGAGTCTGACACTAACACTGGAGAGAGTGGGACAGTAACACTGGAGAGAGTGTCTGACAGTAACACTGGAGAGAGTGGGACAGTAACAATGGAGAGAGTGTCTGACAGTAACACTGGAGAGAGTGTCTGACAGTAACACTGGAGAGAGTGTCTGACAGTAACACTGGAAAGAGTGGGACAGTAACACTGGAGAGAGTGTGGGACCGTAACACTGGAGAGTGTGGGATTGTACCACTGGAGAGAGTCTGGGACAGTAACACTGGAGAGTGTGGGACAGTACCACAGGAGAGAGTGTGGGACAGTAACACTGGAGAGAGTGTGGGACAGTAACACTGGAGAGTGTGGGACAGTACCACTGGAAAGAGTGTGGGACAGTAACACAGGAGAGTATGTGAGACAGTAACACTGGAGAGAGTGGGACAGTAACACTGGAGAGAGTGTGGACCGTAACACTAGAGAGAGTGTCTGACAGTAACACTGGAGAGAGTGTCTGACAGTAACACTGGAGCGACAGTGAGACAGTAACACTGGAGAGAGTGTGAGACAGTAACACTGGAGAGAGTGTCTGACAGTAACACTGGAGAGAGTGTGGGACCGTAACACTGGAGAGAGTGTCTGACAGTAACAATGGAGAGAGTATGGGACAGTAACACTGGAGAGAGTGTCTGACAGTAACACTGGAGAGAGTGTCTGACAGTAACACTGGGGAGAGTGTGAGACAGTAACAATGGAGAGAGTGTGGGACAGTAACACGGGAGAGTGTGTGAGACAGTAACAATGGAGAGAGTGTGGGACCGTAACACTGGAGAGAGTGTCTGACAGTAACACTGGAGAGAGTATGGGACAGTAACACTGGAGAGAGTGTCTGACAGAAACACTGGAGAGAGTGTGGGACAGTAACACTGGAGAGAGTGTGAGACAGTAACAATGGAGAGAGTGTGGGGCAGTAACACTGGAGAGAGTGTGGGACAGTAACACTGGAGAGTGTGGGACATTACCACTGGAGAGAGTGTGGGACAGTAACACAGGAGACAGTGAGGGACAGGAACACTGGAGAGAGTGTGAGACAGTAACACTGGAAAGAATGTGGGACAGCAACACTGGATAGAGTGTGGGACAGTAACACTGGAGATTGTGGGACAGTAATACTGGAGAGAGTCTGGGGCAGTAACACTGGAGAGTGTGGGACAGTAACACTGGAGAGCGTGTGGGACAGTAACACTGGATAGAGTGTGGGACTGTAACACTGGAGAGTGTGGGACAGTAACACAGGAGAGTGAGGGAAGTAACACTGGAGAGAGTGTGGGACAGTAACACTGGAGCGAATGTGGGACAATAACGCTGGAGAAAGTGTGTGACAGTAACACTGGAGAGAGTGTGGGACAATAACACTGGAGAGAGCCTGGGACAGTAACACTGGAGAGAGTGTGAGACAGTAACACTGGAGAGAGTGTGAGTCAGTAACACTGGAGAGTGTGGCACAATAACACTGGAGAGAGTGTGGGACAGTAACACTGGAGAGAGTTTTAAGACGGTAACACAGGAGAGATTGTGTGACAGTTACACTGGAGAGAGTATGGGACAGTAACACTGGAGAGAGTGTGGGACAGTAACACTGGAGAGTGTGTGGGACAGTAACACTGGAGAGAGTGTGAGACAGTAACACTGGAGAAAATGTGGGACAGCAACACTGGAGAGAGAGTTGGAAAGTAAAACTGGAGAGTGTAGGACAGTAACACTGGAGAGAGTGTGGGACAGTAAAACTGGAGGGAGTGTGGGACAGTAACACTGGAGAGTGTGGATCAGTAACACTGGAGAGATTGTGAGACAGTATCGCTGGAGAGAGTGTGGGACAGTAACACTGGAGAGAGTGTGGGATGGTAACACTGGAGAGTGTGTGGGACAGTAACACTGGAGAGAGTGTGGGGCAGTAACACTGGAGAGAGTGTGGGACAGTAACACTGGAGAATGTGGGACATTACCACTGGAGAGAGTGTGGGACATTAACACTTGCGAGAGTGTGGGACAGTAACACTGGAGAGAGTGTGGGACATTAACACTGGAGAGAGTGTGGGACAGTAACACTGGAGAGAGTGAGGGACAGTAACACTGGAGAGAATGTGAGACAGTAACACTGTAGAGAGTGTGGGACAGTAACACTGGAGAGAGTGGGACAGTAACACTGGAGAGAGTGAGGGACAGTAACACTGGAGAGAGTGTGGGACAGTAACACTGGAGAGAGTGTGGGATAGTAACGCTGGAGATTGTGGGACAGTAACACGGGAGAGAGTGTGGGACAGTATCACTGGAGAGAATGTGAGACAGTAACACTGTAGAGTGTGTGGGACAGTAACACTGGAGAGAGTGGGACAGTAACACTGGAGAGTGTGGGACAGTAACACTGGAGAGAGTGTGGGACAGTAACACTGGAGAGAGTGTGGGACAGTAAATCTGGAGAGTATGTGAGACAGTAACACTGGAGAGAGTGGGACAGTATCACTGGAGAGAGTGTGGGACAGTAACACTGGAGAGAGTGTCTGACATTAACACTGGAGAGACTGTGAGACAGAAACACTGGAGAGAGTGTGAGACAGTAACACTGGAGAGAGTGTCTGACAGTAACACTGGAGAGAGTGTGGGACCGTACCACTGGAGAGAGTGTCTGACAGTAACACTGGAGAGAGTATGGGACAGTAACACTGGAGAGAGTGTCTGACAGAAACACTGGAGAGAGTGTGGGACAGTAACACTGGAGAGAGTGTGAGACAGTAACAATGGAGAGAGTGTGGGGCAGTAACACTGGAGAGAGTGTGGGACAGTAACACTGGAGAGTGTGGGACATTACCACTGGAGAGAGTGTGGGACATTAACACTTGTGAGAGTGTGGGACAGTATCACTGGAGAGAGTGTGGGACATTAACACTGGAGAGAGTGAGGGACTGTAACACTGGAGAGAGTGTGGGACAGTAACACTGGAGAGTGTGGGACATTAACACTGGAGAGAGTGTGGGACAGTAACACTGGAGAGAGTGTGGGATAGTAACGCTGGAGATTGTGGGACAGTAACACGGGAGAGAGTGTGGGACAGTAACACTGGAGAGAATGTGAGACAGTAGCACTGTAGAGCGTGTGGGACAGTAACACTGGAGAGAGTGGGACAGTAACACTGGAGAGTGTGCGACCGATAACACTGGAGAGAGTGCGAGACAGTAACACTGGAGAGAGTTTGAGACAGTAACAGTGGAGATAGTGTGAGACAGTAACACTGGAGAGAGTGTGGGACAGTAACATTGGAGAGAGTGTGGGACAGCAACACTGGAGAGAGTGTGGGACAGTAACACTGGAGCGAGTGTGGGACAGTAACACTGGAGTGAGTGTGGAACAGTAACACTGGAGAGTGTGGGACAGTAACACTGGAGAGAGTGTGGGACAGTAACACTGGAGAGAGTGTGAGACGGTAACACTGGAGAGGGTATGGCACAGTTACACTGGAGAGAGTGTGGGACAGTAACACTGGAGAGAGTGTGGGACAGTAACACTGGAGGCAGTGAGGGTCAGTAACACTGGTGAGAGTGTGAGACAGTAACAATGGAGAGAATGTGGGACAGCAACACTGGAGAGAGTGTGGGACCGTAACACTGGAGAGTGTGGGATTGTAACACTGGAGAGAGTCTGGGACAGTAACACTGGAGATTGTGGGACAGTACCACTGGAGAGAGTGTGGGACAGTAACACTGGAGAGAGTGTGGGACAGTAACACTGGAGAGTGTGGGACAGTACCACTGGAGAGAGTGTGGGACAGTATCACAGGAGAGAGTGTGAGACAGTAACACTGGAGAGAATGTGGGACAATAACGCTGGAGAAAGTGTGTGACAGTAACACTGGAGAGAGTGTGGGACAGTAACACTGGAGAGAGCCTGGGACAGTAACACTGGAGAGAGTGTGAGACAGTAACACTGGAGAGACTATGAGACAATAAAACTGGAGAGTGTGGGACAGTAACACTGGAGAGAGTGTGGGACAGTAGCACTGCAGAGATTGTGGGACAGTAACACTGGAGAGAGTTTTAAGACGGTAACACAGGAGAGATTGTGTGACAGTAACACTGTAGAGAGTATGGGTCAGTAACACAGGAGAGAGTGTGGGACAGTAACACTGGAGAGTGTGTGGGACAGTAACACTGGAGAGAGTGTGAGACAGTAACACTGGAGAAAGTGTGGGACAGCAACACTGGAGAGAGAGTTGGAAAGTAACACTGGAGAGTGTAGGACAGTAACACTGGAGAGAGTGTGGGACAGTAAAACTGGATGGAGTGTGGGACAGTAACACTGGAGAGTGTGGGACAGTAACACTGGAGAGATTGTGGGACAGTAACACTGGAGAGTGTGGGACAGTAACACTGGAGAGAGTGTGGGACAGTAACAGTGGAGAGAGTGGGACAGTAACACTGGAGAGTGTGGGACAGTAACACTGGAGAGATTGTGGGACAGTAACACTGGAGAAAGTGTGGGACAGTAACACTGGAGAGAGGTTTGGACAGTAACATTGTAGAGTGTGGGACAGTAACACTGGAGAGAGTGTTGGACTGTAACACTGGAGAGAGTGTGAGACAGTAACACTGGAGAGAGTGTGGGAGAGTAACACTGGAGAGAGTGTGGGACAGTAACACTGGAGAGAGTGTGGGACAGTAACACTGGAGAGAGTGTGAGACGGTAACACTGGAGGGAGTGTGGGACAGTAACACTGGAGAGAGTGGGACAGTAGCACTGGAGAGAGTGTGGTACAGTAACACTGGAGAGAGTGGGACAGTAACACTGGAGAGTGTTGGACAGTTACACTGCAGAGAGTGTGGGACAGTAACACTGGAGAGAGTGTGGGACAGCTACACTGCAGAGAGTGTGGGACAGTAACACTGGAGAGTGTGAGACAGTAACACTGGAGAGAGTGTGGGACAGTAACACTGGAGAGAGTATGGGACAGTAACACGGGAGATTGTGGTCAAGTAACACTGGAGAGAGTGTGAGACAGTAACACTGGAGAGAGTGTGAGACAGTAACGCTGGAGAGAGTGTGGGACAGTACGACTGGAGAGTGTGGGACAGTAACACTGGAGAGTGTGGGACAGTAACACTGGTCAGACTGTGAGACAGTAACACTGGAGAGAGGGTGGGACAGTAACACTGGCGTGAGTGTGGGACAGTAACACTGCAGAGAGTGTGGGACAGTAACACTGGAGAGAGTGTGGGACAATTACACTGGAGAGTGTGGGACAGTAACACTGGAGAGAGTGAGGGACAGTAACACTGGAATTAGTGTGGGACAGTAACACTGGAGAGTGTGGGACAGTAACACTGGAGATAGTGTGGGACAGTAACACTGGAGAGTGTGGGACGGTAACACTGGTGAGAGTGTGAGACAGTAACACTGGAGAGAGTGTGTGACAGTAACACTGGAGAGAGTGTGGGACAGTAACACTGCAGAGATTGTGGGACAGTAACACTGGCGAGAGTGTGAGACAGTAACACAGGAGAGTGTGGGACAGTAACACTGGAGATAGTGTGGCACAGTAACACTGGAGAGTGTGGGACAGTAACAATGGTGAGAGTGTGAGAAAGTAACACTGGAGAGAGTGTGTGACAGTAACACTGGAGAGAGTGTGGGACATTAACACTGCAGAGAGTGTGGGACAGTAACACTGGCGAGAGTGTGAGACAGTAACACTGGTGAGAGTGTGGGACAGTAACACTGGAGAGAGTGTGGGACAGTAACACTGGAGAGTGTGCGACAGTAACACTGGAGAGAGTGCGAGACAGTAACACTGGAGAGAGTTTGAGACAGTAACAGTGGAGACAGTGTGAGACAGTAACACTGGAGAGAGTGTGGGACAGTAACATTGGAGAGAGTGTGGGACAGCAACACTGGAGAGAGTGTGGGACAGTAACACTGTTGCGAGTGTGGGACAGTAACAGTGGAGTGAGTGTGGGACAGTAACACTGCAGAGAGTGTGGGACAGTTACACTGGAGAGTGAGGGATAGTAACACTGGAGAGTGTGGGACAGTAACACTGGAGAGAGTGTGGGACAGTAACACTGGAGAGAGTGTGAGACAGCAACACTGGAGAGAGTGTGGGACCGTAACACTGGAGAGTGTGGGATTGTAACACTGGAGAGAGTCTGGGACAGTAACACTGGAGATTGTGGGACAGTACCACTGGAGAGAGTGTGGGACAGTAACACTGGAGAGAGTGTGGGACAGTAACACTGGAGAGTGTGGGACAGTACCACTGGAGAGAGTGTGGGACAGTATCACAGGAGAGAGTGTGAGACAGTAACACTGGAGAGAATGTGGGACAATAACGCTGGAGAAAGTGTGTGACAGTAACACTGGAGAGAGTGTGGGACAGTAACACTGGAGAGAGCCTGGGACAGTAACACTGGAGAGAGTGTGAGACAGTAACACTGGAGAGACTATGAGACAATAAAACTGGAGAGTGTGGGACAGTAACACTGGAGAGAGTGTGGGACAGTAGCACTGCAGAGATTGTGGGACAGTAACACTGGAGAGAGTTTTAAGACGGTAACACAGGAGAGATTGTGTGACAGTAACACTGTAGAGAGTATGGGTCAGTAACACAGGAGAGAGTGTGGGACAGTAACACTGGAGAGTGTGTGGGACAGTAACACTGGAGAGAGTGTGAGACAGTAACACTGGAGAAAGTGTGGGACAGCAACACTGGAGAGAGAGTTGGAAAGTAACACTGGAGAGTGTAGGACAGTAACACTGGAGAGAGTGTGGGACAGTAAAACTGGATGGAGTGTGGGACAGTAACACTGGAGAGTGTGGGACAGTAACACTGGAGAGATTGTGGGACAGTAACACTGGAGAGTGTGGGACAGTAACACTGGAGAGAGTGTGGGACAGTAACAGTGGAGAGAGTGGGACAGTAACACTGGAGAGTGTGGGACAGTAACACTGGAGAGATTGTGGGACAGTAACACTGGAGAAAGTGTGGGACAGTAACACTGGAGAGAGGTTTGGACAGTAACATTATAGAGTGTGGGACAGTAACACTGGAGAGAGTGTTGGACTGTAACACTGGAGAGAGTGTGAGACAGTAACACTGGAGAGAGTGTGGGAGAGTAACACTGGAGAGAGTGTGGGACAGTAACACTGGAGAGAGTGTGGGACAGTAACACTGGAGAGAGTGTGAGACGGTAACACTGGAGGGAGTGTGGGACAGTAACACTGGAGAGAGTGGGACAGTAACACTGGAGAGAGTGTGGTACAGTAACACTGGAGAGAGTGGGACAGTAACACTGGAGAGTGTTGGACAGTTACACTGCAGAGAGTGTGGGACAGTAACACTGGAGAGAGTGTGGGACAGCTACACTGCAGAGAGTGTGGGACAGTAACACTGGAGAGTGTGAGACAGTAACACTGGAGAGAGTGTGGGACAGTAACACTGGAGAGAGTATGGGACAGTAACACGGGAGATTGTGGTCAAGTAACACTGGAGAGAGTGTGAGACAGTAACACTGGAGAGAGTGTGAGACAGTAACGCTGGAGAGAGTGTGGGACAGTACGACTGGAGAGTGTGGGACAGTAACACTGGAGAGTGTGGGACAGTAACACTGGTCAGACTGTGAGACAGTAACACTGGAGAGAGGGTTGGACAGTAACACTGGCGTGAGTGTGGGACAGTAACACTGCAGAGAGTGTGGGACAGTAACACTGGAGAGAGTGTGGGACAATTACACTGGAGAGTGTGGGACAGTAACACTGGAGAGAGTGAGGGACAGTAACACTGGAATTAGTGTGGGACAGTAACACTGGAGAGTGTGGGACAGTAACACTGGAGATAGTGTGGGACAGTAACACTGGAGAGTGTGGGACGGTAACACTGGTGAGAGTGTGAGACAGTAACACTGGAGAGAGTGTGTGACAGTAACACTGGAGAGAGTGTGGGACAGTAACACTGCAGAGATTGTGGGACAGTAACACTGGCGAGAGTGTGAGACAGTAACACAGGAGAGTGTGGGACAGTAACACTGGAGATAGTGTGGCACAGTAACACTGGAGAGTGTGGGAGAGTAACAATGGTGAGAGTGTGAGAAAGTAACACTGGAGAGAGTGTGTGACAGTAACACTGGAGAGAGTGTGGGACATTAACACTGCAGAGAGTGTGGGACAGTAACACTGGCGAGAGTGTGAGACAGTAACACTGGTGAGAGTGTGGGACAGTAACACTGGAGAGAGTGTGGGACAGTAACACTGGAGAGTGTGCGACAGTAACACTGGAGAGAGTGCGAGACAGTAACACTGGAGAGAGTTTGAGACAGTAACAGTGGAGACAGTGTGAGACAGTAACACTGGAGAGAGTGTGGGACAGTAACATTGGAGAGAGTGTGGGACAGCAACACTGGAGAGAGTGTGGGACAGTAACACTGTTGCGAGTGTGGGACAGTAACAGTGGAGTGAGTGTGGGACAGTAACACTGCAGAGAGTGTGGGACAGTTACACTGGAGAGTGAGGGACAGTAACACTGGAGAGTGTGGGACAGTAACACTGGAGAGAGTGTGGGACAGTAACACTGGAGAGAGTGTGAGACGGTAACACTGGAGAGGGTATGGGACAGTTACACTGGAGAGAGTGTGGGACAGTAACACTGGAGAGAGTGTGGGACAGTAACACTGGAGACAGTGAGGGACAGTAACACTGGAGAGAGTGTGAGACAGTAACACTGGAGAGAATGTGGGACAGCAACACTGGAGAGAGTGTGGGATCATAACACTGGAGAGTGTGGGATAGTAACACTGGAGTGAGTGTGGAACAGTAACTCTGCAGAGAGTGTGGGACAGTTACACTGGAGAGTGAGGGACAGTAACACTGGAGAGAGTGTGGGACAGTAGCACTGGAGAGAGTGTGAGACGGTAACACTGGAGAGGGTATGGGACAGTTGCACTGGAGAGAGTGTGGGACAGTAACACTGGAGAGAGTGTGGGACAGTAACACTGGAGACATTGAAGGACAGTAACACTGGAGAGAGTGTGAGACAGTAACACTGGAGAGAATGTGGGACAGCAACACTGGAGAGAGTGTGGGATCGTAACACTGGAGAGTGTGGAATAGTAACACTGGAGATGGTCTGGGACAGTAACACTGGAGAGTGTGGGACAGTACCACTGGAGAGAGTGTGGGACAGTAACACTGGAGAGAGTGTGGGACAGTAACACAGGAGAGTATGTGAGACAGTAACACTGGAGAGAGTGTGGGACCGTAACACTAGAGAGAGTGTCTGACAGTAACACTGGAGAGAGTGTCTGACAGTAACACTGGAGCGACTGTGAGGCAGTAACACTGGAGAGAGTGTGAGACAGTAACACTGGAGAGAGTGCCTGACAGTAACACTGGAGAGAGTGTGGGACCGTAACACTGGAGAGAGTGTCTGACAGTAACAATGGAGAGAGTATGGGACAGTAACACTGGAGAGAGTGTCTGACAGTAACACTGGAGAGAGTGTGGGACAGTAACACTGTAGAGAGTGTGAGACAGTAACAATGGAGAGAGTGTGGGTCAGTAACACTGGAGAGTGTGTGAGACAGTAGCAATGGAGAGTGTGTGGGACCGTAACACTGGAGAGAGTGTCTGACAGTAACACTGGAGTGAGTATGGGACAGTAACACTGGAGAGAGTGTCTGACAGAAACACTGGAGAGAGTGTGGGACAGTAACACTGGAGAGAGTGTGAGACAGTAACAATGGAGAGAGTGTGGGGCAGTAACACTGGAGAGAGTGTGGGACAGTAACACTGGAGAGTGTGGGACATTACCACTGGAGAGAGTGTGGGACATTAACACTTGTGAGAGTGTGGGACAGTATCACTGGAGAGAGTGTGGGACATTAACACTGGAGAGAGTGAGGGACTGTAACACTGGAGAGAGTGTGGGACAGTAACACTGTTGCGAGTGTGGGACAGTAACAGTGGAGTGAGTGTGGGACAGTAACACTGCAGAGAGTGTGGGACAGTTACACTGGAGAGTGAGGGACAGTAACACTGGAGAGAGTGTGGGACAGTAGCACTGGAGAGAGTGTGAGACGGTAACACTGGAGAGGGTATGGGACAGTTGCACTGGAGAGAGTGTGGGACAGTAACACTGGAGAGAGTGTGGGACAGTAACACTGGAGACATTGAGGGACAGTAACACTGGAGAGAGTGTGAGACAGTAACACTGGAGAGAATGTGGGACAGCAACACTGGAGAGAGTGTGGGATCATAACACTGGAGAGTGTGGGATAGTAACACTGGAGTGAGTGTGGAACAGTAACTCTGCAGAGAGTGTGGGACAGTTACACTGGAGAGTGAGGGACAGTAACACTGGAGAGAGTGTGGGACAGTAGCACTGGAGAGAGTGTGAGACGGTAACACTGGAGAGGGTATGGGACAGTTGCACTGGAGAGAGTGTGGGACAGTAACACTGGAGAGAGTGTGGGACAGTAACACTGGAGACATTGAAGGACAGTAACACTGGAGAGAGTGTGAGACAGTAACACTGGAGAGAATGTGGGACAGCAACACTGGAGAGAGTGTGGGATCGTAACACTGGAGAGTGTGGAATAGTAACACTGGAGATGGTCTGGGACAGTAACACTGGAGAGTGTGGGACAGTACCACTGGAGAGAGTGTGGGACAGTAACACTGGAGAGAGTGTGGGACAGTAACACAGGAGAGTATGTGAGACAGTAACACTGGAGAGAGTGTGGGACCGTAACACTAGAGAGAGTGTCTGACAGTAACACTGGAGAGAGTGTCTGACAGTAACACTGGAGCGACTGTGAGGCAGTAACACTGGAGAGAGTGTGAGACAGTAACACTGGAGAGAGTGCCTGACAGTAACACTGGAGAGAGTGTGGGACCGTAACACTGGAGAGAGTGTCTGACAGTAACAATGGAGAGAGTATGGGACAGTAACACTGGAGAGAGTGTCTGACAGTAACACTGGAGAGAGTGTGGGACAGTAACACTGTAGAGAGTGTGAGACAGTAACAATGGAGAGAGTGTGGGTCAGTAACACTGGAGAGTGTGTGAGACAGTAGCAATGGAGAGTGTGTGGGACCGTAACACTGGAGAGAGTGTCTGACAGTAACACTGGAGTGAGTATGGGACAGTAACACTGGAGAGAGTGTCTGACAGAAACACTGGAGAGAGTGTGGGACAGTAACACTGGAGAGAGTGTGAGACAGTAACAATGGAGAGAGTGTGGGGCAGTAACACTGGAGAGAGTGTGGGACAGTAACACTGGAGAGTGTGGGACATTACCACTGGAGAGAGTGTGGGACATTAACACTTGTGAGAGTGTGGGACAGTATCACTGGAGAGAGTGTGGGACATTAACACTGGAGAGAGTGAGGGACTGTAACACTGGAGAGAGTGTGGGACAGTAACACTGTTGCGAGTGTGGGACAGTAACAGTGGAGTGAGTGTGGGACAGTAACACTGCAGAGAGTGTGGGACAGTTACACTGGAGAGTGAGGGACAGTAACACTGGAGAGTGTGGGACAGTAACACTGGAGAGAGTGTGGGACAGTAACACTGGAGAGAGTGTGAGACGGTAACACTGGAGAGGGTATGGGACAGTTACACTGGAGAGAGTGTGGGACAGTAACACTGGAGAGAGTGTGGGACAGTAACACTGGAGACAGTGAGGGACAGTAACACTGGAGAGAGTGTGAGACAGTAACACTGGAGAGAATGTGGGACAGCAACACTGGAGAGAGTGTGGGATCATAACACTGGAGAGTGTGGGATAGTAACACTGGAGTGAGTGTGGAACAGTAACTCTGCAGAGAGTGTGGGACAGTTACACTGGAGAGTGAGGGACAGTAACACTGGAGAGAGTGTGGGACAGTAGCACTGGAGAGAGTGTGAGACGGTAACACTGGAGAGGGTATGGGACAGTTGCACTGGAGAGAGTGTGGGACAGTAACACTGGAGAGAGTGTGGGACAGTAACACTGGAGACATTGAAGGACAGTAACACTGGAGAGAGTGTGAGACAGTAACACTGGAGAGAATGTGGGACAGCAACACTGGAGAGAGTGTGGGATCGTAACACTGGAGAGTGTGGAATAGTAACACTGGAGATGGTCTGGGACAGTAACACTGGAGAGTGTGGGACAGTACCACTGGAGAGAGTGTGGGACAGTAACACTGGAGAGAGTGTGGGACAGTAACACAGGAGAGTATGTGAGACAGTAACACTGGAGAGAGTGTGGGACCGTAACACTAGAGAGAGTGTCTGACAGTAACACTGGAGAGAGTGTCTGACAGTAACACTGGAGCGACTGTGAGGCAGTAACACTGGAGAGAGTGTGAGACAGTAAAACTGGAGAGAGTGCCTGACAGTAACACTGGAGAGAGTGTGGGACCGTAACACTGGAGAGAGTGTCTGACAGTAACAATGGAGAGAGTATGGGACAGTAACACTGGAGAGAGTGTCTGACAGTAACACTGGAGAGAGTGTGGGACAGTAACACTGTAGAGAGTGTGAGACAGTAACAATGGAGAGAGTGTGGGTCAGTAACACTGGAGAGTGTGTGAGACAGTAGCAATGGAGAGTGTGTGGGACCGTAACACTGGAGAGAGTGTCTGACAGTAACACTGGAGTGAGTATGGGACAGTAACAATGGAGAGAGTGTCTGACAGAAACACTGGAGAGAGTGTGGGACAGTAACACTGGAGAGAGTGTGAGACAGTAACAATGGAGAGAGTGTGGGGCAGTAACACTGGAGAGAGTGTGGGACAGTAACACTGGAGAGTGTGGGACATTACCACTGGAGAGAGTGTGGGACATTAACACTTGTGAGAGTGTGGGACAGTATCACTGGAGAGAGTGTGGGACATTAACACTGGAGAGAGTGAGGGACTGTAACACTGGAGAGAGTGTGGGACAGTAACACTGGAGAGTGTGGGACATTAACACTGGAGAGAGTGTGGGACAGTAACACTGGAGAGAGTGTGGGATAGTAACGCTGGAGATTGTGGGACAGTAACACGGGAGAGAGTGTGGGACAGTAACGCTGGAGAGAATGTGAGACAGTAGCACTGTAGAGCGTGTGGAACAGTAACACTGGAGAGAGTGGGACAGTAACACTGGAGAGAGTTTGAGACAGTAACAGTGGAGATAGTGTGAGACAGTAACACTGGAGAGAGTGTGGGACAGTAACATTGGAGAGAGTGTGGGACAGCAACACTGGAGAGAGTGTGGGACAGTAACACTGGAGAGAGTGTGGGACAGTAACATTGGAGAGAGTGTGGGACAGCAACACTGGAGAGAGTGTGGGACAGTAACACTGGAGCGAGTGTGGGACAGTAACACTGGAGTGAGTGTGGAACAGTAACACTGGAGAGTGTGGGACAGTAACACTGGAGAGAGTGTGGGACAGTAACACTGGAGAGAGTGTGAGACGGTAACACTGGAGAGGGTATGGCACAGTTACACTGGAGAGAGTGTGGGACAGTAACACTGGAGAGAGGGTGGGACAGTAACACTGGAGACAGTGAGGGACAGTAACACTGGTGAGAGTGTGAGACAGTAACACTGGAGAGAATGTGGGACAGCAACACTGGAGAGAGTGTGGGACCGTAACACTGGAGAGTGTGGGATTGTAACACTGGAGAGAGTCTGGGACAGTAACACTGGAGATTGTGGGACAGTACCACTGGAGAGAGTGTGGGACAGTATCACAGGAGAGAGTGTGGGACAGTAACACTGGAGAGTGAGGGAAGTAACACTGGAGAGAGTGTGAGACAGTAACACTGGAGAGAATGTGGGACAATAACGCTGGAGAAAGTGTGTGGCAGTAACACTGGAGAGAGTGTGGGACAGTAACACTGGAGAGAGCCTGGGACAGTAACACTGGAGAGAGTGTGAGACAGTAACACTGGAGAGACTGTGAGACAGTAACACTGGAGAGTGTGGGACAGTAACACTGGAGAGAGTGTGGGACAGTAGCACTGCAGAGATTGTGGGACAGTAACACTGGAGAGAGTTTTAAGACGGTAACACAGGAGAGATTGTGTGACAGTAACACTGTAGAGAGTATGGGTCAGTAACACTGGAGAGAGTGTGGGACAGTAACACTGGAGAGTGTGTGGGACAGTAACACTGGAGAGAGTGTGAGACAGTAACACTGGAGAAAGTGTGGGACAGCAACACTGGAGAGAGTGTTGGAAAGTAACACTGGAGAGTGTAGGACAGTAACACTGGAGAGAGTGTGGGACAGTAAAACTGGATGGAGTGTGGGACAGTAACACTGGAGAGTGTGGGACAGTAACACTGGAGAGATTGTGGGACAGTAACACTGGAGAGAGTGTGGGACAGTAACAGTGGAGAGAGTGGGACAGTAACACTGGAGAGTGTGGGACAGTAACAGTGGAGAGATTGTGGGACAGTAACACTGGAGAAAGTGTGGGACAGTAACACTGGAGAGAGGTTTGGACAGTAACATTGTAGAGTGTGGGACAGTAACACTGGAGAGAGTGTTGGACTGTAACACTGGAGAGAGTGTGAGACAGTAACACTGGAGAGAGTGTGGGAGAGTAACACTGGAGAGAGTGTGGGACAGTAACACTGGAGAGAGTGTGGGACAGTAACACTGGAGAGAGTGTGAGACGGTAACACTGGAGGGAGTGTGGGACAGTAACACTGGAGAGAGTGGGACAGTAACACTGGAGAGAGTGTGGTACAGTAACACTGGAGAGAGTGGGACAGTAACACTGGAGATTGTTGGACAGTTACACTGCAGAGAGTGTGGGACAGTAACACTGGAGAGAGTGTGGGACAGCTACACTGCAGAGATTGTGGGACAGTAACACTGGAGAGTGTGAGACAGTAACACTGGAGAGAGTGTGGGACAGTAACACTGGAGAGAGTATGGGACAGTAACACTGGAGATTGTGGTCAAGTAACACTGGAGAGAGTGTGAGACAGTAACACTGGAGAGAGTGTGAGACAGTAACGCTGGAGAGAGTGTGGGACAGTACGACTGGAGAGTGTGGGACAGTAACACTGGAGAGTGTGGGACAGTAACACTGGTCAGACTGTGAGACAGTAACACTGGAGAGAGGGTGGGACAGTAACACTGGCGTGAGTGTGGGACAGTAACACTGCAGAGAGTGTGGGACAGTAAAACTGGAGAGAGTGTGGGACAATTACACTGGAGAGTGTGGGACAGTAACACTGGAGAGAGTGAGGGACAGTAACACTGGAATTAGTGTGGGACAGTAACCCTGGAGAGTGTGGGACAGTAACACTGGAGATAGTGTGGGACAGTAACACTGGAGAGTGTGGGACGGTAACACTGGTGAGAGTGTGAGACAGTAACACTGGAGAGAGTGTGTGACAGTAACACTGGAGAGAGTGTGGGACAGTAACACTGCAGAGATTGTGGGACAGTAACACTGGCGAGAGTGTGAGACAGTAACACAGGAGAGTGTGGGACAGTAACACTGGAGATAGTGTGGCACAGTAACACTGGAGAGTGTGGGACAGTAACAATGGTGAGAGTGTGAGAAAGTAACACTGGAGAGAGTGTGTGACAGTAACACTGGAGAGAGTGTGGGACATTAACACAGCAGAGAGTGTGGAACAGTAACACTGGCGAGAGTGTGAGACAGTAACACTGGCGAGAGTGTGGGACAGTAACACTGGAGAGAGTGTGGGACAGTAACACTGGAGAGTGTGCGACAGTAACACTGGAGAGAGTGCGAGACAGTAACACTGGAGAGAGTTTGAGACAGTAACAGTGGAGACAGTGTGAGACAGTAACACTGGAGAGAGTGTGGGACAGTAACATTGGAGAGAGTGTGGGACAGTAACACTGGAGAGTGTGGGACAGTAACACTGGAGAGACTTTGGGACAGTAACACTGGAGAGAGTGTGAGACGGTAACACTGGAGAGGGTATGGGACAGTTACACTGGAGAGAGTGTGGGACAGTAACACTGGAGAGAGTGTGGGACAGTAACACTGGAGACAGTGAGGGACAGTAACACTGGAGAGAGTGTGAGACAGTAACACTGGAGAGAATGTGGGACAGCAACACTGGAGAGAGTGTGGGATCATAACACTGGAGAGTGTGGGATAGTAACACTGGAGTGAGTGTGGAACAGTAACTCTGCAGAGAGTGTGGGACAGTTACACTGGAGAGTGAGGGACAGTAACACTGGAGAGAGTGTGGGACAGTAGCACTGGAGAGAGTGTGAGACGGTAACACTGGAGAGGGTATGGGACAGTTGCACTGGAGAGAGTGTGGGACAGTAACACTGGAGAGAGTGTGGGACAGTAACACTGGAGACATTGAAGGACAGTAACACTGGAGAGAGTGTGAGACAGTAACACTGGAGAGAATGTGGGACAGCAACACTGGAGAGAGTGTGGGATCGTAACACTGGAGAGTGTGGGATAGTAACACTGGAGATGGTCTGGGACAGTAACAATGGAGAGTGTGGGACAGTACCACTGGAGAGAGTGTGGGACAGTAACACTGGAGAGAGTGTGGGACAGTAACACAGGAGAGTATGTGAGACAGTAACACTGGAGAGAGTGTGGGACCGTAACACTAGAGAGAGTGTCTGACAGTAACACTGGAGAGAGTGTCTGACAGTAACACTGGAGCGACTGTGAGGCAGTAACACTGGAGAGAGTGTGAGACAGTAACACTGGAGAGAGTGCCTGACAGTAACACTGGAGAGAGTGTGGGACCGTAACACTGGAGAGAGTGTCTGACAGTAACAATGGAGAGAGTATGGGACAGTAACACTGGAGAGAGTGTCTGACAGTAACACTGGAGAGAGTGTGGGACAGCAACACTGTAGAGAGTGTGAGACAGTAACAATGGAGAGAGTGTGGGTCAGTAACACTGGAGAGTGTGTGAGACAGTAACAATGGATAGTGTGTGGGACCGTAACACTGGAGAGAGTGTCTGACAGTAACACTGGAGTGAGTATGGGACAGTAACACTGGAGAGAGTGTCTGACAGAAACACTGGAGAGAGTGTGGGACAGTAACACTGGAGAGAGTGTGAGACATTACCACTGGAGAGAGTGTGGGGCAGTAACACTTGCGAGAGTGTGGGACAGTAAGACTGGAGAGAGTGAGGGACATTAACACTGGAGAGAGTGTGGGACTGTAACACTGGAGAGAGTGAGGGACAGTAACACTGGAGAGCGTGTGGGACAGTAACACTGGAGAGTGTGGGACATGAACACTGGAGAGAGTGCGAGACAATAACACTGGAGAGAGTTTGAGACAGTAACAGTGGAGATAGTGTGAGACAGTAACACTGGAGAGAGTGTGGGAAAGTAACATTGGAGATAGTGTGGGACATTAACACTGGAGCGAGTGTGGGACAGTAACACTGGAGTGAGTGTGGGACAGTAACACTGCAGAGAGTGTGGGACAGTTACACTGGAGAGTGAGGGACAGTAACACTGGAGAGTGTGGGACAGTAACACTGGAGAGAGTGTGAGACAGTAACACTGGAGAGAGTGTGAGACGGTAACACTGGAGAGGGTATGGGACAGTTACACTGGAGAGAGTGTGGGACAGTAACACTGGAGAGAGTGTGGGACAGTAACACTGGAGACAGTGAGGGACAGTAACACTGGAGAGAGTGTGAGACAGTAACACTGGAGAGAATGTGGGACAGGAACACTGGAGAGAGTGTGGGACCGTAACACTGGAGAGTGTGGGATAGTAACACTGGAGAGAGTCTGGGACAGTAACACTGGAGAGTGTGGGATAGTACCACTGGAGAGAGTGTGGGACAGTAACACTGGAGAGAGTGTGGGACAGTAACACAGGAGAGTATGTGAGACAGTAACACTGGAGAGAGTGGGACAGTAACACTGCAGAGAGTGTGGGACCGTAACACTAGAGAGAGTGTCTGACAGTAACACTGGAGAGAGTGTCTGACAGTAACACTGGAGCGACTGTGAGACAGTAACACTGGAGAGAGTGTGAGACAGTAACACTGGAGAGAGTGTCTGACAGTAACACTGGAGAGAGTGTGGGACCGTAACACTGGATAGAGTGTCTGACAGTAACAATGCAGAGAGTATGGGACAGTAACACTGGAGAGAGTGTCTGACAGTAACACTGGAGAGAGTGTGGGACAGTAACACTGTAGAGAGTGTGAGACAGTAACAATGGAGAGAGTGTGGGACAGTAACACTGGAGAGTGTGTGAGACAGTAACAATGGAGAGAGTGTGGGACAGTAACACTGGAGAGAGTGTGGGACAGTAACACTGGAGAGAGTGTGGGACAGTAACACTGGAGAGAGTGTGGGACAGTAACACTGGGGAATATGTGAGACAGTAACACTGGAGAGAGTGTGGGACAGTAACACTGGAGAGAGTGTGGGACAGTAACACTGGAGAGAGTGTGGGACAGTAACACTGGAGATAGTGTGAGACAGTAACGCTGGAGAGAATGTGAGACAGTAACACTGGAGAGTGTGGGACAGTAACACTGGAGAGAGTGTGCGACAGTAACACTGGAGAGAGTGTGAGACAGTAACACTGGAGAGCGTGTGGGACAGTAACACTGGAGAGTGTGGGACATGAACACTGGAGAGAGTGCGAGACAGTAACACTGGAGAGAGTTTGAGACAGTAACAGTGGAGATAGTGTGAGACAGTAACACTGGAGAGAGTGTGGGAAAGTAACATTGGAGATAGTGTGGGACATTAACACTGGAGCGAGTGTGGGACAGTAACACTGGAGTGAGTGTGGGACAGTAACACTGCAGAGAGTGTGGGACAGTTACACTGGAGAGTGAGGGACAGTAACACTGGAGAGTGTGGGACAGTAACACTGGAGAGAGTGTGAGACAGTAACACTGGAGAGAGTGTGAGACGGTAACACTGGAGAGGGTATGGGACAGTTACACTGGAGAGAGTGTGGGACAGTAACACTGGAGAGAGTGTGGGACAGTAACACTGGAGACAGTGAGGGACAGTAACACTGGAGAGAGTGTGAGACAGTAACACTGGAGAGAATGTGGGACAGGAACACTGGAGAGAGTGTGGGACCGTAACACTGGAGAGTGTTGGATAGTAACACTGGAGAGAGTCTGGGACAGTAACACTGGAGAGTGTGGGATAGTACCACTGGAGAGAGTGTGGGACAGTAACACAGGAGAGTATGTGAGACAGTAACACTGGAGAGAGTGGGACAGTAACACTGCAGAGAGTGTGGGACCGTAACACTAGAGAGAGTGTCTGACAGTAACACTGGAGAGAGTGTCTGACAGTAACACTGGAGCGACTGTGAGACAGTAACACTGGAGAGAGTGTGAGACAGTAACACTGGAGAGAGTGTCTGACAGTAACACTGGAGAGAGTGTGGGACCGTAACACTGGATAGAGTGTCTGACAGTAACAATGCAGAGAGTATGGGACAGTAACACTGGAGAGAGTGTCTGACAGTAACACTGGAGAGAGTGTGGGACAGTAACACTGTAGAGAGTGTGAGACAGTAACAATGGAGAGAGTGTGGGACAGTAACACTGGAGAGTGTGTGAGACAGTAACAATGGAGAGAGTGTGGGACAGTAACACTGGAGAGAGTGTGGGACAGTAACACTGGAGAGAGTGTGGGACAGTAACACTGGAGAGAGTGTGGGACAGTAACACTGGGGAATATGTGAGACAGTAACACTGGAGAGAGTGTGGGACAGTAACACTGGAGAGAGTGTGGGACAGTAACACTGGAGAGAGTGTGGGACAGTAACACTGGAGATAGTGTGAGACAGTAACGCTGGAGAGAATGTGAGACAGTAACACTGGAGAGTGTGGGACAGTAACACTGGAGAGAGTGTGCGACAGTAACACTGGAGAGAGTGTGAGACAGTAACACTGGAGAGAGTGTGGGACAGTAACACTGGAGAGAATGTGGGACAGTAACACTGGAGAGAGTGTGGGACAGTAACTCTGGAGAGAGTGTGGGGCAGTAACACTGGAGAGAGTGTGGGACAGTAACACTGGAAAGTGTGGGACATTACCACTGGAGAAAGTGTGGGACATTAATACTGGTGAGAGTGTGGGACAGTAACACTGGAGAGAGTGTGGGACATTAACACTGGAGAGAATGTGGGACAGTAAAACTGGAGAGAGTGAGGGACAGTAACACTGGAGAGAGTGTGGGGCAGTAACACTGGAGAGTGTTGGACATTAACACTGGTGAGAGTGTTGGACAGTAACACTGGAGAGAGTGTGGGACAGTAACACTGGAGAGTGTGGGACATTAACACTGGTGAGAGTGTGGGACAGTAACACTGGAGAGAGTGTGGGATAGTAACGCTGGAGATTGTGGGACAGTGACACTGGAGAGTGTGGGACATTACCACTGCAGAGATTGTGGGACATTAACACTGGCGAGAGTGTGGGACAGTAACACTGGAGAGAGTGTGGGACATTAACACTGGAGAGAGTGTGGGACTGTAACACTGGAGAGAGTGAGGGACAGTATCACTGGAGAGTGTGTGGGACAGTCACGCTGGAGATTGTGGGACAGTAACACGGGAGAGAGTGTGGGAAAGTAACACTGGAGAGATTGCGAGACAGTAACACTGTAGAGAGTGTGGGACAGTAACACTGGAGAGAGTGGGACAGTAACACTGGAGAGAGTGTCTGACAGTAACACTGGAGAGAGTTTCTGACAGGAACACTAGAGAGAGTCTCTGACAGTAACACTGGAGATAGTTTGGGACAGAAACACTGGAGAGAGTGTGAGACCGTAACACTGGAGAGAGTGTCTGACAGTAACACTGTAGACAGCGTGAGACAGTAACACTGGAGAGTGTGTGGGACCGTAACACTTGAGAGAGTGTCTGACAGTAACACTGGAGAGAGTGTGGGACAGTAACAATGGAGAGAGTGTGGGACAGTAACACTGGAGAGAGTGCGGCACAGTAACACTGGAGAGTATGCGAGACAGTAACACTGGAGAGAGTGGGAAAGTAACACTGGAGATAGTGTGGGACCGTAACACTGGAGAGAGTGTCTGACAGTAACACTGGATAGAGTGTGAGACAGTAACACTGGAGAGAGTGTGTGACAGTAACACTGGAGAGAGTGTCGGACAGTAACACTGGAGAGTGTGTGAGACAGTAACAACGGAGAGAGTGTGGGACCGTAACACTGGAGAGAGTGTCTGACAGTAACACTGGAGAGAGTATGGGACAGTAACACTGGAGAGAGTGTCTGACAGAAACACTGGAGAGAGTGTGGGACAGTAACACTGGAGAGATTGTGAGACATTACCACTGGAGAGAGTGTGGGGCAGTTACACTGGAGAGAGTGTGGGACAGTAACACTGGAGAGTGTGGGACATTACCACTGGTGAGAGTGTGGGACATTAAAACTTGCGAGAGTGTGGGACAGTAACACTGGAGAGAGACTGGGACATTAACACTGGAGAGAGTGTGGGACTGTAACACTGGAGAGAGTGAGGGACAGTAACACTGGAAAGCGTGTGGGACAGTAACACTGGAGAGTGTGGGACATGAACACTGGAGAGAGTGTGGGACAGTAACACTGGAGAGAGTGTGGGATAGTAACGCTAGAGATTGTGGAACAGTAACATGGGAGAGAGTGTGGGTCAGTAACACTGGAGAGAATGTGAGACAGTAACACTGTAGAGAGTGTGGGACAGTAACACTGGAGAGAGTGGGACAGTAACACTGGAGAGTGTGTGACAGTAACACTGGAGAGAGTGCGAGACAGTAACACTGGAGAGAGTTTGAGACAGTAACAGTGGAGATAGTGTGAGACAGTAATACTGGAGAGAGTGTGGGACAGTAACATTGGAGAGAGTGTGGGACAGCAACAATGGAGAGAGTGTGGGACAGTAACACTGGAGAGAGTGTGGGACAGTAACACTGGAGTGAGTGTGGGACAGTAACACTGCAGAGAGTGTGGGACAGTTACACTGGAGAGTGAGGGACAGTAACACTGGTGAGTGTGGGACAGTAACACTGGAGAGAGTGTGGGACAGTAACACTGGAGAGAGTGTGAGACGGTAACACTGGAGAGGGTATGGGACAGTTACACTGGAGAGAGTGTGGGACAGTAACACTGGAGAGAGTGTGGGACAGTAACACTGGAGAGAGTGAGGGACAGTAACACTGGAGAGAGTGTGAGACAGTAACACTGGAGAGAATGTGGGACAGGAACACTGGAGAGAGTGTGGGACCGTAACACTGGAGAGTGTGGGATAGTAACACTGGAGAGAGTCTGGGACAGTAACACTGGAGAGTGTGGGACAGTACCACTGGAGAGAGTGTGGGACAGTAACACTGGAGAGAGTGTGGGACAGTAACACAGGAGAGTATGTGAGACAGGAACACTGGAGAGAGTGGGACAGTAACACTGGAGAGAGTGTGGGACCGTAACACTAGAGAGAGTGTCTGACAGTAACACTGGAGAGAGTGTCTGACAGTAACACTGGAGCGACTGTGAGACAGTAACACTGGAGAGAGTGTGAGACAGTAACACTGGAGAGAGTGTCTAACAGAAACACTGGAGAGAGTGTGGGACCATAACACTGGAGAGAGTGTCTGACAGTAACAATGGAGATAGTATGGGACAGTAACACTGGAGAGAGTGTGAGACAGTAACAATGGAGAGAGTGTGGGACAGTAACACTGGAGAGTGTGTGAGACAGTAACAATGGAGAGAGTGTGGGACAGTAACACTGGAGAGAGTGTGGGACAGTAACACTGGAGAGAGTGTGAGACAGTAACACTGGAGAGAGTGTGGGACAGTAACACTGGGGAATATGTGAGACAGTAACACTGGAGAGAGTGTGGGACAGTAACACTGGAGAGAGTGTGGGACAGTAACACTGGAGAGAGTGTGGGACAGTAACACTGGAGAGAGTGTGGGACAGTAACACTGGAGAGAGTGTGAGACAGTAACGCTGGAGAGAATGTGAGACAGTAACACTGGAGAGTGTGGGACAGTAACACTGGAGAGAGTGTGCGACAGTAACCCTGGAGAGAGTGTGAGACAGCAACACTGGAGAGAGTGTGAGACAGTAACGCTGGAGAGAGTGTGGGACAGTAACACTGGAGAGAGTGTGGGACAGTAACACTGGAGAGAGTGTGGGACAGTAACACTGGAGAGAGTGTGGGACCGTAACACTGGAGAGAGTGTCTGACAGTAACACTGTAGACAGTGTGAGACAGTAACACTGGAGAGTGTGTGGGACCGTAACACTTGAGAGAGTGTCTGACAGTAACACTGGAGAGAGTGTGGGACAGTAACTCTGGAGTGAGTGTGGGACAGTAACACTGGAGAGAGTGTGGCACAGTAACACTGGAGAGTATGCGAGACAGTAACACTGGAGAGAGTGGGAAAGTAACACTGGAGAGAGTGTGGGACCGTAACACTGGAGAGAGTGTCTGACAGTAACACTGGAGAGAGTTTGAGACAGTAACACTGGAGAGAGTGTGGCACAGTAACTCTGGAGAGTGTGGGACAGTAACACTGGAGAGTGTGGGACAGTAACACTGGAGAGAGTGTGGGACAGTAACACTGGAAAGAGTGTGAGACGGTAACACTGGAGAGGGTATGGGACAGCTACACTGCAGAGAGTGTGGGACAGTAACACTGGAGAGAGTGTGGGACAGTAACACTGGAGACAGTGAGGGACAGGAACACTGGAGAGAGTGTGAGACAGTAACACTGGAGAGAATGTGGGACAGCAACACTGGATAGAGTGTGGGACCATAACACTGGAGAGTGTGGGACAGTAACACTGGAGAGAGTCTGGGACAGTAACACTGTAGAGTGTGGGACAGTAACACTGGAGAGAGTGTGGGACAGTAACACTGGATCGAGTGTGGGACTGTAACACTGGAGAGTGTGGGACAGTAACACTGGAGATAACGTGGGACAATAACGCTGGAGAAAGTGTGAGACAGTAACACTGGAGAGAGTGTGAGACAGTAACACTAGAGAGAGTGTGGGACAGTTACACTGGAGTGAGTGTGGGACAGTTACACTGGAGAGAGTGTGGGAGAGTAACGCTGGAGAGAGTGTTAGACAGTAACGCTGGAGAGAGTGGGGGACAGTAACACTGGAGAGAGTGTGTGACAGTAACACTGGAGAGAGTGTGGGACAGTTACACTGGAGATAGCCTGGGACAGTAACACTGGAGAGAGTGTGAGAAAGTAACACTGGAGAGTGTGTGAGACAGTAACAATGGAGAGTGTGGGACAGTAACACTGGAGAGAGTGAGGGACAGTAACACTGCAGAGATTGTGGGTCAGTAACACTGGAGAGAGTTTTAAGACGGTAACACAGGAGAGATTGTGTAACAGTAACACTGGAGAGAGTATGGAACAGTAACACTGGAGAGAGTGTGGGACAGTAACACTGGAGAGTGTGTGGGACAGTAACACTGGAGAGAGTGTGAGACATGAACACTGGAGAAAGTGTGGGACAGCAATACTGGAGAGAGAGATGGAAAGTAACACTGGAGAGTGTGGGACAGTAACACTGGAGAGAGTGTGGGACAGTAAAACTGTAGGGAGTGTGGGACAGTAACACTGGAGAGTGTGGGACAGTAACACTGGAGAGATTGTGGGACAGTAACACTGGAGAGTGTGGGACAGTAACACTGGAGAGAGTGTGGGACAGTAACAGTGGAGAGAGTGGGACAGGAACTCTGGAGAGTGTGGGACAGTAACACTGGAGAGAGTGTGGGACAGTAACACTGGAGAAAGTGTGGGACAGTAACACTGGAGAGAGTGTTGGACAGTAACACTGGAGAGAGTGTCTGACAGTAACACTGGAGAGAGTGTCTGACAGTAACACTAGAGAGAGTCTCTGACAGTAACACTGGAGATAGTTTGGGACAGAAACACTGGAGAGAGTGTGGGACCGTAACACTGGAGAGAGTGTCTGACAGTAACACTGTAGACAGTGTGAGACAGTAACACTGGAGAGTGTGTGGGACCGTAACACTTGAGAGAGTGTCTGACAGTAACACTGGAGAGAGTGTGGGACAGTAACTCTGGAGTGAGTGTGGGACAGTAACACTGGAGAGAGTGTGGCACAGTAACACTGGAGAGTATGCGAGAGAGTAACACTGGAGAGATTGGGAAAGTAACACTGGAGAGAGTGTGGGACCGTAACACTGGAGAGAGTGTCTGACAGTAACACTGGAGAGAGTTTGAGACAGTAACACTGGAGAGAGTGTGAGACAGTAACACTGGAGAGAGTGTGGCACAGTAACTCTGGAGAGTGTGGGACAATAACACTGGAGAGTGTGGGACAGTAACACTGGAGAGAGTGTGGGACAGTAACACTGGAAAGAGTGTGAGACGGTAACACTGGAGAGGGTATGGGACAGTTACACTGCAGAGAGTGTGGGACAGTAACACTGGAGAGAGTGTGGGACAGTAACACTGGAGACAGTGAGGGACAGGAACACTGGAGAGAGTGTGAGACAGTAACACTGGAGAGAATGTGGGACAGCAACACTGGATAGAGTGTGGGACCATAACACTGGAGAGTGTGGGACAGTAACACTGGAGAGAGTCTGGGACAGTAACACTGTAGAGTGTGGGACAGTAACACTGGAGAGAGTGTGGGACAGTAACACTGGATCGAGTGTGGGACTGTAACACTGGAGAGTGTGGGACAGTAACACTGGAGAGTGAGGGAAGTAACACTGGAGAGAGTGTGGGACAGTAACACTGGAGATAACGTGGGACAATAACGCTGGAGAAAGTGTGAGACAGTAACACTGGAGAGAGTGTGAGACAGTAACACTAGAGAGAGTGTGGGACAGTTACACTGGAGTGAGTGTGGGACAGTTACACTGGAGAGAGTGTGGGAGAGTAACGCTGGAGAGAGTGTTAGACAGTAACGCTGGAGAGAGTGGGGGACAGTAACACTGGAGAGAGTGTGTGACAGTAACACTGGAGAGAGTGTGGGACAGTTACACTGGAGATAGCCTGGGACAGTAACACTGGAGAGAGTGTGAGAAAGTAACACTGGAGAGTGTGTGAGACAGTAACAATGGAGAGTGTGGGACAGTAACACTGGAGAGAGTGAGGGACAGTAACACTGCAGAGATTGTGGGTCAGTAACACTGGAGAGAGTTTTAAGACGGTAACACAGGAGAGATTGTGTAACAGTAACACTGGAGAGAGTATGGAACAGTAACACTGGAGAGAGTGTGGGACAGTAACACTGGAGAGTGTGTGGGACAGTAACACTGGAGAGAGTGTGAGACATGAACACTGGAGAAAGTGTGGGACAGCAATACTGGAGAGAGAGATGGAAAGTAACACTGGAGAGTGTGGGACAGTAACACTGGAGAGAGTGTGGGACAGTAAAACTGTAGGGAGTGTGGGACAGTAACACTGGAGAGTGTGGGACAGTAACACTGGAGAGATTGTGGGACAGTAACACTGGAGAGTGTGGGACAGTAACACTGGAGAGAGTGTGGGACAGTAACAGTGGAGAGAGTGGGACAGGAACTCTGGAGAGTGTGGGACAGTAACACTGGAGAGAGTGTGGGACAGTAACACTGGAGAAAGTGTGGGACAGTAACACTGGAGAGAGTGTTGGACAGTAACATTGTAGAGTGTGGGACAGTAACACTGGAGAGTGTGGGACAGTAATACAGAGAGTGTTGGATTGTAACACTGGAGAGAGTGTGAGACAGTAACACTGGAGAGAGTGCGAGACAGTAACACTGGAGAGAGTTTGTGACAGTAACAGTGGAGATAGTGTGAGACAGTAACACTGGAGAGAGTGTGGGACAGTAACATTGGAGAGAGTGTGGGACAGCAACACTGGAGAGAGTGTGGGACAGTAACACTGGAGCGAGTGTGGGACAGTAACACTGGAGTGAGTGTGGGACAGTAACACTGCAGAGAGTGTGGGACAGTTACACTGGAGAGTGAGGGACAGTAACACTGGAGAGTGTGGGACAGTAACACTGCAGAGAGTGTGGGACAGTAACACTGGAGAGTGTGGAACAGTAACACTGGAGAGAGTTTGGGAAAGTAACACTGGAGAGTGTGGTCAAGTAACACTGGAGAGAGGGTGAGACAGTAACACTGGAGAGAGTGTGAGACAGTAACGCTGGAGAGAGTGTGGGACAGTACGACTGGAGAGTGTGGGACAGTAACACTGGAGAGTGTGGGACAGTAACACTGGTCAGACTGTGAGACAGTAACACTGGAGAGAGTGTGGGACAGTAACACTGGCGAGAGTGTGGGACAGTAACACTGCAGAGAGTGTGGGACAGTAACACTGGCGAGAGTGTGAGACAGTAACACTGGAGAGAGTGTGTGACAGTAACACTGGAGAGAGTGTGGGACAGTAACACTGCAGAGAGTGTGGGACAGTAACACTGGCGAGAGTGTGGGACAGTAACACTGGAGAGTGTGGGACAGTAACACTGGAGATAGTGTGGCACAGTAACACTGGAGAGTGTGGGACAGTAACACTGGTGAGAGTGTGAGAAAGTAACACTGGAGAGAGTGTGTGACAGTAACACTGGAGAGAGTGTGGGACATTAACACTGCAGAGATTGTGGGACAGTAACACTGGCGAGAGTGTTAGACAGTAACACTGGCGAGAGTGTGGGACAGTAACACTGGAGAGAGTGTGGGACAGTAACACTGGAGAGTGTGCGACAGTAACACTGGAGAGAGTGCGAGACAGTAACACTGGAGAGAGTGTGGGACAGTAACACTGTAGCGAGTGTGGGACAGTAACACTGGAGTGATTGTGGGACAGTAACACTGCAGAGAGTGTGGGACAGTTACACTGGAGAGTGAGGGACAGTAACACTGGAGAGTGTGGGACAGTAACACTAGAGAGAGTGTCTGACAGTAACACGGGAGAGAGTGTGGGACAGTAACACTGGAGCGACTGTGAGACAGTAACACTGGAGAGAGTGTGAGACAGTAACACTGGAGAGAGTGTCTGACAGTAACACTGGAGAGAGTGTGGGACAGCAACACTGCAGAGAGTGTGGGACAGTAACACTGGAGAGTGTGGAACAGTAACACTGGAGAGAGTGTGGGACAGTAACACTGGAGAGAGTTTGGGACAGTAACACTGGAGAGTGTGGTCAAGTAACACTGGAGAGAGCGAGACAGTAACACTGGAGAGAGTGTGAGACAGTAATTCTGGAGAGAGTGTGGGACAGTAACACTGGAGAGAGTGAGGGACAGTAACACTGGAGAGAGTGTGAGACGGTAACAATGGAGAGAGTGTGGGACAGTAACACTGGAGAGAATGTGGGACAGCAACACTGGATAGAGTGTGGGACCGTAACACTGGAGAGTGTGGGACAGTAACACTGGAGAGAGTCTGGGACAGTAACACTGGAGAGTGTGGGACAGTAACACTGGAGAGAGTGTGGGACAGTAACACTGGATAGAGTGTGGGACTGTAACAGTGGAGAGTGTGGGACAGTAACACTGGGGAGTGAGGGAAGTAACACTGGAAAGAGTGTGGGACAGTAACACTGGAGAGAGTGTGGGACAGTTACACTGGAGTGAGTGTGGGACAGTTACACTGGAGAGAGTGTGGGACAGTAACGCTGGAGTGAGTGTTAGACAGTAACGCTGGAGAGAGTGCGGGACAGTAACACTGGAGAGAGTGCGGGACAGTAACACTGGAGAGAGTGTGTGACAGTAACACTGGAGATAACGTGGGACAATAACGCTGGAGAAAGTGTGAGACAGTAACACTGGAGAGAGTGTGAGACAGTAACACTAGAGAGAGTGTGGGACAGTTACACTGGAGTGAGTGTGGGACAGTTACACTGGAGAGAGTGTGGGAGAGTAACGCTGGAGAGAGTGTTAGACAGTAACGCTGGAGAGAGTGGGGGACAGTAACACTGGAGAGAGTGTGTGACAGTAACACTGGAGAGAGTGTGGGACAGTTACACTGGAGATAGCCTGGGACAGTAACACTGGAGAGAGTGTGAGAAAGTAACACTGGAGAGTGTGTGAGACAGTAACAATGGAGAGTGTGGGACAGTAACACTGGAGAGAGTGAGGGACAGTAACACTGCAGAGATTGTGGGTCAGTAACACTGGAGAGAGTTTTAAGACGGTAACACAGGAGAGATTGTGTAACAGTAACACTGGAGAGAGTATGGAACAGTAACACTGGAGAGAGTGTGGGACAGTAACACTGGAGAGTGTGTGGGACAGTAACACTGGAGAGAGTGTGAGACATGAACACTGGAGAAAGTGTGGGACAGCAATACTGGAGAGAGAGATGGAAAGTAACACTGGAGAGTGTGGGACAGTAACACTGGAGAGAGTGTGGGACAGTAAAACTGTAGGGAGTGTGGGACAGTAACACTGGAGAGTGTGGGACAGTAACACTGGAGAGATTGTGGGACAGTAACACTGGAGAGTGTGGGACAGTAACACTGGAGAGAGTGTGGGACAGTAACAGTGGAGAGAGTGGGACAGGAACTCTGGAGAGTGTGGGACAGTAACACTGGAGAGAGTGTGGGACAGTAACACTGGAGAAAGTGTGGGACAGTAACACTGGAGAGAGTGTTGGACAGTAACACTGGAGAGAGTGTCTGACAGTAACACTGGAGAGAGTGTCTGACAGTAACACTAGAGAGAGTCTCTGACAGTAACACTGGAGATAGTTTGGGACAGAAACACTGGAGAGAGTGTGGGACCGTAACACTGGAGAGAGTGTCTGACAGTAACACTGTAGACAGTGTGAGACAGTAACACTGGAGAGTGTGTGGGACCGTAACACTTGAGAGAGTGTCTGACAGTAACACTGGAGAGAGTGTGGGACAGTAACTCTGGAGTGAGTGTGGGACAGTAACACTGGAGAGAGTGTGGCACAGTAACACTGGAGAGTATGCGAGAGAGTAACACTGGAGAGATTGGGAAAGTAACACTGGAGAGAGTGTGGGACCGTAACACTGGAGAGAGTGTCTGACAGTAACACTGGAGAGAGTTTGAGACAGTAACACTGGAGAGAGTGTGAGACAGTAACACTGGAGAGAGTGTGGCACAGTAACTCTGGAGAGTGTGGGACAATAACACTGGAGAGTGTGGGACAGTAACACTGGAGAGAGTGTGGGACAGTAACACTGGAAAGAGTGTGAGACGGTAACACTGGAGAGGGTATGGGACAGTTACACTGCAGAGAGTGTGGGACAGTAACACTGGAGAGAGTGTGGGACAGTAACACTGGAGACAGTGAGGGACAGGAACACTGGAGAGAGTGTGAGACAGTAACACTGGAGAGAATGTGGGACAGCAACACTGGATAGAGTGTGGGACCATAACACTGGAGAGTGTGGGACAGTAACACTGGAGAGAGTCTGGGACAGTAACACTGTAGAGTGTGGGACAGTAACACTGGAGAGAGTGTGGGACAGTAACACTGGATCGAGTGTGGGACTGTAACACTGGAGAGTGTGGGACAGTAACACTGGAGAGTGAGGGAAGTAACACTGGAGAGAGTGTGGGACAGTAACACTGGAGATAACGTGGGACAATAACGCTGGAGAAAGTGTGAGACAGTAACACTGGAGAGAGTGTGAGACAGTAACACTAGAGAGAGTGTGGGACAGTTACACTGGAGTGAGTGTGGGACAGTTACACTGGAGAGAGTGTGGGAGAGTAACGCTGGAGAGAGTGTTAGACAGTAACGCTGGAGAGAGTGGGGGACAGTAACACTGGAGAGAGTGTGTGACAGTAACACTGGAGAGAGTGTGGGACAGTTACACTGGAGATAGCCTGGGACAGTAACACTGGAGAGAGTGTGAGAAAGTAACACTGGAGAGTGTGTGAGACAGTAACAATGGAGAGTGTGGGACAGTAACACTGGAGAGAGTGAGGGACAGTAACACTGCAGAGATTGTGGGTCAGTAACACTGGAGAGAGTTTTAAGACGGTAACACAGGAGAGATTGTGTAACAGTAACACTGGAGAGAGTATGGAACAGTAACACTGGAGAGAGTGTGGGACAGTAACACTGGAGAGTGTGTGGGACAGTAACACTGGAGAGAGTGTGAGACATGAACACTGGAGAAAGTGTGGGACAGCAATACTGGAGAGAGAGATGGAAAGTAACACTGGAGAGTGTGGGACAGTAACACTGGAGAGAGTGTGGGACAGTAAAACTGTAGGGAGTGTGGGACAGTAACACTGGAGAGTGTGGGACAGTAACACTGGAGAGATTGTGGGACAGTAACACTGGAGAGTGTGGGACAGTAACACTGGAGAGAGTGTGGGACAGTAACAGTGGAGAGAGTGGGACAGGAACTCTGGAGAGTGTGGGACAGTAACACTGGAGAGAGTGTGGGACAGTAACACTGGAGAAAGTGTGGGACAGTAACACTGGAGAGAGTGTTGGACAGTAACATTGTAGAGTGTGGGACAGTAACACTGGAGAGTGTGGGACAGTAATACAGAGAGTGTTGGATTGTAACACTGGAGAGAGTGTGAGACAGTAACACTGGAGAGAGTGCGAGACAGTAACACTGGAGAGAGTTTGAGACAGTAACAGTGGAGATAGTGTGAGACAGTAACACTGGAGAGAGTGTGGGACAGTAACATTGGAGAGAGTGTGGGACAGCAACACTGGAGAGAGTGTGGGACAGTAACACTGGAGCGAGTGTGGGACAGTAACACTGGAGTGAGTGTGGGACAGTAACACTGCAGAGAGTGTGGGACAGTTACACTGGAGAGTGAGGGACAGTAACACTGGAGAGTGTGGGACAGTAACACTGCAGAGAGTGTGGGACAGTAACACTGGAGAGTGTGGAACAGTAACACTGGAGAGAGTTTGGGAAAGTAACACTGGAGAGTGTGGTCAAGTAACACTGGAGAGAGGGTGAGACAGTAACACTGGAGAGAGTGTGAGACAGTAACGCTGGAGAGAGTGTGGGACAGTACGACTGGAGAGTGTGGGACAGTAACACTGGAGAGTGTGGGACAGTAACACTGGTCAGACTGTGAGACAGTAACACTGGAGAGAGTGTGGGACAGTAACACTGGCGAGAGTGTGGGACAGTAACACTGCAGAGAGTGTGGGACAGTAACACTGGCGAGAGTGCGAGACAGTAACACTGGAGAGAGTGTGTGACAGTAACACTGGAGAGAGTGTGGGACAGTAACACTGCAGAGAGTGTGGGACAGTAACACTGGCGAGAGTGTGGGACAGTAACACTGGAGAGTGTGGGACAGTAACACTGGAGATAGTGTGGCACAGTAACACTGGAGAGTGTGGGACAGTAACACTGGTGAGAGTGTGAGAAAGTAACACTGGAGAGAGTGTGTGACAGTAACACTGGAGAGAGTGTGGGACATTAACACTGCAGAGATTGTGGGACAGTAACACTGGCGAGAGTGTTAGACAGTAACACTGGCGAGAGTGTGGGACAGTAACACTGGAGAGAGTGTGGGACAGTAACACTGGAGAGTGTGCGACAGTAACACTGGAGAGAGTGCGAGACAGTAACACTGGAGAGAGTGTGGGACAGTAACACTGTAGCGAGTGTGGGACAGTAACACTGGAGTGATTGTGGGACAGTAACACTGCAGAGAGTGTGGGACAGTTACACTGGAGAGTGAGGGACAGTAACACTGGAGAGTGTGGGACAGTAACACTAGAGAGAGTGTCTGACAGTAAGACGGGAGAGAGTGTGGGACAGTAACACTGGAGCGACTGTGAGACAGTAACACTGGAGAGAGTGTGAGACAGTAACACTGGAGAGAGTGTCTGACAGTAACACTGGAGAGAGTGTGGGACAGCAACACTGCAGAGAGTGTGGGACAGTAACACTGGAGAGTGTGGAACAGTAACACTGGAGAGAGTGTGGGACAGTAACACTGGAGAGAGTTTGGGACAGTAACACTGGAGAGTGTGGTCAAGTAACACTGGAGAGAGCGAGACAGTAACACTGGAGAGAGTGTGAGACAGTAATTCTGGAGAGAGTGTGGGACAGTAACACTGGAGAGAGTGAGGGACAGTAACACTGGAGAGAGTGTGAGACGGTAACAATGGAGAGAGTGTGGGACAGTAACACTGGAGAGAATGTGGGACAGCAACACTGGATAGAGTGTGGGACCGTAACACTGGAGAGTGTGGGACAGTAACACTGGAGAGAGTCTGGGACAGTAACACTGGAGAGTGTGGGACAGTAACACTGGAGAGAGTGTGGGACAGTAACACTGGATAGAGTGTGGGACTGTAACAGTGGAGAGTGTGGGACAGTAACACTGGGGAGTGAGGGAAGTAACACTGGAAAGAGTGTGGGACAGTAACACTGGAGAGAGTGTGGGACAGTTACACTGGAGTGAGTGTGGGACAGTTACACTGGAGAGAGTGTGGGACAGTAACGCTGGAGTGAGTGTTAGACAGTAACGCTGGAGAGAGTGCGGGACAGTAACACTGGAGAGAGTGCGGGACAGTAACACTGGAGAGAGTGTGTGACAGTAACACTGGAGAGAGTGTGGGACAGTAACACTGGAGAGAGCCTGGGACAGTAACACTGGAGAGTGTGTGAGACAGTAACACTGGAGAGAGTGTGAGACAGTAACACTGGAGAGTGTGGGACAGTAACACTGGATAGAGTGTGGGACAGTAACACTGCAGAGATTGTGGGACAGTAACACTGGAGAGAGTTTTAAGACGGTAACACAGGAGAGATTGTGTGACAGTAACACTGGAGAGAGAATGGGACAGTAACACTGGAGAGAGTGTGGGACAGTAACACTGGCGAGTGTGTGGGACAGTAACACTGGAGAGAGTGTGAGACAGTAACACTGGAGAAAGTGTGGGACAGCAACACTGGAGAGAGAGTTGGAAAGTAACACTGGAGAGTGTAGGACAGTAACACTGGAGAGAGTGTGGGACAGTAAAACTGGAGGGAGTGTGGGACAGTAACACTGGAGAGTGTGGGACAGTAGCACTGGAGAGATTGTGGGACAGTAACACTGGAGAGTGTGGGACAGTAACACTGGAGAGAGTGTGGGACAGTAACAGTGGAGAGAGTGGGACAGTAACACTGGAGAGTGTGGGACAGTAACACTGGAGAGAGTGTGGGACAGTAACACTGGAGAAAGTGTGGGACAGTAACACTGGAGAGAGTGTTGGACAGTAACATTGTAGAGTGTGGGACAGTAACACTGGAGAGTGTGGGACAGTAACACTGGAGAGAGTGTTGGACTGTAACACTGGAGAGAGTGTGAGACAGTAACACTGGAGAGAGTGTGGGACAGTAACACTGGAGAGAGTGGGACAGTAACACTGGAGAGAGTGTGGTACAGTAACACTGGAGAGAGTGTGGGACAGTAACACTGGAGAAAGTGTGGGACAGTAACACTGGAGAGAGTGTTGGACAGTAACATTGTAGAGTGTGGGACAGTAACACTGGAGAGTGTGGGACAGTAACACTGGAGAGAGTGTTGGTCTGTAACACTGGAGAGAGTGTGAGACAGTAACACTGGAGAGAGTGTGGGACAGTAACACTGGAGAGATTGTGGGACAGTAACACTGGAGAGATTGTGGGACAGTAACAGTGGAGAGATTGTGGGACAGTAACAGTGGAGAGAGTGGGACAGTAACACTGGAGAGTGTGGGACAGTAACACTGGAGAGAGTGTGGGACAGTAACACTGGAGAAAGTGTGGGACAGTAACACTGGAGAGAGTGTTGGACAGTAACACTGGTCAGACTGTGAGACAGTAACACTGGAGAGAGTGTGGGACAGTAACACTGGCGAGAGTGTGGGACAGTAACACTGCAGAGAGTGTGGGACAGTAACTCTGGCGACAGTGCGAGACAGTAACACTGGAGAGAGTGTGGGACAGTAACACTGGAGAGAGTGTGGGACAATAACACTGGATAGTGTGGGACAGTAACACTGGAGAGAGTGAGGGACAGTAACACTGGAATTAGTGTGGGACAGTAACACTGGAGAGTGTGCGACAGTAACACTGGAGATAGTGTGGGGCAGTAACACTGGAGAGTGTGGGACGGTAACACTGGTGAGAGTGTGAGACCGTAACACTGGAGAGAGTGTGTGACAGTAACACTGGAGAGAGTGTGGGACAGTAACACTGCAGAGAGTTTGGGACAGTAACACTGACGAGAGTGTGGGACAGTAACACTGGAGAGTGTGGGACAGTAACACTGGAGATAGTGTGGCACAGTGACACTGGAGAGTGTGGGACAGTAACACTGGTGAGAGTGTGAGAAAGTAACACTGGAGAGAGTGTGGGACAGTAACACTGGAGAGAGTGTGGGACATTAACACTGCAGAGAGTGTGGGACAGTAACACTGGCGAGAGTGTGGGACAGTAATACTGGAGAGAGTGTGGGACAGTAACACTGGAGAGTTTGGGACAGTAACACTGGAGAGAGTGAGGGACAGTAACACTGTAGAGAATGTGGGACAGTAACACTGGAGAGTGTGGGACAGTAACACTGGAGAGAGTGTTGGACTGTAACACTGGAGAGAGTGTGAGACAGTAACACTGGAGACAGTGTGGGTCAGTAACACTGGAGAGAGTGTGGGACAGTAACACTGGAGAGAGTGTGGGACAGTAACACTGGAGAGAGTGTGAGACGGTAACACTGGAGAGAGTGTGGGACAGTGACACTGGAGAGTGTTGGACAGTTACACTGCAGAGAGTGTGGGACAGTAACACTGGAGAGAGTGGGACAGTAACACTGGAGAGAGTGTGGTACAGTAACACTGGAGAGAGTGTGGGACAGTAACACTGGAGAAAGTGTGGGACAGTAACACTGGAGAGAGTGTTGGACAGTAACATTGTAGAGTGTGGGACAGTAACACTGGAGAGTGTGGGACAGTAACACTGGAGAGATTGTGGGACAGTAACACTGGAGAGATTGTGGGACAGTAACAGTGGAGAGAGTGTGGGACAGTAACAGTGGAGAGAGCGGGACAGTAACACTGGAGAGTGTGGGACAGTAACACTGGAGAGAGTGTGGGACAGTAACACTGGAGAAAGTGTGGGACAGTAACACTGGAGAGAGTGTTGGACAGTAACACTGGTCAGACTGTGAGACAGTAACACTGGAGAGAGTGTGGGACAGTAACACTGGCGAGAGTGTGGGACAGTAACTCTGGCGACAGTGCGAGACAGTAACACTGGAGAGAGTGTGGGACAGTAACACTGGAGAGAGTGTGGGACAATAACACTGGATAGTGTGGGACAGTAACACTGGAGAGAGTGAGGGACAGTAACACTGGAATTAGTGTGGGACAGTAACACTGGAGAGTGTGCGACAGTAACACTGGAGATAGTGTGGGGCAGTAACACTGGAGAGTGTGGGACGGTAACACTGGTGAGAGTGTGAGACCGTAACACTGGAGAGAGTGTGTGACAGTAACACTGGAGAGAGTGTGGGACAGTAACACTGCAGAGAGTTTGGGACAGTAACACTGACGAGAGTGTGGGACAGTAACACTGGAGAGTGTGGGACAGTAACACTGGAGATAGTGTGGCACAGTGACACTGGAGAGTGTGGGACAGTAACACTGGTGAGAGTGTGAGAAAGTAACACTGGAGAGAGTGTGGGACAGTAACACTGGAGAGAGTGTGGGACATTAACACTGCAGAGAGTGTGGGACAGTAACACTGGCGAGAGTGTGGGACAGTAATACTGGAGAGAGTGTGGGACAGTAACACTGGAGAGTTTGGGACAGTAACACTGGAGAGAGTGAGGGACAGTAACACTGTAGAGAATGTGGGACAGTAACACTGGAGAGTGTGGGACAGTAACACTGGAGAGAGTGTTGGACTGTAACACTGGAGAGAGTGTGAGACAGTAACACTGGAGACAGTGTGGGTCAGTAACACTGGAGAGAGTGTGGGACAGTAACACTGGAGAGAGTGTGGGACAGTAACACTGGAGAGAGTGTGAGACGGTAACACTGGAGAGAGTGTGGGACAGTGACACTGGAGAGTGTTGGACAGTTACACTGCAGAGAGTGTGGGACAGTAACACTGGAGAGAGTGTGGGACAGCAAAACTGCAGAGAGTGTGGGACAGTAACACTGGAGAGTGTGGAACAGTAACACTGGAGAGACTGTGGGACAGTAACACTGGAGAGAGTTTGGGACAGTAACACTGGAGAGTGTGGTCAAGTAACACTGGAGAGAGTGTGAGGCAGTAACACTGGAGAGAGTGTGAGACAGTAACGCTGGAGAGAGTGTGGGACAGTACGACTGGAGAGTGTGGGACAGTAACACGGGAGAGTGTGGGACAGTAACACTGGTCAGACTGTGAGACAGTAACACTGGAGAGAGTGTGGGACAGTAACACTGGCGAGAGTGTGGGTCAGTAACACTGCAGAGAGTGTGGGACAGTAGCACTGGCGAGAGTGCGAGACAGTAACACTGGAGAGAGTGTGGGACAGTAACACTGGAGAGAGTGTGGGACAATAACACTGTAGAGTGTGGGACAGTAACACTGGAGAGAGTGAGGGACAGTAACACTGGAATTAGTGTGGGACAGTAACACTGGAGAGTGTGTGACAGTAACACTGGAGATAGTGTGGGACAGTAACACTGGAGAGTGTGGGACGGTAACACTGGTGAGAGTGTGAGACAGTAACACTGGATAGAGTGTGTGACAGTAACACTGGAGAGAGTGTGGGACAGTAACACTGCAGTGAGTGTGGGACAGTAACACTGACGAGAGTGTGGGACAGTAACACTGGAGAGTGTGGGACAGTAACACTGCAGATAGTGTGGCACAGTAACACTGGAGAGTGTGGGACAGTAACACTGGTGAGAGTGTGAGAAAGTAACAATGGAGAGAGTGTGTGACAGTAACACTGGAGAGAGTGTGGGACATTAACACTGCAGAGAGTGTGGGACAGTAACACTGGCGAGAGTGTGAGACAGTAACACTGGCGAGAGTGTGGGACAGTAATACTAGAGAGAGTGTGGGACAGTAACACTGGAGAGTTTGGGACAGTAACACTGGAGAGAGTGAGGGACAGTAACACTGGAGAGAATGTGGGACAGTAACACTGGAGAGTGTGGGACAGTAACACTGGAGAGAGTGTCTGACAGTAACACTGGAGAGATTGTGGGACAGTAACACTGGAGAGAGTGTCGGACAGTAACACTGGAGAGAGTTTGAGACAGTAACACTGGAGAGAGTGTATGACAGTAACACTGGAGACAGTGTGGTACATTAACACTGGAGAGAGTGTGGGACAGTAACACTGCAGAGAGTGTGGCACAGTAACACTGGCGAGAGTGTGAGACAGTAACACTGGCGAGAGTGTGGGACAGTATCACTGGAGAGAGTGTGGGACAGTAACACTGGAGAGTGTGGGACAGTAACACTGGAGAGAGTGAGGGACAGTAACACTGTAGAGAGTGTGGGACAGTAACACTGGAGAGTGTGGGACAGTAACACTGGACAGAGTGAGGGACAGTAACACTGGAGAGAGTGTGGGACAGTAACACTGGAAAGAGTGTATGACGGGAACACTGGAGAGAATCTGAGACGGTAGCACTGGAGAGAGTGTGGGACAGTCACAGTGGAGAGAGTGTGGGACAGTAACACTGGAGAGAGTTTGGGACAGTAACACTGGAGAGAGAGTGGGACAGTAACACTGGAGAGAGTGTGGGACAGTGACACTGGAGAGAGTGTGGGACAGGAACACTGGAGAGAGTTTTGGACAGTAACACTGGAGAGAGTGTGGACAGTAACAATGGAGAGAGTGTTGGACAGTAACACTGGAGAGTGTGGGACAGTAACACTGGAGAGAGTGTGGGACAGTATAACTGGAGAGTGTGGAACAGTAACGCTGGAGAGAGTATGAGTCAGTAACACTGTAGAGAGTGTGAGTCAGTAACGCTGGAGAGAGTGTGGGACAGGAACACTGGAGAGAGTGTGGGACAGTACGACTGGAGAGTGTGGGACAGTAACACTGGAGAGTGTGGGACTGTAACACTGGTGATAGTGTGAGACAGTAACACTGGAGAGAGTGTGGGACAGTAACACTGGAGAGAGTGTGGGACAGTAAAACTGCAGGGAGTGTGGGACAGTAACACTGGCGACAGTGTGAGACAATAACGCTAGAGATAGTGTGGGCCAGTAACACTGGAGAGAGTGTGGGACAGTAACACTGGAGAGTGTGGGACAATAACACTGGTGAGAGTGTGGGACAGTAACACTGGAGAGAGTGTTGGACAGTAACACTGGAGAGTTTGGGACAGTAACACTGGAGAGAGTGTGGGACAGTAACACTGGAGAGAGTGTGGGACAGTAACACTGGAGAGAGTGTGGGACAGTAACACTGGAGAGAGTGAGCGACAGTAACACTGGAGAGAGTTTGGGACAGTAACACTGGAGAGAGAGTGGGACAGTAACACTGGAGAGATTGTTGGACAGTAACACTGGAGAGTGTGGGACAGTAACACTGGAGAGAGTGTGGGACAGTATCACTGGAGAGTGTGGGACAGTAACACTGGAGAGAGTATGAGACAGTAACACTGGAGAGAGTGTGAGTCAGTAACGCTGGAGAGAGTGTGGGACAGTAACACTGGAGAGATTGTGGAACAGTAACACTGGAGAGAGTGTGGGACAGTATCACTGGAGAGAGTGTGGGACAGTAACACTGGAGAGAGTGTGGGGCAGTAACACTGGAGAGTGTGGGACAGTAACACTGGAGAGAGTGTGGGATATTAACACTGGAGAGAGTGTGGGACAGTAACACAGGAGAGTGTGGGACAGTAACACTGGAGATCGTGTGGGACAGTAACATTGGAAAGTGTGGGACAGTAATACTGGAGAGAGTGTGGGACAGTAACACTGGAGAGAGTGTGGGACAATAACACTGGAGAGTTTTGGACAGTAACACTGGAGAGAGTGTGGGACAGTAACACTGGAGAGAGTGTGGGAAAGTAACGCTGGAGAGATTGTGGGACAGTAACACTGGAGAGTGTGGGACAGTAACACTGGAGAGAGTGTGAGACAGTAACACTGGAGAGAGTCTGAGACAGTAATACTGGAGCGAGTGTGGGACAGTAACACTGGACAGACTGTCGGACAGTAACACTGGAGAGTGTGGGACAGTAACACTGGAGAGAGTGTGGGACAGTAACACTGGAGAGAGTGTGGGTCAGTAACACTGGAGAGAGTGTGGGACAGTAACACTGGAGAGTATGGGACAGTAACACTGGAGAGTGTTGGACAGTAACACTGGAGAGAGTGTGGGACAGTAACACTGGAGAGAGTGTGAGACAGTAACACTTGGAGAGAGTGTGAGACGGTAACACAGGAGAGAGTGTGGGACAGTAACACTGGAGAGAGTGTGGGACAGTAACACTGTAGAGAGTGTGGGACAGTAACACTGTAGAGAGTGTGGGACAGTAACACTGCAGAAAGTGTGGGTCAGCAACACTGGAGAGAGAGTTGGAAAGTAACACTGGAGAGTGTAGGACAGTAAAACTGGAGAGAGTGTGGGACAGTAAGACTGTAGAGTGTGTGGGTCAGTAACGCTGGAGAGAGTGTGAGATGGTAACACTGGGAGAGTGTGAAACAGTAACACTGGAGAGAGTGTGGGACTGTAACACTGGAGAGTGTGTGGGACAGTAACACTGGAGAGAGTGTGAAACAGTAACACTGGAGAGAGTGTGGGACTGTAACACTGCAGAGAGTGTGGGACAGTAACACTGGAGAGAGTGTGAGACAGTAACGCTGGAGAGAATGTGGGACAGTAACACTGGAGAGATTGTGGGACAGTAACACTGGAGAGAGTGTGGGACAGTAACACTGGAGAGAGTGTGGGACAATAACACTGGGGAGTGTTGGACAGTAACACTGGAGAGAGTGTGGGACAGTAACACTGGAGAGAGTGTGGGGCAGTAACACTGGAGAGTGTGGGACAGTAACACTGGAGAGAGTGTGGGATATTAACACTGGAGAGAGTGTGGGACAGTAACACAGGAGAGTGTGGGACAGTAACACTGGAGATCGTGTGGGACAGTAACATTGGAAAGTGTGGGACAGTAATACTGGAGAGACTGTGGGACAGTAACACTGGAGAGAGTGTGGGACAATAACACTGGAGAGTTTTGGACAGTAACACTGGAGAGAGTGTGGGACAGTAACACTGGAGAGAGTGTGGGAAAGTAACGCTGGAGTGATTGTGGGACAGTAACACTGGAGAGTGTGGGACAGTAACACTGGAGAGAGTGTGAGACAGTAACACTGGAGAGAGTCTGAGACAGTAATACTGGAGCGAGTGTTGGACAGTAACACTGGACAGACTGTCGGACAGTAACACTGGAGAGTGTGGGACAGTAACACTGGAGAGAGTTTGGGACAGTAACACTGGAGAGAGTGTGGGACAGTAACACTGGAGAGTATGGGACAGTAACACTGGAGAGTGTTGGACAGTAACACTGGAGAGAGTGTGGGACAGTAACACTGGAGAGAGTGTGAGACAGTAACACTTGGAGAGAGTGTGAGACGGTAACACAGGAGAGAGTGTGGGACAGTAACACTGGAGAGTATGGGACAGTAACACTGGAGAGTGTTGGACAGTAACACTGGAGAGAGTGTGGGACAGTAACACTGGAGAGAGTGTGAGACAGTAACACTTGGAGAGAGTGTGAGACGGTAACACAGGAGAGAGTGTGGGACAGTAACACTGGAGAGAGTGTGGGACAGTAACACTGGAGAGTGTGTGGGATAGCAACACTGGAGAGAGTGTGAGACAGTAACACTGCAGAAAGTGTGGGACAGCAACACTGGAGAGAGAGTTGGAAAGTAACACTGGAGAGTGTAGGACAGTAACACTGGAGAGAGTGTGGGACAGTAAGACTGTAGAGTGTGTGGGTCAGTAACGCTGGAGAGAGTGTGAGATGGTAACACTGGGAGAGTGTGAAACAGTAACACTGGAGAGAGTGTGGGACTCTAACACTGGAGAGTGTGTGGGACAGTAACACTGGAGAGAGTGTGAAACAGTAACACTGGAGAGAGTGTGGGACTGTAACACTGCAGAGAGTGTGGGACAGTAACACTGGAGAGAGTGTGAGACAGTAACGCTGGAGAGAATGTGGGACAGTAATACTGGAGAGAGTGTGAAACAGTAACACTGGAGAGAGTGTGGGACTGTAACACTGGAGAGAGTTTGGGACAGTAACACTGGAGAGAGTGTGGGACAGTAACGCTTGAGAGATTGTGGGACAGTAACACTGGAGAGTGTGGGACAGTAACACTGGAGAGGGTGTGAGACAGTAACACTGGAGAGAGTGTGAGACAGTAACACTGGAGATAGTGTGAGACAGTAACACTGGAGAAAATTGGACAATAACGCTGGAGAGAGTGTGAGACAGTAACACTGGAGAGATTGTGGGACAGTAACACTGGAGAGTGTGGGACAGTAACACTGGAGAGAGTGTGGGACAGTAACACAGGAGAGAGTGTGGGACAGTAACACTGGAGAGACTGTGGGACAGTAACACTGTAGAGTGTGGGACAGTAACACTGGAGAGAGTGTGGGACAGTAACACTGGAGAGAGTGTGGGACAGTAACACTGTAGACTGTGGGACAGTAACACTGGAGAGTTTGGGACAGTAACACTGGAGAGAATGTGGGACAGTAACACTGGAGTGAGTGTGGGACAGTAACACTGGAGAGAGTGTGGGACAGTAACACTGTAGAGTGTGGGACAGTAACGCTGGAGAGTGTGGGACAGTAACACTGGAGAGAGTGTGAGACAGTAACACTGGAGAGTGTGTGGGACAGTAACACTGGAGAGAGTGGGACATTAACACTGGAGAGAGTGTGAGACAGTAACACTGGAGAGTGTGTGGGACATTAACACTGGAGAGAGTGTGGGACAGTAACACTGGAGAGTGTGTGGGACAGTAACACTGGAGAGAGTGTGGGACAGTAACGCTGGAGAGAGTGTGGGACAGTAACGCTGGAGAGCGTGTGGTACAGTAACACTGGAGACAGTGTGGGACAGTAACAGTGGAGAGAGTGTGGGACAGTAACACTGGAGAGAGTGTGGGGCAGTAACACTGGAGAGTTTGGGACAGTAACGCTGGAGAGAGTGTGAGACAATAACACTGGAGAGAGTATGGGACAGTAACACTGGAGAGAGTGTGGGACAGTGACACTGGAGAGTGTGGGACAGTAACGCTGGAGAGAGTGTGGGACAGTAACACTGGAGAGAGTGTGAGACAGTAACGCTGGAGAGAGTGTGGGACAGTAACACTGGAGAGAGTGTGGAACTGTAACACTGGAGAGTGTGGGACAGTAACACTGGAGAGTGTGTGGGACAGTAACACTGGAGAGAGTGTGGGTCAGTAACACTGGAGAGAGTGTGGGTCAGTAACACTGGAGATAGTGTGAGACAGTAACACTGGAGAAAATTGGACAATAACGCTGGGGAGAGTGTGAGACAGTAACACTGGAGAGATTGTGGGACAGTAACACTGGAGAGTGTGGGACAGTAACACTGGAGAGAGTGTGGGACAGTAACACAGGAGAGAGTGTGGGACAGTAACACTGGAGAGAGTGTGGGACAGTAACACTGTAGAGTGTGGGACAGTAACACTGGAGAGAGTGTGGGACAGTAACACTGGAGAGAGTGTGGGACAGTAACACTGTAGACTGTGGGACAGTAACACTGGAGAGTTTGGGACAGTAACACTGGAGAGAATGTGGGACAGTAACACTGGAGTGAGTGTGGGACAGTAACACTGGAGAGAGTGTGGGACAGTAACACTGTAGAGTGTGGGACAGTAACGCTGGAGAGTGTGGGACAGTAACACTGGAGAGAGTGTGAGACAGTAACACTGGAGAGTGTGTGGGACAGTAACACTGGAGAGAGTGGGACATTAACACTGGAGAGAGTGTGAGACAGTAACACTGGAGAGTGTGTGGGACAGTAACACTGGAGAGTGTGTGGGACAGTAACACTGGAGAGAGTGTGGGACAGTAACACTGGAGAGTGTGTGGGACAGTAACACTGGAGAGAGTGTGGGACAGTAACGCTGGAGAGAGTGTGGGACAGTAACGCTGGAGAGCGTGTGGTACAGTAACACTGGAGACAGTGTGAGACAGTAACACTGGAGAGTGTGTGGGACAGTAACACTGGAGAGAGTGGGACATTAACACTGGAGAGAGTGTGAGACAGTAACACTGGAGAGTGTGTGGGACATTAACACTGGAGAGAGTGTGGGACAGTAACACTGGAGAGTGTGTGGGACAGTAACACTGGAGAGAGTGTGGGACAGTAACGCTGGAGAGAGTGTGGGACAGTAACGCTGGAGAGCGTGTGGTACAGTAACACTGGAGACAGTGTGGGACAGTAACAGTGGAGAGAGTGTGGGACAGTAACACTGGAGAGAGTGTGGGGCAGTAACACTGGAGAGTTTGGGACAGTAACGCTGGAGAGAGTGTGAGACAATAACACTGGAGAGAGTATGGGACAGTAACACTGGAGAGAGTGTGGGACAGTGACACTGGAGAGTGTGGGACAGTAACGCTGGAGAGAGTGTGGGACAGTAACACTGGAGAGAGTGTGAGACAGTAACGCTGGAGAGAGTGTGGGACAGTAACACTGGAGAGAGTGTGGAACTGTAACACTGGAGAGTGTGGGACAGTAACACTGGAGAGTGTGTGGGACAGTAACACTGGAGAGAGTGTGGGTCAGTAACACTGGAGAGAGTGTGGGTCAGTAACACTGGAGATAGTGTGAGACAGTAACACTGGAGAAAATTGGACAATAACGCTGGGGAGAGTGTGAGACAGTAACACTGGAGAGATTGTGGGACAGTAACACTGGAGAGTGTGGGACAGTAACACTGGAGAGAGTGTGGGACAGTAACACAGGAGAGAGTGTGGGACAGTAACACTGGAGAGAGTGTGGGACAGTAACACTGTAGAGTGTGGGACAGTAACACTGGAGAGAGTGTGGGACAGTAACACTGGAGAGAGTGTGGGACAGTAACACTGTAGACTGTGGGACAGTAACACTGGAGAGTTTGGGACAGTAACACTGGAGAGAATGTGGGACAGTAACACTGGAGTGAGTGTGGGACAGTAACACTGGAGAGAGTGTGGGACAGTAACACTGTAGAGTGTGGGACAGTAACGCTGGAGAGTGTGGGACAGTAACACTGGAGAGAGTGTGAGACAGTAACACTGGAGAGTGTGTGGGACAGTAACACTGGAGAGAGTGGGACATTAACACTGGAGAGAGTGTGAGACAGTAACACTGGAGAGTGTGTGGGACAGTAACACTGGAGAGTGTGTGGGACAGTAACACTGGAGAGAGTGTGGGACAGTAACACTGGAGAGTGTGTGGGACAGTAACACTGGAGAGAGTGTGGGACAGTAACGCTGGAGAGAGTGTGGGACAGTAACGCTGGAGAGCGTGTGGTACAGTAACACTGGAGACAGTGTGGGACAGTAACACTGGAGAGAGTGTGGGACAGTAACACTGGAGAGAGTGTGGGGCAGTAACACTGGAGAGTTTGGGACAGTAACGCTGGAGAGAGTCTGAGACAATAACACTGGAGAGAGTATGGGACAGTAACACTGGAGAGAGTTTGGGACAGTGACACTGGAGAGTGTGGGACAGTAACGCTGGAGAGAGTGTGGGACAGTAACACTGGAGAGAGTGTGAGACAGTAACGCTGGAGAGAGTGTGGGACAGTAACACTGGAGAGAGTGTGGGACTGTAACACTGGAGAGTGTGGGACAGTAACACTGGAGAGTGTGTGGGACAGTAACACTGGAGAGAGTGTGGGTCAGTAACACTGGAGAGAGTGTGGGTCAGTAACACTGGAGAGTGTTGGACAGTAACGCTGGAGAGAGTGTGGGACAGTAACGCTGGAGAGAATGTGGGACAGTAACACTGGAGAGAGTGTGGGACAGTAACACTGGAGAGAGTGTGGGACAGTAACGCTGGAGAGAGTGTGGGACAGTAACACTGGAGAGAGTGTGGGACAGTAACACTAGAGAGACTGTGGCAGAGTAACACTGGAGAGAGTGTGAGCCAGTAACACCGGAGAGAGTGTGGGACTGTATCACTGGAGAGAGTGTGGGACAGTAACACTGGAGAGAGTGTGGGACAGTAACACTGGAGAGAGTGTGGGACAGTAACACTGGAGAGAGTGTGGGACAGTAACACTGGAGAGTGTTGGACAGTAACACTGGAGAGTGTGAGACAGTAACACTGGAGAGAGTGTGGGACAGTAACACTGGACAGTGTGGGACAGTAACACTGGAGAGTGTCGGACAGTAACACTGGAGAGTGTGGGACAGTAACGCTGGACAGAGAGAGAGATACGGTAACATTGATGAGAGAGAAGGTAACACTGGATCAATAGAGACACTAACACTAGATAGTGAAACAGTAGCACTGGACAGTGAGAGACGAACTGGAGAATGAGATGGCAACACTGGGATCTGAGACTGTAACACTTGAGAGGGCAACATTAATGCTGGAGTGTGACACTAATGCTGGAGAGAGGTAGAAACACTGGGGAGTTAGACAGCGACACTGGAAAGAGAGAGAGAGACAGCAACACATGAGAGTGAGGCAGGAGCCCCTGGATGGAGTGACACTAACACTGGGGAGTGTGACACTAACACTGGAGAGTGAGACAGAAACAGGAGAGTGAGACAGTAACACTGAAGAGTGAGAATGAAACACTGGAGAGTGAGATGCAAACACTGGTGAATGAGACGGTAACACTGGAGAGAGACAGTAACACTGGAGGGTGAGACAGAAACACTGGGAGAGTGAGGCGGAAACACTGGGAGAGTGAGACAGTAACACTAGAGAGTGAGACAGGAACACTGGGTGAATGAGACGGTAACACTGGAGAGAGACAATAACACTGGAGAGTGAGACGGTAACACTGGTGAATGAGACGGTGACACTGGAGAGAGACCGTAACACTGGTGAGTGAGACGGTAACACTGGTGAATGAGACGGTAACACTGGAGAGTGAGATGGAAACACTGGAGAGTGAGATGGTAACACTGGAGAGTGAGGCGGAAACACTGGAGAGTGAGACGGAAACACTGGAGAGTGAGATGGTAACGCTGGAGAGTGAGACGGTAACACTGGAGAGTGAGACGGAAACACTGGAGCAGAGACCGCGATGGTAACAAGGAGAGAGAAACGGTAACATGGAGAGAGAGACAGTAACTTTGGAGCGAGCTGGAGTGTGACACTAACACTGGAGTGTGAGGCAGGAGTGCTGGAGGGTGAGACAGGAGCGCTGGAGGGTGAGGCAGGAGCACTGGAGGGTGAGGAAGGAAGACTGGGTAATGAGACAGTAACACTGGATAGTAAGACGGAAACACTGGCGAGTGAGACAGTAACACTGGAGAATGAGATCGACGGTAACACTGGAGACTGGGACAGTAACACTGGAGAATGAGATCGGCGGTAACACTGGAGACTGGGACAGTAACACTGGAGAATGAGACAGCGAGCAGAATCATCCCAGATTTGCACTAAGTGCAGTAGTGGGCGAGAAATAAGATGTTTTACCCACTGGACACTATGGCAGCTTTTCATGCCATATCGTCCCAATCCCTCCTCATTAATTATGCATTTCAACTGTGGCTGGGCTCTCATTTGCCCGCCACGCCATTATCTCACCGCTTCACCACGCCGGGCGCTGTATTTAAAGTTCAGCTGTGTGCACACCTCTCAACGCTTCCAGCCCACGACTGCTGCATGGAAGACATGGCCCCGAAAGGCATGAAAACTGCAGCCCCCAGGTTTAATAACGTGTCCCTCGAGTGCCTTTTGGACACAGTGGAGGCTCACTGCGATGTCCTCTACCCCCACTCTGGGTGAAGGCCAGCAAACAAGGTCACCAATCCAGATGGGAGGCAATGGTAGGCGCCAATGCCCTCTACAAGAGGACAGCCACCCAGTGCCGCAAGAGGATGAATAATCTCCTCCGTTCCACCAGGGAAAGTCACTCTTCTCATCACTCTCAACTCACACACTCACAAACCCATCACACATCCACAGGGATCTCATACCTCAAGGGATAACAGCACTAACTCTCACACACACCCTCACATCTTCATCAGACCGTTATCCTCTGGAGCTCACATCCTCACCCTGTCCATGGCTCCGCTCACCACACAAACATTCTACACAGTGCCATGAGTCTTGCTCACATTCTCTCCAACTGTTTTCATGCCAGAGAAGCTGGCTCACATCAGCAGGGAGAGGTCCCAGACCAGGGATGAATGAGTGGTCCACATTAGGCCCCTCACTCACTTTGAGGAGCGTGCCATCGTGCTGACTGGTGATGATCTGGACCGTGCCAACAGCCGGTGAGGTTGGCAGCGAACACCCATGTGAGGATCCTGCACCACATCGTCCCTCTCTCAATGCAACTGTGAGTGCTCTCTCACCTGCTTTTAACTCTGCTGCCATGCACTAATGATCACAACTTTGGTTCACAGGGAGCTTTGCCAAGTGACCGACACTCTCAGCCAGCCAGTCCCTCAGCTCCATCCAGGCCCTCATCTCCAGCCAAGAGGACATCTCCTCCACTGAAGAGCTGGAAATAAGCAGCCTGGAAGACCCGTCACAGTGCTTACCCACACCCTCCACCAGCGCAGACACACACCTCGGTGGGACCTAGATCTAGAGCCAGCTCGGGTTCACAATCTGGTGCTCACAACACGGACACATGTCTGCAGCAGGAGGAGGCAGGTTCAGCCGAGCTCCCCGGCACTCGGAGGGCTGCTGGGGAAGAGGCATCTGTGAGGTCCGAGTCAGATTGCAAGCCTCTGGATTTGGCCTTCCTACTCATCTTGCAGAGTGAGCAGAAGGAAGCGCTCAACAGGGTGGCGTGCGAGTCAGAGGAGTGCGTCCTCCTGCTCTCTGATGAAGCCGTCCCCACATGTGCATGTATTGAGGCCTCCGTGGGGAAGATGGTGGGACCTGGGGAGACCTGGGTCTAGCAGAATGTGGGGATATGTGCAGACCTGCACTCCATTGCGGCAGACATGGGTGACTTCCTGCAGCGGCAACGCGAGAGAGAAATGGGGAACATCGATGTCCCTCCAGGTGCTCCTTCCCCTCAAGGAGTCAAGCCGGGGCCCTCGGGCACCTGAAGGGAGGAGGATTTGCAGCTGGACACCCCTGGGTCACCCAGTCAGGAATCTGAGGCTGCCCTCTCCCTCTGAACCCTGTGTGCCCCCTCAACCTCATCCTCTGTCCCTGCACAGAGAGAAGCTGGCCCACAGGAGGACAGCTAAAGCAAGCCGGGGCCCTCAAGGCCTCGGCTCTCCAGTGGACCCACACTGAAGTCATCAGAGGCAACAGAGCCAAGCATTGAACAGGCTGTCCCCACCCCCCCTGTGGATGTCAGGGCAGCACCTAGAAGAAGTGGTAGGCCTGGAAAAGTTAAGAAATTCTGATCATAATTGATTGCACAGGTAAGCACAATCTGAAAATATATTCACTTTCAGTGAATAATGTGTAATGGTGTCATTCAGCTTCAGTGACAGGCTGCGTGAGTCCTCCCCCTACATCCTACCCGCCCCACTAGCAGTTCAGCTGCACTCAGTCGGCCCACGAGTGTTTCTGGAAGGAAAAGTGTATGTGGCAGGGCCTTTTGGCGCCTCATTCAAGCACTCTCCCATGCACGTGGATCCTTCCCGAATCACACTCACCTCACTGCTGGGGTTCGCTTTCAGGTGTCCCTCTGAGCTGACCTGCATCTCCGCCCACCCACTGATCACACTCCCATGCAGCTCCTGTTCTCACCCGCCACTGCTCTCGTTTCACTTTTGATCTGGCCAGCATGGTGGTGCTACAGTTTTCTTGCGCTCCCCCAGTCACCCATTTCCTTTCCCCCATCACTGTCGATCCCCCCCACCCCGGCATCACTTTCCACCTCCCCACCATGACCTACCAGCCACAACCTTTTTCCGGCCAGGTGAAAATGTACGTTCCCTTCCTTCCTGAAAATTCTAACCCCATCCACACTAACCTTTCTGACCTCCTCCTTCCATGCCCAGGGTCCGTGTCTGTCTCCGAGTCCCCATCAACCAACCTCACCGTCCCTTCTACCGAAACTGTTGCACCCTAACCCTCCCACCCTACCGCCTCACCCTGCCCTCGGTCATTCTCACCATTCCCTCCTAGCACGCCCACCCTCAGGAGACAGTCGAATAAAAAGAGCAAGAGAATAAACTTTGAGGGTAAACTAGCAAGTAATAGAAAAACGGACAGTAAGAGTTTCTTTAAATATATAAAAAGGAAGAGAGAGGCCAAAGTGAACATAGTCTCCTTAGAAAATGAGGCTGGGAAAATAATAATGGGGAACCAGGAAATGGCAGAGGAGTTGAATAAATACTTCAATTCAATCTTCACGGTAGAAGATACTAATAACATTCCAAAAGTACTAAATAATCAAGGGGCAAAAGTGGGGTAGGAAATAAATACAATAACTATCACCAGAGAAAAAGTACCAGAGAAACTAATGGGGCTAAAGGCCAATAAGACCCTTGGACCTGATGGGTTGCATCCTAGGATATTAAAGGAAGTAGCTACAGAGATAGTGGATGCACTGGTAGTAATCTTCCAAGAATCCTTAGATTCTGGAAAAGCCCCAGAGGATTGGAGAATGGCCAATATAACACCCTTATTCAAAAACAAAGGGAGACAAAAAAAAATGTAACTATAGGCCAGTTAGCTTAACATCTGTCCTTGGGAAAATATTGGCATCTATTATAAAGGATGTAATAGCAAAGCATTTAGAAATACATAATATAATCAAGCAGAGTCAGCATGGCTTCATGAAGGGGAAATCATGCCTGACAAACTTATTAGAATTCTTTGAGGAGATATCAAGCAGGATAGATAAAAGGGAATCGTTAGATGTAATATATTTGGATTTCCAAAAGGTGTTCAGTAAGGTACTGCACATAAGGCTACTTAATAAGATAAGAGCCATGATGTTGGGGATGGTATATTAGCATGGATAGAGGACTGGCTAACTAATAGAAGACAGAGAGTTGGAATAAGGGGGGCATTTTCAGGATGGCAGCCTGTAACTAGTGGAGTGCCACAGGGCTCAGTGCTGGGGCCACAATTATTCACAATATATATTAATCACTTAGATGAGGGAAGTGAATGTACTATTGCCAAGTTTGCAGATGACACAAAAATAGGTGGGATAGAGGGATATAGACAGGTTAAGTGAGTGGGCAAAAACTTGGCAGGTGGAATATAATGTGGGAAAATGTGAGGTTATGCACTTTGGCAAGAAGAATAGAGTAGCTGAATATTATTTAAATGGAGAAAAGGTAGGAAAGTGGAGTTGAGGATTATCAGATCAGCCATGATCACATTGAATGGCGGAGCAGACTCGATGGACCAATTAGCCTACTTCTGCTCCTACGTCTTATGGTCATGGACTTAACAGAGCCCTCCCTTGCACGTTCACCTGGACATCCCTCCCTCCAGACTTCTTCTCCTCTTGGAACGCCTTCCCCCACCGCCACGGAACACCTTCCCTCTCATAGACTCCCACCCTCCACGACCCCGCAACCCCAGACTCTTCCCCCAAGCCCCCTTGGTCCTTGCCACATCCTGACTCCTTCCTCCACCCTAACTTCTTCCTCCACCCTTACTCCTTACCCTCTCCAGACTCCTTCCACACCCCGGACTCCTTCCACACCCCAGACTCCTTCCTCCCCCTGGACTCCTTCCTCCCCCTGGACTCCTTCCCCTCTCTGGACTCCTTTCCCTCTCCAAACTCCTTCCCTTCCACCTACTTCCCCAGGTGCCATCTTCTGTCCCGCTGCCCATTCCTCCTCCCGTACTCCCTATCCCCCTTCCAACATCACCCCCCCCCCGCCGGGCACACCATTCTCTCCCAGTCGATCCTAGACCTTCTTCCCCCACCTCCCGGTACATCTTCATCTCCCAAACACAGCTGGACATTCGTCTCCACCCCCCCGACCATCATCCATCATGAGCAACCACTCAGCAGTAACTTTCCACCTTCTGTGAGCTGCTTCGTGGTGGAGCCAAGTCCATGAGAATCCACCCAGTGTGCGATGAATGTTCCTCCAGAGTCGCGTTGCTGTCGGGCTCCAGCATCTTCTGCTCCTTGGAGGTCTGCATTGTGAGTAAGTCCTGATTTCTGCATGTCACACTTGTCATGATGTGTTCTGCACCGGCGTGTTTTCCCACCAATGTGGGCGGATGGTCCAGTGAGGTGGGGGGGTGATGATTCCAGCCTTATAATGATATGCAGATGTATTACAATGAGGTTCCCGATGTCCAACGCCGGGAAACGTGGCCCGCCATTGACGGGCAGAGCGGATGATTGCAAATTGGTTTCACATTGTGAAACCAATTTTTGGCCTTCTCACCTGAACACGCCCGACACCAGCGAACTATAACACTGGAGAGTGAGACAGGCAGAAACACTGGAGAGTGAGACAGACAGAAACACTGGAGAGTGAGACAGACAGAAACACTGGAGAGTGAGACAGACAGAAACACTGGAGAGTGAGACAGACAGAAACACTGAAGAGTGAGACAGACAGAAACACTGGAGAATGATACAATAACACTGGGGAATGAGACAGTAAAACTGAGGAATGAGACAGTAAAACTGGGGAATGAGACAGAAACATAGGAGAATGAGACAGTAACACTGGAGAATGAGACAATAACACTGGAGAATGAGACAGTAACACTGGAGAATGAGACAGTAACACAGGAGAATGAGACAGAAACACAGGGGAATGAGACAGAAACACAGGGGAATGAGGCAATAACACTGGCGAATGAGGCAGTAACACTGGCGAATGAGACAATAACACTGGCGAATGAGACAGTAACAGTGGCGAATGAGACAATTACACTGGAGAATGAGACAGAAACACTGGAGAATGAGACAGTGACACTTGGGAGTGAGACAGTGACACTTGGGAGTGAGACAGTGACACTTGGGAGTGAGACAGTGACACTTGGGAGTGAGACAGTGACACTTGGGAGTGAGACAGTGACATTGGGGAGTGAGACAGTGACATTGGGGAGTGAGACAGTGACACTGGGGAGTGAGACAATAACACTGGAGAATGAGACAGTAACACTGGAGAATGAGACAGTAACACTGGAGAATGAGACAGTAACACTGGAGAATGAGACAGTAACACTGGCGAATGAGACAGTAACACTGGAGAATGAGACAGTAACACTGGATAATGAGACAGAAATACTGGAGAATGAGACAGAAACACTGGTGAATGAGACAATAACACTGGAGAATGAGACAGTAACACTGGCGAATAAGACATTAACACTGGTGAATAAGACAATAACACTGGCGAATAAGACAATAACACTGGAGAATGAGACAGTAACACTGGCGAATGAGACAATAACACTGGAGAATGAGACAGTAACACTGGCGAATGAGAAATTTACACTGGAGAATGAGACAGAGACACAGGAGACTGAGACAGTGACACTTGGGAGTGAGACAGTGAAACTGGGGAGTGAGACAGTGACATTGGGGAGTGAGACAGTGACACTGGGGAGTGAGACAATAACACTGGCGAATGAGACAATAACACTGGAGAATGAGACAGTAACACTGGAGAATGAGACAGTAACACTGGAAAATGATACAATAACACTGGGGAATGAGACAGTAAAACTGGGGAATGAGACAGTAAAACTGGGGAATGAGACAGAAACCCAGGAGAATGAGACAGTAACACTGGCGAATGAGACAATAACACTGGCGAATGAGACAGTAACACTGGAGAATGAGACAGAAACACTGGAGAATGAGACAGAAACACTGGAGAATGAGACAGAGACACAGGAGAATGAGACAGTGGCACTGGAGAATGAGACAGTAACACTGGAGAATGAGACAATAACACTGGAGAATGAGACATTAACACTGGAGAGTGAGACAGTGACACTTGGGAGTGAGACAGTGACACTGGGGAGTGAGACAGTGACACTGGGGAGTGAGACAGTGACATTGGGGAGTGAGACAGTGACATTGGGGAGTGAGACAGTGACACTGGGGAGTGAGACAATAACACTGGAGAATGAGACAATAACACTGGAGAATGAGACAGTAACACTGGAGAATGATACAATAACATGGGGAATGAGACAGTAAAACTGGGGAATGAGACAGTAAAACTGGCGAATGAGACAATAACACTGGCGAATGAGACAGCAACACTGGCGAATGAGACAGTAACACTGGCGAATGAGACAGTAACACTGGAGAATGAGACAGAGACACTGGAGAATGAGACAGTAACACTGGAGAATGAGACAATAACACTGGAGAATGAGACATTAACACTGGAGAATGAGACAGTAACACTGGCGAATGAGACAGTAACACTGGCGAATGAGACAGTAACACTGGTGAATGAGACAGAAACACTGGAGAATGAGACAGAAACACTGGCGAATGAGACAATAACACTGGAGAATGAGACAGTAACACTGGCGAATAAGACATTAACACTGGCGAATAAGACAATAACACTAGCGAATAAGACAATAACACTGGAGAATGAGACAGTAACACTGGCGAATGAGACAATAACACTGGAGAATGAGACAATAACACTGGAGAATGAGACAGTAACACTGGAGAATGAGACAGTAACACTGGCGAATGATACAATAACATGGGGAATGAGACAGTAAAACTGGGGAATGAGACAGTAAAACTGGGTAATGAGACAGAAACACAGGAGAATGAGACAGTAACACTGGCGAATGAGACAGCAACACTGGCGAATGAGACAGTAACACTGGTGAATGAGACAGTAACACTGGAGAATGAGACAGAGACACTGGAGAATGAGACAGTAACACTGGAGAATGAGACAATAACACTGGAGAATGAGACAATAACACTGGAGAATGAGACAGTAACACTGGAGAATGAGACAGTAACACTGGAGAATGAGACAGTAACACTGGAGAATGATACAATAACACTGGGGAATGAGACAGTAAAACTGGGGAATGGGACAGTAAAACTGGGGAATGAGACAGAAACACAGGAGAATGAGACAGTAACACTGGCGAATGAGACAATAACACTGGAGAATGAGACAGTAACACTGGCGAATGAGACAATAACACTGGCGAATGAGACAGTAACACTGGTGAATGAGACAGTAACACTGGAGAATGAGACAGAAACACAGGAGAATGAGACAGTGACACTTGGGAGTGAGACAGTGACACGTGGGAGTGAGACAGTGACACTTGGGAGTGAGACAGTGACACTGGGGAGTGAGACAGTGACATTGGGGAGTGAGACAGTGACACTGGGGAGTGAGACAGTGACACTGGCGAATGAGACAATAACACTGGAGAATGAGACAGTAACACTGGAGAATGAGACAGTGACACTGGGGAGTGAGACAGTGACACTGGGGAGTGAGACAGAGACACTGGGGAATGAGACAGTGACACTGGAGAATGAGACAGTGACACTGGGGAGTGAGACAGTGACACTGGGGAGTGAGACAGTGATACTGGGGAGTGAGACAGTGATACTGGGGAGTGACAGTGACACTGAGGAGTGAGATAGTAACACTGGAGAATGAGACAGAAACACTGGAGAATGAGAGAATAATACTGGGGAGTGAGACAGAAACACAGGAGAATGAGACAATAATACCGGGGAGAAAGACAGTGACACTGGGGAGTGAGACAGAGACACTGGGTAATGAGACAGTAACACTGGAGAATGAGACAGAAACACTGGAGAATGAGACAGTGACACTGGGGAATGAGACAGCAACACTGGCGAATGAGACAGTAACACTGGAGAATGAGACAGTAACACTGGAGAATGAGACAGTAACACTGGAGAATGAGACAGTGACACTGGGGAATGAGACAGCAACACTGGCGAATGAGACAGTAACACTGGAGAATGAGACAGTAACACTGGAGAATGAGACAGAAACACTGGAGAATGAGACAGTAACACTGGCGAATGAGACAGTAACACTGCAGAATGAGACAATAACACTGCAGAATGAGACAGTAACACTGGCGAATGAGACAATTACACTGGAGAATGAGACAGAAACACTGGCGAATTATACAATAACACTGGAGAATGAGACAGTAACACTGGAGAATGAGACAGTAACACTATTGAATGAGACAATAACACTGCAGAATGAGACAGTAACACTGGAGAATGAGACAATTACACTGGAGAATGAGACAGAAACACTGGCGAATGAGACAATTACACTGGAGAATGAGACAGAAACACAGGAGAATGAGACAGTGACACTTGGGAGTGAGACAGTGACACTTGGGAGTGAGACAGAGACACTGGGGAGTGAGACAGTGACACTGGGGAGTGAGACAGTGACACTGGGGAGTGAGACAGAGACACTGGGGAGTGAGACAGTGACACTGGGGAGTGAGACAGTGACACTGGAGAATGAGACAGAAACACTGGAGAATGAGACAGTAACACTGGAGAATGAGACAGTGACACTGGGGAGTGAGACAGTGACACTGGGGAGTGAGACAGAGACACTGGGGAATGAGACAGTGACACTGGAGAATGAGACAGTGACACTGGGGAGTGAGACAGTGACACTGGGGAGTGAGACAGTGATACTGGGGAGTGACAGTGACACTGAGGAGTGAGATAGTAACACTGGAGAATGAGACAGAAACACTGGAGAATGAGAGAATAATACTGGGGAGTGAGACAGAAACACAGGAGAATGAGACAATAATACTGGGGAGAAAGACAGTGACACTGGGGAGTGAGACAGAGACACTGGGTAATGAGACAGTAACACTGGAGAATGAGACAGAAACACTGGAGAATGAGACAGTGACACTGGGGAGTGAGACAGTGACACTGGGGAGTGAGACAGTGCCACTGGGGAGTGAGACAGTGCCACTGGGGAGTGAGACAGAGACACTGGGGAATGAGACAGTAAAACTGGGGAATGAGACAGAGACACTGGGGAATGAGGCAGAGACACTGGGGAGTGAGACAGTGACACTGGGGAGTGAGACAGTGACACTGGGGAGTGAGACAGTGACACTGGGGAATGAGACAGTGATACTGGGGAGTGACAGTGACACTGAGGAGTGAGATAGTAACACTGGAGAATGAGACAGAAACACTGGAGAATGAGAGAATAATACTGGGGAGTGAGACAGAAACACAGGAGAATGAGACAATAATACCGGGGAGAAAGACAGTGACACTGGGGAGTGAGACAGAGACACTGGGTAATGAGACAGTAACACTGGAGAATGAGACAGAAACACTGGAGAATGAGACAGTGACACTGGGGAATGAGACAGCAACACTGGCGAATGAGACAGTAACACTGGCGAATGAGACAGTAACACTGGCGAATGAGACAGTAACACTGGTGAATGAGACAGAAACACTGGAGAATGAGACAGAAACACTGGAGAATGAGACAGAGACACTGGAGAATGAGACAGTAACACTGGAGAATGAGACAATAACACTGGAGAATGAGACATTAACACTGGAGAATGAGACAGTAACACTGGCGAATGAGACAGTAACACTGGCGAATGAGACAGTAACACTGGTGAATGAGACAGAAACACTGGAGAATGAGACAGAAACACTGGCGAATGAGACAATAACACTGGAGAATGAGACAGTAACACTGGCGAATAAGACATTAACACTGGCGAATAAGACAATAACACTAGCGAATAAGACAATAACACTGGAGAATGAGACAGTAACACTGGCGAATGAGACAATAACACTGGAGAATGAGACAATAACACTGGAGAATGAGACAGTAACACTGGAGAATGAGACAGTAACACTGGCGAATGATACAATAACATGGGGAATGAGACAGTAAAACTGGGGAATGAGACAGTAAAACTGGGTAATGAGACAGAAACACAGGAGAATGAGACAGTAACACTGGAGAATGAGACAGTAACACTGGAGAATGAGACAGTAACACTGGAGAATGAGACAGTAACACTGGAGAATGATACAATAACACTGGGGAATGAGACAGTAAAACTGGGGAATGGGACAGTAAAACTGGGGAATGAGACAGAAACACAGGAGAATGAGACAGTAACACTGGCGAATGAGACAATAACACTGGCGAATGAGACAGTAACACTGGCGAATGAGACAGTAACACTGGAGAATGAGACAGAAACACTGGAGAATGAGACAGAGACACAGGAGAATGAGACAGTGACACTTGGGAGTGAGACAGTGACACGTGGGAGTGAGACAGTGACACTTGGGAGTGAGACAGTGACACTGGGGAGTGAGACAGTGACATTGGGGAGTGAGACAGTGACACTGGGGAGTGAGACAATAACACTGGCGAATGAGACAATAACACTGGAGAATGAGACAGTAACACTGGAGAATGAGACAGTAACACTGGAGAATGAGACAGTGACATTGGGGAATGAGACAGTAAAACTGGGGAATGAGACAGTAAAACTGGGGAATGAGACAGTAACACTGGAGAATGAGACAGAAACACAGGAGAATGAGACAGTAACACTGGCGAATGAGACAATAACACTGGCGAATGAGACAGTAACACTGGAGAATGAGACAGTAACACTGGAGAATGAGACAGAAACACTGGAGAATGAGACAGAAACACTGGAGAATGAGACAGTAACACTGGCGAATGAGACAGTAACACTGGCGAATGAGACAATAACACTGCAGAATGAGACAGTAACACTGGGGAATGAGACAATTACACTGGAGAATGAGACAGAAACACTGGAGAATGAGACAGTAACACTATTGAATGAGACAATAACACTGCAGAATGAGACAGTAACACTGGCGAATGAGACAATTACACTGGAGAATGAGACAGAAACACTGGCGAATGAGACAATTACACTGGAGAATGAGACAGAAACACAGGAGAATGAGACAGTGACACTTGGGAGTGAGACAGTGACACTTGGGAGTGAGACAGAGACACTGGGGAGTGAGACAGTGACACTGGGGAGTGAGACAGTGACACTGGGGAGTGAGACAGAGACACTGGGGAGTGAGACAGTGACACTGGGGAGTGAGACAGAGACACTGGGGAGTGAGACAGTGACACTGGGGAGTGAGACAGTGACACTGGAGAATGAGACAGAAACACTGGAGAATGAGACAGTAACACTGGAGAATGAGACAGTGACACTTGGGAGTGAGACAGTGACACTGGGGAGTGAGACAGTGACACTGGGGAGTGAGACAGAGACACTGGCGAATGAGACAATAACACTGGAGAATGAGACAATAACACTGGAGAATGAGACAGTAACACTGGAGAATGAGACAGTAACACTGGCGAATGATACAATAACATGGGGAATGAGACAGTAAAACTGGGGAATGAGACAGTAAAACTGGGTAATGAGACAGAAACACAGGAGAATGAGACAGTAACACTGGCGAATGAGACAGCAACACTGGCGAATGAGACAGTAACACTGGTGAATGAGACAGTAACACTGGAGAATGAGACAGAGACACTGGAGAATGAGACAGTAACACTGGAGAATGAGACAATAACACTGGAGAATGAGACAATAACACTGGAGAATGAGACAGTAACACTGGAGAATGAGACAGTAACACTGGAGAATGAGACAGTAACACTGGAGAATGATACAATAACACTGGGGAATGAGACAGTAAAACTGGGGAATGGGACAGTAAAACTGGGGAATGAGACAGAAACACAGGAGAATGAGACAGTAACACTGGCGAATGAGACAATAACACTGGCGAATGAGACAGTAACACTGGTGAATGAGACAGTAACACTGGAGAATGAGACAGAAACACTGGAGAATGAGACAGAGACACAGGAGAATGAGACAGTGACACTTGGGAGTGAGACAGTGACACGTGGGAGTGAGACAGTGACACTTGGGAGTGAGACAGTGACACTGGGGAGTGAGACAGTGACATTGGGGAGTGAGACAGTGACACTGGGGAGTGAGACAATAACACTGGCGAATGAGACAATAACACTGGAGAATGAGACAGTAACACTGGAGAATGAGACAGTAACACTGGAGAATGAGACAGTGACATTGGGGAATGAGACAGTAAAACTGGGGAATGAGACAGTAAAACTGGGGAATGAGACAGTAACACTGGAGAATGAGACAGAAACACAGGAGAATGAGACAGTAACACTGGCGAATGAGACAATAACACTGGCGAATGAGACAGTAACACTGGAGAATGAGACAGTAACACTGGAGAATGAGACAGAAACACTGGAGAATGAGACAGAAACACTGGAGAATGAGACAGTAACACTGGCGAATGAGACAGTAACACTGGCGAATGAGACAATAACACTGCAGAATGAGACAGTAACACTGGGGAATGAGACAATTACACTGGAGAATGAGACAATTACACTGGAGAATGAGACAGAAACACTGGAGAATGAGACAATAACACTGCAGAATGAGACAGTAACACTGGCGAATGAGACAATTACACTGGAGAATGAGACAGAAACACTGGCGAATGAGACAATTACACTGGAGAATGAGACAGAAACACAGGAGAATGAGACAGTGACACTTGGGAGTGAGACAGTGACACTTGGGAGTGAGACAGAGACACTGGGGAGTGAGACAGTGACACTGGGGAGTGAGACAGTGACACTGGGGAGTGAGACAGAGACACTGGGGAGTGAGACAGTGACACTGGGGAGTGAGACAGAGACACTGGGGAGTGAGACAGTGACACTGGGGAGTGAGACAGTGACACTGGAGAATGAGACAGAAACACTGGAGAATGAGACAGTAACACTGGAGAATGAGACAGTGACACTTGGGAGTGAGACAGTGACACTGGGGAGTGAGACAGTGACACTGGGGAGTGAGACAGAGACACTGGGGAATGAGACAGTGACACTGGAGAATGAGACAGTGACACTGGGGAGTGAGACAGTGACATTGGGGAGTGAGACAGTGATACTGGGGAGTGACAGTGACACTGAGGAGTGAGATAGTAACACTGGAGAATGAGACAGAAACACTGGAGAATGAGAGAATAATACTGGGGAGTGAGACAGAAACACAGGAGAATGAGACAATAATACTGGGGAGAAAGACAGAGACACTGGGGAGTGAGACAGAGACACTGGGTAATGAGACAGTAACACTGGAGAATGAGACAGAAACACTGGAGAATGAGACAGTGACACTGGGAAGTGAGACAGTGACACTGGGGAGTGAGACAGTGCCACTGGGGAGTGAGACAGTGCCACTGGGGAGTGAGACAGAGACACTGGGGAATGAGACAGTAAAACTGGGGAATGAGACAGTAAAACTGGGGAATGAGGCAGAGACACTGGGGAGTGAGACAGTGACACTGGGGAGTGAGACAGTGACACTGGGGAGTGAGACAGTGACACTGGGGAGTGAGACAGTGATACTGGGGAGTGACAGTGACACTGAGGAGTGAGATAGTAACACTGGAGAATGAGACAGAAACACTGGAGAATGAGAGAATAATACTGGGGAGTGAGACAGAAACACAGGAGAATGAGACAATAATACCGGGGAGAAAGACAGTGACACTGGGGAGTGAGACAGAGACACTGGGTTATGAGACAGTAACACTGGAGAATGAGACAGAAACACTGGAGAATGAGACAGTGACACTGGGGAGTGAGACAGTGCCACTGGGGAGCGAGACAGTGCCACTGGGGAGTGAGACAGTGCCACTGGGGAGTGAGACAGAGACACTGGGGAATGAGACAGAGACACTGGGGAATGAGACAGAGACACTGGGGAGTGAGACAGAGACACTGGGGAGTGAGACAGAGACACTGGGGAGTGAGACAGAGACACTGGGGAGTGAGACAGTGACACTGGGGAGTGAGACAGTGACACTGGGGAGTGAGACAGTGACACTGGGGAGTGAGACAGTGGCACTGGGGAGTGAGACAGTGGCACTGGGGAGTGAGACAGTGACACTGGGGAGTGAGACAGAAACACTGGGGAATGATGCAGTAACACTGGGGAATGAGGCGATAACACTCTCCTGAGCCTCATCCCCTTCCTTGTTAATGAATCTATGAGTCTCTCCATCCTCACTCAAACAATTAGGGATGGGTAATAAATGCCGGCCTAGCCAGCGATGCCCAAATCCCATCAACAAATCAAAATAATAAAGACTGGTCTGGAATTCACTGATACACTGACATTGGGTGAATGGTGCTCATTGTTATAAAGTGAAAGGTGACCAGCGACTTGTGGCGAAGAGGGAGTGCACTGTGAATCAGGAGGAATCAGAAGATGCTGAACTTATTGCTACAGTTCACCATTCAGTTTGAAAATGTACATCTGAACCCTTGACCTCACCGTGAGTTTCATAAATTTGTTGCATTTGCACAAGAATATTGCCAATTAAACTCGCTGCAGAAAGTTACCTCTTGTAACTAAAACATCACTACCCTATTAAGATCATGATTTTTAATGACTTCCAATGAACCTCTCTGGCCCAGAAAGTGAACAACTTAAACTCTTTATTCTCATTCTTCATGTTGTGAACTGTTGGAAATTTTAAAAATGTCAATTTTAATGTATAATTTTTTTTTCTTAATTTTCCTTTCTATCTCTTTCTCTCTCAATCCAATGCTTCTTTCCCTCTCTCTATTTCTCTTTCGGTACATGATTTGACCTTGAGTTCACCACGTTTTCATTCACTCTCCCTCTCATTCATTCTGCTGTTTATTCCCAACCCTTAATTCCCGTTCCCTGCTTGAATTGCCCTCTTCACTCAGTTTCCAGATGTCCTGTTACCCTCGCGGTGACCTTATCATCTCAATTTCAGGAACTTTATGGACAAATCTTTCGAGCTGATGTTTGTAGAGTCAGGTCTAACTAATAGCGGGCACTATGCAGCAAGTTCTGGCCCGTTTTGATGAATTTGCAATATTATCCCCATGTTTCAGGACCTCTGGACATCCCAGTGTCCTTTACAACCGAGGAAGTACATTTTCAAAGTGTGGTCGCTGACTGAATAAATGACCTGTTTGAGGAATAATTATTGGCCAATGCTCCAGGGAGATCTCCCCTGCTCTTCATCCAATAGTGTCTTGGGATCTGTTGCAATCATCTCAGAGGGAGAAGAAAACCTTAGTTTAACATCCAATCAAAATGACATCTTTAATCTTTCATGGGATGTGGGCGTCACTGGCGAGGCCAGTCCATCCCAATTAGGCCCTTGAACTGAGTGGCTTGCTCAGCCATTTCTGAGGGTTAAGAGTCAACCACATTGATGTGGATCTGGAGTCACATGTAGGCTGGACTGGGTAAAGACAGCAGATTCTCTTCCCTAAAGAGCATTAGTGAACCAGATGTGTTTTTATGACATTCGATGGTAGTTTCATGGTCACCATTACTGAGACTAGCTTTATATTTCCAGATTTTTTAAATTATAATATCACAGAATCTTTACAGTGTAGAGCGAAGCCATTTGGCCCACAAAGTGTGCACTGGCTCTCTAAAAGAGAATTCCACTCAGTCACATTCCCCTGCCTTAAGTGCAGCACTTCCTCAGCACCGACCCTCCAACAGTGCTGCACGCCCTCAGTACTGACCCTCCAACAGTGCTGCACGCCCTCAGTACTGACCCTCCAACAGTGCTGCACGCCCTCAGTACTGACCCTCTGACAATGCAGCACTCCCTCAGGGCTGACTCTCTGACAGAGTGGCACTCCCTCAATACTGACTCTATGACAGTGCAGTACTCCCTCAGTAGTGACTCTTATCCCCATAACCTTGCACATTCTCTCTTTTCAGGTAGCAATACTGAGTTTATTAACTCAGTTTAAATTACACCAGTTGCTGTGGTGGAATTTGAACCTGTGTTCACAAAACATTTACCTAAGTCTCTGGACTACTAGTCCAGTGTTATTATCACTATGCCACTGTCTGCCCCAATACTCCCTCAGTGCTACCCCTCTGACAATACAGCACTCCCTCAGTGCTACCCCTCTGGCAGTGCAGCACCCCCTCAGTACTGACCCTCTGACAGTGCAGCACTCCCTCAGTACTGACACTTTGACAATGCAGCACTCCCTCAGTACTGACCCTCTGACAGTGCAGCACTCCCTCAATACTGACTCTCTGACAGTGCAGCATTCCCTCAGTACTGACCCTCTGACAGTGCAGCACTCCGTCAGTACTGACCCTCAGACAGTGCAACTCTCCTTCAGTACTGATGCTTTGACAGTGCTGCACTCCCTCAGTGCTGATTCTTCCACAGGGCAGCATTCCCTAGTACTGACTCTTCAACAGTGCAGCACTCCCGCAGTGCTGACTCTTCAACAGTGCAGCACTCCCTCAGTATAGACTCTTCGACAGTGCAGCACTCCTTCAGTACTGACGCTCTGACAGTGCAGCACTCCCTCAGTACTGACCCCCTGACAGTGCAACTCTCCTTCAGTACTGACCCTCTGACAGTGCAACTCTCCTTCAGTACTGACTCTCCGACAGTGCAGCACTCCCTCAGTGCTGACTCTCCGACAGTGCAGCACTCCCTCAGTGCTGACTCTCCGACAGTGCAGCACTCCCTCAGTGCTGACTCTTCGACAGTGCAGCCCTCCCTCAGTACTGACCCTCTGACAGTGCAGCACTCCCTCAGCATTGACCCTCAGACAGTGCAACTCTCCTTCAGTACTGACTCTGTGACAGTGCAGCACTCCCTCAATACTGACACTCCGACAGTGCAGCACTCCCTCAATACTGACACTCCGACAGTGCAGCACTCCCTCAGTACTGACCCTCAGACAGTGTAACTCTCCTTCAGTACTGACGCTTTGACAGTGCTGCACTCCCTCAGTGCTGACTCTTCGACAGTGTAGCGATCCCGCAGTGCTGATTCTTCCACAGTGCAGCACTCCCTCAGTACTGACTTCGACAGTGCAGCACTCCCACAGTACTGACTCTTCAACAGTGCAGCACTCCCACAGTACTGACTTCGACAGTGCAGCACTCCCACAGTACTGACTCTTCAACAGTGCAGCACTCCCACAGTACTGACTTCGACAGTGCAGCACTCCCTCAGTACTGACTTCGACAGTGCAGCACTCCCTCAGTACTGACTCTTCAACAGTGCAGCACTCCCTCAGTACTGACTTCGACAGTGCAGCACTCCCTCTGTACTGACTCTTCGAAAGTGCAGCATTCCCTCAGTACTGATGCTCTGACAGTGCAGCACTCCCGCAGTGCTGACTCTTCGACAGTGCAGCACTCCCTCAGTGCTGACTCTTCGAAAGTGCAGCACTCCCTCAGTACCGACGCTCTGACAGTGCAGCACTCCCGCAGTGCTGACTCTTCGACAGTGCAGCACTCCCTCAGTACTGACCCTTCGACAGTGCAGCACTCCCTCAGTGCTGACTCTCTGACAGTGCAGCACTCCCTCAGTACTGACCCTTCGACAGTGCAGCACTCCCTCAGTGCTGACTCTCTGACAGTGCAGCACTCCCTCAGTGCTGACTCTTCAACAGTGCAGCACTCCCTCAGTACTGACCCTTCGACAGTGCAGCACTCCCTCAGTGCTGACTCTCTGACAGTGCAGCACTCCCTCAGTACTGACCGTCTGACAGTGCAGCGCTCCCTCAGTGCTGACTCTCTGACAGTGCAGCACTCCCTCAGTACTGACCCTCTGACAGTGCAGCACTCTCTCAGTGCTGACTGTCTGACAGTGCAGCACTCCCTCAGTCCTGCATTGCAGTTTCAGCCTTGTTTATGCACTCAAGTATCAGGAGTGAGACTCAGCTTCACAACTTCCTGACTCAGAGGCCAGAATGCTACCTCGTATGTCAGGACTCCTTTTAGCACATTCTTCTGCAGGCTTTCGAAAGCCTCTCCCTCCCCCTATATGCTATCATTTGAAGGTTGGAGGGACAGGACAGTTCAAAGGAGCAAGGCACAAGGGTTAAGCACAGTTGTGGCTTGTTTGTTATGGACTTTCTGTGAAGCTGCTATTGGTTATTGCTGTTTGCACTGCTTCTGCAACCTCAACTGTCAATACAGCACCCTCACAACCATTGACCTGTCAGCCCGTGTGCTGTTTTGTGGTGTTTTTTTATTTCTGAGCCTGTTCACTATTTCGTCTGAAACATTATCAAAGGAGCGAGATTGGAAAGAGCATTCACAGGTACGTGGCTGAATTTCAATTCCAAGATTAAAACGAATATTGTAGAGTAAGAGAGGGAGAAATCTCAGGAAAACTGAAAGGATCTGGAGAATCATTTTCCAAACTTCCAATGGGACTGCGATGTGGATTGACCGCTCCGTGCCCCAAGCTCAGGTTCAAGCCATGGACCCTGCTGAGGGTGGGGGGATATCAGAATGAGTCTCAGTGCCATTCTCTCCCCCCAGTACCAGTAACCGAACCCCCACCCCCCCCCCACCCCCCACCCCCCACCCCCACCCCTCCGCCCACCCCGACCACTACCCAAGTCCTCGTGCAGGGAATAAAATCCATCCTGGATCCAGGTTCCAGTAACTCCACTGGAGAGGACCCGTGTGTGAAAGGGATCACCGAGGATGGGATCAAGTGAGGAATGGATCACAGAGGGGATCGAGTGAGGAAGGGAGCAGATCACAGAAGAAGGGATTGAGTGAGGAAGGCCTCATGAAGGAAGGGATTGAGCAAGGAGAGTTCCTGGGAGAAGGAATCTAGTGAGGACGGGATCAAGTGAGGAAGGGGCTGAGTGAGGAAGAGATCACAGAGGAAGGGATCGAATGAGGAAAGGATCATGGAGGAAAGGATCACATAGGAAGGAATTGGGTGAGGAAGGGAACATCGAGGAGGGTTCAAGTGAGGATGTTTTTGGGTGAGGAAGGGATTGATGAGGAAGGGATTGATGTCAATGTGATCGAGTGAGGAAGCGATCAGTAAGCAAAGGCCCAATGTGCAAGCTATCATGGAGGAAGGGTTCAATGAAGACGTGATCATTGTGGACTGGATTAGTTCCAGATCAGATCACAAGAAGACAAATTGACTTTGACTGTGATGCACTCTCCAGTCGATCCTCCACCCTATTGAGCCTGACACATGAAGAATGGCCCTCTGCATACAGTAGTTATAGTGTCTGTGGGACAGTGTCCCTGAGAGCAAGTGAAGCAATGATCTTCAGTCTACTCTCGATCATCAGGAAAGTAATGGAAGGGGTCATCAACTGTGCTATCAAGCGGTGCTTGCTTAGCAATAACCTGCTCACTGACTCCCAGTTTAGGTTCCGCTAGCTCCTGACCTCATATTACAGCCTTGGTTCAAACATGAACAAAAGAGCTGAACTCGAGACGTGAGATGAGAGTGACTGTTCTTGACATCAAGGCAGCATTTGACAGTGTGGTATCAAGGAGCCCTGGCAAAACTGAAGTCAATGGGAACACAGGAGAGCAACTATTGTTGAAAGTAACGCAGCAGAATGCACTTTCTACAGTCCCTTTGGCACCCTCCACAATCTGGTGCCTTTCCCATTGCCCACTTCCAAATATCCATCTGATCATCTGCTGCTATCACCTGCCTGATCCAGGTACCCTGCAAGTAACATTCACACCACACGTGCCAGGCAATGATCATCTCCAACAAGATAGAATCGAATCATCACCCTTTGCCATTCAATAGCATTACCATTCGCTGATGATTGCACAATATTCTGCACCATTCGTGACTCCTCAGAAACTGAGGCAGTCCATGTCCAGATGCAGCAAGACCTGGGCCATATCCAGGCTTGGGCTGACAAGTGGCAAGTAACGTCCATGCCACATAAGTGCTGGCAATGATCATCTCCAACAAGAGAGAATCTAACCATCACCCCTTGATGTTCAATGGCATTACCATCACTGAATCCCCCACTATCAACATCCTGGGGGTTATCATTGACCAGAAACTGAACTGGACTAGCCATATAAATACTGTGACTATAAGAGAAGGTCAGAGGCTAGGAATCGTGCGATGAGTAACCCACCTCCTGACTCCCTAAAGCCTGTCCATCATCTACAAGGCACAAGTCAGTATTGTGATGGAATACTCCCCACTTGCCTGGATGAGTGCAGCTCCCACAACACTCAAGAAGCTCAACACCATCCAGGACAAAGCAGCCACTTGATTGGCACCACATCCACAAACATTCATTCCCTCCACCACCGACTCACAGTAGCAACAGTGTGAACCATCCACAAGATGAACTGCAGGAATTCACCAAGGCTCCTTAGACAGCACCTCCCAAACCCACAACCATTACCATCCAGAAGCACAAGGGTAGCAGATAGGTGGGAACACCACCACCTGGAAGTTCTCCTCCAAGCCACTCACTATCCATCCTGGAAATGTATCGCCGTTCCTTCACTGCCGCTGGGTCAAAATCCTGGCACCCTCCCTAACAGCACTGTGGGTGTACCTACACCACATTGACTGCAGTGGTTCAACATGGCAGCTCACCACCACCTTCTCATGAGTAACTAGGGATGGGCAATAAATGCTGGCCCAGCCAGCGACGCCCACATCCTGTAAATGAATAAAAAAAATCTTGTTGATCTCTTTCTTGGGCACTTCCTGCCTTGAGAATGATCTTCTGGAACCAGGTTTGCTACTCGTGCTGATAACTGAAGTGGTTCTGAAGACATTTCAAGCATAGAGCATGGTGACATTTCCTTAAATTCCTCACCTGATCTGTTTATATTTTGTTTGCACGTTCACACTTTGGTTAGTGTGGGTTGTATATAAAATACTCTGAAAGACGCAAGTTAGTACTGAATTTAAAAATGTCAACTGTAAGGTCTGTATCCGGAGAGTAATACACTGAGGGCGAGATACCTGTCGATGGAACGTGGTTACTCCATGATTTGTGAAGAGGGGGAATGTGACATAGCCCCCACCCACCTCCCCATATCAACTCCTTCCAGCCCATGTTGTACTGGCTACAATTACTCAGTAGAGTACTTTTACTGCCCTCATGTGGGGGCCTCACTCACTGCAGGTGGAGTTACTATCTGCAATTCTAAACCACAGACAGGCTTTAATACTCTCCCCCAAGATGGGTTTGGAGGCAGAGGGGGATGTCGGGTGGGGATATCTCCCTTCCCGTCTCTGCCCTGATTCATTCTGGGGCAAGAAGGCAATTAGTGCCCACTTAAGTGCCTCAACCTACTGTGGTATTCAAGCAGCAGTGGGCACTGCAGGGCAGAAAAGCAAGCCCTGCTTTGAGGGCTCCCAGGGAGGGGTCCCTCATTCAAAGATAAGGCTGAAGCATTCTCAACAATCTTCAGCCAGAAGTGTCAAGTGGATGATCCATCTCGGCCTCCTCCGGAGGTCCCCAGCATCACAGATGCCAGTCTTCAGCCAATTCGATTCACTCCACGTGATATCAAGAAATAGCTGAAGACACTGGATACAGCGAAGGCTATGGGCCCTGACAATATTCTGGCAATAGTACTGAAGGCTTGTGCTCCAGAACTGGCTACGCCCCTAGCCAAGCTGTTCCAGTACAGCTACAACACTGGCATCTACCCAGCTATGTGGAAAATTGCCCAGGTACGTCCTGTGCACAAAAAGCAGGACAAATCCAACCCAGCCAATTACTGCCCCATCAGTCTACTCTCAATCATCCATAAAGTAATGAAAGGGGTCATCACTGTGCTATCAAGTGCCACGTGCTCAGCAATAACCTGCTCACTGGCACTCAGTTTGGGTTCTGCCAGGGCCACTCAGCTCCTGATCCTATTACAGCCTTGGTTCAAACATGGACAAAAGAGCTGAACTGGTGAGGTGAGAGCGACTGCCCTTGACATCAAGGCAGCATTTGACTGAGTGTGGCATCAAGGAGTCCTAGCAAAACTGGAGTCAAAGGGAATCAGGGGGTAAACTCCTCGCTGCTTTGAGTCATACCTAGCACAAAGGATGATGGTTGCAGGGTAGGGGTGAGGGTGGTGGGCAACTTCTGCTGGGACTACAGCCAGCCCTGACATATAGGAGCCCGGACTCAGATGTTAGTCTGTGGCTTCGCCAGGGCCAGGTTGCCAGGGCGCAGCAGGGATTGAGGTGGTGGGGGGGGCTTGGTTTCAGAGGCTGGGGAGAGAGTAAAGAGGGAAGTATCACCTTGGGCAGGTAGGGTGCCTCCAATGAGCCCAGGGGACACACAAAAGGAGGTTCCTCCCCCCAACTTGCCTGACACCCAACCGCGCAGCTAAAGCTGCCGGGCATTCCGCCTGGTGTGGGCCTCCCTTGATGTGGGGAAAATACAGGTGGTTTGATGCCATTAATTGGCCACTTAAAGGCCTCAAAAAGCCCAGGAGCTGGTGGGCCGCCCAACATCTCCCCTGCCACCCCTCACTGATAAGATTTCAGACAGGTCGAGTAACAGGAAGGCTGCCTTCTGGATTTGACGAGTCCCACTGCCTTCAAACCCAATGGCGGGGGTGCATAAAATCCAACCCATGAGTTAAAATGCTCCAGGGCAACTTGAGAATTGGAATTCAGTTTGCAAGAAGAATCTAGAAATAAAGAGCAAAAGTAACCATGAAGCTGTCAAATTGTCGTAAAACCCCAACTGGTTCACTGATGCCCTTTTGGGAAGGAAACCTGTCATCGCAACCCAGTCTGGCCTATAAGTGACTCCAGGCCCACACCAACATGTTTTAACTCTTAACTGCCCTCTGTCCTAGCTAGACCTTCAGTGGCATCAAACCCAACAGATCAAGAAGGATCATTACCATTTCTCAAGGAAACAAAGGTTGGGCGTGGTGCAGATTCTGGACCAGAATTTGGGTCTTGGTGTAGTGTGAGGCCTTGTTCTGGGCCTGGGTGTGCTGTGAGGCCTGGGTCCATATCTGTGTGTGCTGGGAGTTTGAGTTCTGGGTCTGGCTGTGGTGTGAGGCCTTGGTCTGCTCTGGGTGTGGTGTGAGACCTTGCCTTGGTCTGGGAGTGTTCATTGCCTGCTGTACATTATTGCGTTCCATACAGCTTCACTTGTCACTGCACAAGGTCCTTAACCAGAAGTCACATTTGAGATTGATTTATGGGATCTTCCTGTCTGCAGATTTCCCCATAAAACAATGGTGACTATTTCAATTGATTAAAGCATCGTGGGACACCATGATTTTATAAAAGGCTCTATTGTCTGCTTACTTGTGAACAAGGCCCTTACAATTCATGAGCTTATTGTAAAGTTTATATCGACATCATGGCCTTGATGGAAACCTGGCTAAGGGGTGGTGACACTTTAATAAAGCCTCCCCTTCTGGCTACAGCTTCCTTCACTCATCCCGTCAAGACTGTGGCAGTGGCGGTGTGTCACAGTTCACCACATGACACCTTGGTCTGCCCACCCTGCCCCCGCTCCCCTCCCATTCCTCTGGCACCTCCTTCTCCTCCTCCATTGAGCATCTCACCTCATTTAAAATTCACATTCACTCTTGTCCAACCACCTTCCATGCCAATCTTCTCATTCAATGCTTTCCCCCCTCAGCCCCTTGAGCAACTTCTCATTCTCGGTGATTTCAACCTCCATCTCAACTCATCATTATTTCTCTCCTTTAAGTCCACTGCCCTCTTATCCTCCCTAAATGTTTCCCTCTATACCAACTCGCCAACTCATATTCACAGTTATGCTCTTGACCTTGTCATCTCACATGGCCTTAATACTGCCATCATATGAATCACAGTTATGAGGAGATCTTTGACCCCTTCCTTTTATCACTCTCCACCCACACCTTCCTACCCACTGCCACCACCAACTTCCCCCTCCAAAACCCTCCAAAAAGATATTTCCCCTCTATATCCATCCCTGGAAAACATTCTCTTCTGTGTAAGTTCAAGTTCCCAACTCTCTAGCCCTTTCTGACCCTCCATTCACTGTGACGTTTCAGCTCAATCACACCCCCACCTACACCTTTTTTGCCCTTATCTCACAGACGCTATATTTGTCCGATATCCAGTGCTAGATGAGCAGAAATTTCCTCCAATTTAATACTAGGAAGACTGAAGCCATTGTCCCTGCCCAAACTCCATTCCCTAGCTACCAACAATATCCTTCTTCCTGGGCACTTTCTAGGGATCAACCAGACTGTTTGCAACATTGGTATCATATTTAAAAAATAAGAAATAGGAGCAGAATTAGACCATTTGGCCCCTCTAGCCTACTCCATTATTTACCAAGACCATGGCTGATCTTCGACCTCAACTCCACCGCCTTGCACTAACCCCATATCCCTGAATTGCCCTAGTGTCCATAAACTTATTGATCTCTGTCTTGACTATACTCAACGACTGAGAATCCACAGCTCTCTGCAGTAGAGAATTCCAAAGATTCACAACCCATTGAGTGAAGAAATTTCTTCTCATCTCAGCCCTAAATGGCTGACCCTTTATCCTCTAACTGTGACCCGTGTTTTAGATTCCCATTCAGGGCAAAAAAGGACTTTGTATGTTTCAATGAGATCACCTCTCATTTTTCTAAATGCAGGCCATATAGGCCCAGTCTACTCAATGTGTGCCAATCCTCTCATCCAAGGTACCAGTTTAGTGAAGCTTCATTGAACTACCCCCAAGGCTAGCGTATCTTTCCTTAGGTAAGACCAAAACTGTACACAGTAAACCAGGTGTGGTCACATCAACATCCAATATAATTGCAGTAAGACTTCTTAATTCTTATATTCCAATCCCCTTGTAAATAAAGCCAACGTACAATTTCCTTTCCCAATTGCTTATTCCACCTGCATATAAAGGTGCTGTGATTCGTGTACTATACGTGTGGTCCAACCAAGGATTCATACAAATTTAACAAAACTTCCCTACTTTACAGTTCTATCTCTCCAGAAATGAAGCCGCCTTCTTGGTTTGATTTTGTAAGAACTTGCTAACCTGTGACACAACATTTAGTGATTGATGTATTTGTATTCCAAAATCCCTTTGTTCCTCTATCCGAGACTCTGAGCGATTGATGTATTTTTATTCCGAGATCCCTTTGTTCCTCTATTCCACCCAGACTCCAGGTGATTTGTGTATTTGTATTTCGAGAAACATTTGACCCTCTATCCTGAGACTCAGGGTGATCGATGTATTTGTATTCTGAGATTAATATGTTCCTCTATCCCAGCCAGACTCTGGGTATCGATGTATTTGTATTCCGAGTTCACTTTGTCCTTCTTTTTGAGACTCTGTGTGATTGATGTATTTGTATCCCGAGATCATTTTGTTCCTTTATCCGAGTCTCTGTGTGATTGATGTATTTGTATTCCGAGATCCCTTTGTTCCTCTATTCCACCCAGACTCTGGGCGATTTATATATTTATATTCTGAGAAACCTTTGATCCTCTATCCTGAGACTCCAGGTGATCAATGCATTTGTATTCTGAGATCCCTTTATTCCTCTAACCCTCCCAGTCTCTGTGTCATTGATATATTTGTATCCCGAGTTCCATTTGATCCTCCATCCCTCCCACTCTGGATTATTCATGTATTTGTATTCCGAGATCACTATGTTCCTCTATCCCACCCAGACTTTGTGTAACTGGGCGTAATGTATCCCGAGATCCATTTGTTTCTCTTTCCCGAAACTCTGGGTGATTGATGCATTCGTATTCCGAGACCCCTTTGTTCCCCTATCCCACCCAGACTCCACATGATTCATGTATTTGTATTCCGAGATCCCTTTATTCCTCTATCCCACCCAGATTCTGGGTGTTTGAGGTATTTGTACTCCAAGATCCCTCTGATCCTCTATCCCGAGACTCTGGGTCATTGATGTATATGTTCCCAGATCTCTTTGTCCTCTATCCCACCCAGAGATTGGGTGATGGATGTATTTGTTTTCCGAGTTACATTTGTTCCCCTATCTCTCCCAGACTGTATGATTGATGTATTTGTATTCCGAGATCCCTTTATTCCTCTATCCCTCCCAGACTCTGGGTGATTGATGTACTGTATTCCGAGATCCCTTTGTTCCTTTATCTCAAGTCTTTTTGTGTTTGATGTATTTGTATTCTGAGATTCTTTTGTTCAAATATTCTGAGAATCTGAGTGATTGAAGTATTTTTGTTCCAAGATCCCTTTGTTCCTCTATCCCTGCTGGACTCTGGGCCTTGGTTTATTTATATTCCGATTTCCCTTTGTTCCCCTATCACACCCAGACTCTGTGTGATTGATATATTTGTATTCTGAGATCCCTTTGTTCCTCTATCCCACCAAGACTCTGGGTCATTGATGTACTTGTATTTCGAGACCCATTTGTTCCTCTATCCCACCTTGACTCTTGATGATTGATATAGTTTTATTCCTAGATCCCTTTGTTCCTTTATCCCAAAACTCTGGGTTATTGATGTACTTGTATCTCGAGATCCCTTTGTTCCCCTATCCCACTCAAACTGTATGGTTGATGTATTTGTATTCCGAGATCGCTTTTTTCCTCTTTCCTGAAACTCTGGGTAATTTATGTATTTGTATTCTGAGATCTCTTTTTCCTCGATCCCACCCAGAATCTGGGTGATTGATGTATTTGCATTCCAAGATCCCTATGTTCCTCCATCCCATCCAGACTCTGGGTGATATATGTATTTGTGTTCTGAGATCATTATGTTCCTCAATCACAGAATCACAGTGCAGAAGAGGCCCTTCGGCCTATCGAGTCTGCACCGACACATGAGAAACACCTGACCCACCTACCTAATCCTATTTACCAGCACTTGGCCCATAGCCTTGAATGTTATGACGTGCTAAGTGCTCATCCAGGTGCCTCCACCACCCTCCCAGGCAGTGCATTCCAGACCATCACCACCCTCTGGATAAAAAAGTTTTTCCTCACATCCCCCCTAAACCTGCTGCCCCTCACCTTGAACTTTTGCCCCCTTGTGACTGACCCTTCAACTAAGGGGAACAGCTGCCCACTATCCACCCTGTCCATGCCCCTCATAATCTTGTACACCTCGATCAGGTCACCCCTCAGTCTTCTCTGCTTCAACGAAAACAACCCAAGTCTATCCAACCTCTCTTCATAACTTAAATGTTTCATCCCAGGCAACATCCTGGTGAATCTCCTCTGCACCCTCTCCAGTGCAATCACATCCTTCCTATAATGTGGCGACCAGAACTGCACACAGTACTCCAGCTGAGGCCTCACCAAGGTTCTATACAACTCCAACATGACCTCCCTACTTTTGTAATCTATGGCTCGATTGATAAAGGCAAGTGTCCCATATGCCTTTTTCACCACCCCACTAGCGTGCCCCTCTGCCTTCAGAGAACTACGGACACACACGCAAGGTCCCTTTGTTCCTCAGAACTTCCTAGTGCCATGCCATTCATTGAATACTTCCTTGTCAAATTACTCCTTCCAAAGTGCATCACCTCACACTTTTCAGGGTTAAATTCCATCTGCCACTTATCTGCCCATTTGACCATCCTGTCTATATCTTCCTGTAGCCCAAGACACTCAACCTCACTGTTAACCACCCGGCCAATCTTTCTGTCATCCGCTAATTTACTAATCCTACCCCCGACATATTCATCTATGTCGTTTATATAAACGACGAATAATGGGGGACCCAGCACAGATCCCTGTGGTATGCCACTGGACTCTGGCTTCCAGTCACCAAAGCATCCTTCTGGCATCACCCTCTGCCTCCTACAACTAAACCAATTTTGAATCCACCTTATCAAATTACCCTGTATCCCATGTGCATTTGCTTTCTTTATAAGTCTCCCATGTGGGACCTTGTCAAAGGCTTTGCTGAAATCTATATAAACTACATCAACTGCACTACCCTCATCTACACACCTGGTCATCTCCTCAAAAAATTCAATCAATTTGTTAGGCATGACCTCCCTCTGATAAAGCCATGCTGACTATCCCTGATCAAACCTTGCCTCTCCAAGTGGAGATAGATACTCTCCTTCAGAACTTTCTCCAATAGTTTCCCTACCACTGATGGGAGACTCACTGGCCTGTAGTTCCCTGGCTTATCTCTACAACCATTCTTAAATAGCGGAACCACATTAGCTGTTCTCCAGTCCTCTGGCACCTCCCATGTGGCCAGAGAGGAATTAAAAATTTGGGTCATAGCCCCTGCGATCTCCTCCCTTGCCTCCCTCAGCAGTCTGGGACACAAATCATCCAGACCTGGAAATTTGTCCACTTTTAAGCCTGCCAACTTGTCCAATAACTTGTCACTCCCTTTATCAATTTGCTCAAGAACCTCGCAGTCTCTCTCCCAGAGTTCGATGCCTTCATCCTCATTCTCTTGGGTGAAGATGGACGTGAAGTATTCATTCAACACTCTGGCGATGTCCTCTGGCAATGTCCTCTGGCTCCACCCATAGATTGCCCCCTTGGTCCCTAATGGGCCCTACTCTTTCCCTGGATATACTCTTCCCATTGATATACTTATAGAATATCTTGGGATTTTCCCTACTTTTACCAGCCAGAGCTTTCTCATATCCTCTCTTTGCTCTCCTAATTGCTTTTTTAAGCTCCACTCTGCACTTTCTGTACTCCACTAATGCCTCTGCTGATTTGCTTCCCTTGTACCTGCTAAAAGCCTCTCTTTTCCTTCTCATCGTAGCCTGAATATCTCTGGTCATCCATGGTTCTCTGGGCTTGTTACTCCTTCCTATCACCCTAGAGGGGACATGTTGAGCCTGTACCCTCCCTATTTCCTTTTTCTTCTGTTCCTCTGTGGATTTCCCCACAAGTAACTGTTCCCAGTCTACCTTGGCCAGATCCTGCCTTATTTTACTAAAATCCACTCTCCCCCAATCCAAAACATTTTTTTGCAACTTGTCTATTTCTTTATCCATAACAAACTTAAACTGTACCATGTTGTGGACGCTATCGCTAAAATGCTCCCCCACCACCACCTTAGCCACCTGTCCGGCTTCATTCCCCAGAATTAGGTCCAGCAATGCACCGTCCCTTGTTGGACCCTCTACATATTGACCTTAAAAAGTTCTCCTGTACACATTTCAAGAAATCCACTCCATCCAAGCCCTTAACACTATGTCTATCCCAATTAATGTTGGGAAAGTTGAAATCACCTGATAAAATTACCCTATTGTTATTGTTTTTACACACCTCCACAAATTGTGCACATATTAATTTAATAATCTCAATTTCCCGCTGACTGTCTGGGGGTCTATAATAAACACCTAATAATGTGAATGCCCCTTTTTTATTCCTAAGTTCTACCCACAAAGCTTCATTCGATCCCCCCTCCAAGATATCATCTCTCCTTACTGCAGTAACTGACTCCTTAACTAATAATGCAACACCTCCTCCTCTTTTACCCCCTCCCCTGTCTCGCCTGAAGATTCTATATTCAGGAATGTTGAGCTGCCAATCCTGCCCTCCCCTCAACCACATCTCAGTGATGGCTACTATATCACAATTCCACGTGTGAATCCTCACCCTTAACTCATCCGTTTTACCTGTAATACTCCTGGCATTAAAGTAGAGGCCATCCAGCCTTGCCTTACTCTCATGAAGCTTATTGCAGCTGTACTCCCTCTGACTTGAGTGTTTTACTGTATTATGATGTGTCTCTATTCTGCTAACGTTCTGTGTCCCCTCCCCCGCTGAATTAGTTTAAACTCCTCCCAACAGCACTAGCAAACCCACCCGCAAGGATGTTATTCCCGCCCTGGTTCAGATGTAGACCGTCCCGCTTGTACAGGTCCCACCTCCCCCAGAAACGGTCCCAGTGATCCAGAAATCTAAAACCCTCCCTCTTGCACCAACTCTTAAGCTACGTATTCACCTGCGCTATTCTCCTATTTCTGAGCTCACTAGCACGTGGCACTGGGAGTGATCCAGAGATTACAACCCGAGAGGTCTTGCTTTTTAGTCTACAGCCTAACTCCCTGAATTCTTGATGCAACACCTCATCCCTCTTTCTACCTATGTCATTGGTACCAGCATGTACCATGACCTCTGCCTTATCACCCTCCACCTTCAGGAGAGTCCTCATCCCGGGACTCTCGGTCATTCACCTATGTGTTTTCTGAGATCCCTTTGTTCCTCTATCCCACACAAATTTTATGTGATTGATGAATTTGTATTCCGAGTTCCATTTGTTCCTCTATCCCACCCAGGCCCCGAGTGATTGATGTATTTCTATTCCAAATATCCCTTTGTTCCTCTCTCCCAAGACTCTGGATAATTGATGTATTTGTATTTCAAAATCCTTTTGCTCCTCTATCCCGAGACTCTGGGTGATTGTTCTATTTGTATTCCGAGATGCCTTTGTTCCTCCATGCCAACCAGACACGCTGGGTGATTCATGTATCTGTATTCCGAGATCCCTTTGTTCCTCTATCCGGCCCAGACACCAAGTGATTGGTGTATTTGTATTCGGACATCTCTCTTAGCCTGTATCCCACCCAGTCTCTGGGTGAATATGTATTTGTATTCCGAGATCCCTTTGTTCCTCTATCCCACCCAGTCTCCAGGTGATTCATGTATTGCATTCTGAGATCTCTTTGTCAACTATCCCGAGACTCTCTGCGATTGATATATTTGTATTCCGAGATGCCTTTGTTCCTCCATCCCATCCAGACACGCTGGGTGATTCATGTATCTGTGTTCTGAGATCCTTTTGTTCCTCTATCCCACCCTGACTCTGGGCGATTGATGTTTTTGTATTCCGGGATCCCTTTATTCCCCTCTCCCACCCAGAACCTGGGTGATTGATGTAGTTGTATTCAAGATCCCTTTGTTCCCCTATCCCACCCAGACTCTGGGTAATTGATTTATTTTTATTCCGAGATCCCTTTGTTCCTCTATCCCGAGAATCTGGGTGATTTATGAATTTGCATTCTGAGATGCCTTTGCTCCTCTATCCGACCCAGACTCTGGGCAAATGAAGTATTTGTATTCCGAGATCACATTGTTCCACATTCCCGAGACTCTGTGTGATTGATATATTTGTATTCCGATATCCCTATGGCCCTCTAACCCGATCACTGGGTGATTCATGTATTTGCATTCCTAGATCCCTTTTTTCAACTATTCCAAGACTCTGGGTGAGAGATATACAGTATCCTGAGATCCCTTTGTTCCTGACCCTGTGGGATGGTTCCCCGAGCAGACTGTCAAAGTCATTTGGCAGAATGCCTCATCGCCAGAACTTTCCAACAAGCACCAAGACGTAGCTTGGCTGGTGGTGAGAAAGGCCCTCCCCGTCAGATCCTTCCTACACGCCAGGAGGCTCACCCCCTCTGCACGTTGCCCTCGAGGTGGCTGTGGTGGGGAAGAGACCGTTGTTCACCTCCTTGTGGATTGTGCCTTTGCAAAGAAAGTCTGGAGAGAGATGCAGTGGTTGCTGTCGAGGTTCATCCCGAGCAGTTCTGTGACACAGGACTCTGTGCTCTACGGGCTGTTCCCAGGGACACACACCGAGACAAACATCAACTGCAGCTGGAGGATCATCAACTCGGTGAAAGACGCGCTTTGGTCTGCCCGAAACTTGTTGGTCTTCCAGCACAAAGAGTTGTCCCCGACCGATTGTTGCGGACTGGCACAATCCAAAGTCCAGGACTACGTGCTGAGGGACGCACTAAAGCTTGGGGCAGCTGCCGCAAAGGCGCAATGGGGAAGGGTCGCTGTCTAAGACCTTTCTACCACAGCGCACCGAGAGACTGGGAACTGTTTAGAGCCCCTCGGGCTGTACAGATCAAAATGAAAGGCTGTAAATGATTGTAATATTGTTTGTACTGATGCACCTGGTGATACATTTTGTAAAAGTTTAACCTGGATTGTACCCTTGTAATGTTGTTTTTGAAATGGTTTGGAATGTGATTGAAGATATTTTATGAATAAAGTATATTTTTACAAAAAAAAAAAGCAGTCTGGGAACAGTGTCCTCTGCAGTCACCATCGCCGTGAAGCAGTCTGGGAAGAGTGTCCTCTGCAGCGACTGTCACCGTGAAGCAGTCTGGGAAGCGTGTCCTCTGCAGCCACTGTCGCCGTGAAGCAGCCTGGGAAGAGTGTCCTCTGCATTCACTGTTGCCGTGAAGCAGTCTGGGAAGAGTGTCCTCTGCAGTCGCCGTGAAGCAGTCAGGGAAGAATGTCCTCTGCAGCCACTGTCGCCCTGAGGCATTCTGGGAAGAGTGTCATCTGCAGCCACTGTCACCGTGAAGTAGTCTGGGAAGAGTGTCCTCTGCAGTCACTGTCACCGTGGAGCAGTCTGGGAAGAGTGTCCTCTGCAGTCACTGATGTCGTGAAGCAGTCTGGGAAGAGTGTCCTCTGTAGCCACTGTCGCCGTGAAGCGGTCTGGGAAGAGTGTCCTCTGTAGCCACCATTGCCCTGAAGCATTCTGGGAAGAGTGTCCTCTGCAGTCGCTGTGAAGCAGTCTGGGAAGAATGTCCTCTGCAGCCACCGTCGCCCTGAAGCATTCTGGGAAGAGTCTCCCCTGTAGCCACTGTTGCTGTGAAGCAGTCTGGGAAGTGGGTCCTCTGCAGTCTGGGAAGAGTGTCCCCTGCAGTCTGAGAAGAGTGTCCTCTACAGCCGCCATCGCCATGAAGCAGTCTGGGAAGAGTGTCCTCTGCCGCCGCCGTCGCTGTGAAGCAGTCTGGGAAGAGTGTCCTCTGCAGTCACTGTCGCCATGAAGCAGTTTGGGAAGAGTGTCCTCTGCAACCACCGTTGCCCTGAAGCATTCTGGGAAGAGTGTCCTCTGCAGTCGCCGTGAAGCAGTCTGGGAAGAATGTCCTCTGCAGCCACCGTCACCCTGAAGCATTCTGGGAAGAGTGTCCCCTGCAGCCACTGTCACTTTGAAGCAGTCTGGGAAGAGTGTCCTCTGCATTCACTGTCGCCGTGAAGCAGTCTGGGAAGAGTGTCCTCTGCAGCCAACGTCACCGTGAAGCAGTCTGGGAAGAGTGTCCTCTGCAGTCACCATCGCCAAGTGAAAAAAAACAGAGTGACATCACAGGAAAACCGTAAGTTAATTGGTTGGTAAGTAGTTTGAACTACCTATTCTAAGTTGATTTCAGATTAAAGGTGACTACTTGGGCCCAGGATTGGAGGTCTAACACTTCAGCTTCAACCCAGCAGAGAGAGTGAGTTCCAGCTGATTTTAGAAAGTGTATTTTGAATCTCTATTCTAACTTGCTTTCAAATTAAAGGTAAATATGAGAAATATTTTACAGATTGATAAACTAAAGACCAGTAGGAAAGTTAAAAACAATTTGAAAAACTAATTAAATAAAATAGAGATGCAGGGCCAGGCGATGTGTTGTAGCTGCATGATGTGGGAGCTGGTGGATCCCATTGTGGTTCCTAGTGACCACATCTGTAGCAAATGTTGGTTGCTCGAGAAACTCCGGCTCAGAGTTGATGAGCTGGAGTCTGAGCTTCGGACACTGCGACACATCAGGGAGGGGGGGAGTTACCTGGACGCTGTGTTTCAGGAGATAGTCACACCCCTTAGATTAACTACCTTAAATTCGGCCAGTGGTCAGGAACAGGAGGGTGTGACTATGAGTGAGGCAGATAGAGGGATCCAGGATGAAGCACTGCAGGAGCCTCAGCCCTTGCCCTTATCCAACAGGTTTGAGATTCTTGCTCCCTGTGTGGACGAGAGCAGAGACTGTAGGGAAGATGAGCAAACTGACCACAGCACCGTGGTACAGGGAGCCATTCAAGTGGGGGGAGAAAAGAGAAATGTAGTTGTAATCGGGGATAGTGTAAATAGGGGAATAGATACTGTTCTCTGTAGCCAGAATCGAGAGTCCCGAAGGCTGTGTTGCCTACCTGGTGCCAGAGTTAAGGATGCAGAGGAACTTGGAGTGGGGGGGGGGGAAGATCCTGTTGTCGTGGTCCACGTACATACCAATGATATAGGTAGAATGAGAAAAGAGGTTCTGCTGAGGGAATACGAGCAGCTGGGGGCTAAATTAAAAAGCAGAACCCAAAATGTAATAATCTTCAGATTACTACCTGAGCCACGAGCTAATTGGCACAGGGTCAATAAGATTAAAGAGGTAAATGCATGGCTCAAAGATTGGTGTGGGAGAAATGCGTTCGAATTCATGGGACATTGGCACCAGTACTGGGGAAAGAGGGAGCTATTCCGTTCGGATGGGCTCCACTTGAACCATGCTGGGACCAGTGTCCTGACAAATCGCATAACTAGGGTTGTAGATAGGGCTTAAACTAAATAGTGGGGGGGAGGGTTCAGTTGCATGGAAATATAAAAAATCAAAGTTTAAGGAGAGGGTAAGGGTGCAGGTTAGTGACGAAGTTGATTGTTACCAAAAAGTGAAAGGAAGGGACAGAGTGTGTGAACGTCATATTGGACCAAAGAATCATATAAGAGTAGGGAAAATTGACAATAGGGCAAACTTAAAGGCTTTGTATCTGAATGCACGTAGCATTCAGAATAAAACTAATGAGTTAACAACGCAAATAGAGATAAATAGGTATGATTTGGTGGCGATTACTGAGACGTGGTTACAGGGAGAACAGGTTTGGGAGTTGAATAACCAGGGGTACTCAGTGTTTCGGAAGGATAGGCAGGAAGGAAAAGGAGGTGGTGTAGCTTTGTTAGTAAAGGAAGAGATCAGTGCTATAGTGAGGAATGATATAGGCACTTGAGAGCAAGACGTAGAGTCAGTCTGGGTAGAAATAAGAAATAGCAAGGGAAAGAAGTCCCTGGTGGGAGTAATCTACAGGTCTCCAAACAGTAGTTCAGCAGTAGGGCACAGTATAAACCAGGAAATACTGGGAGCATGTAAGAAAGGCACGACAATAATCATGGATGATTTTAATATGCATATAGACTGGACGAATCAAATTGGTAAGGGTAGCCTCGAGGGAGAGTTCATAGAGTGGATCAGAGATTGTTTCTTGGAGCAATATGTTGTGGAACGAACCAGGGAGCTGGATATTATGGATTTGGTTTTGTGTAATGAGATGGGATTAATTAATCATCTCATATTAAAGGGAAACCACATTTCGAGATCCATTTGTTCTCCTATCCCGAGACTGTGGGTGATTGATGTATTTGTATTTCGAGATATCTTTGTCCGTCTATCCCAGACTCTGGGTAATTGATGCATTCCTATTCCGAGATCCATTTGTTTCTCCATCCCGAGACTCTGTGTGATTGATGTATTTGTATTCTGAGATCCCTGTTTTCCTCTATCCCGAGACTCTGGGTCATTGATGAATTTTTACCCCAATTTCCCTTTGTTCCACTATAACATCCAGACTTGATGTGATTTATGAATTTGTATTCCGAGATCCCTTTGTTCCTCTATCCCACCCAGACACTGGTTCATTGATGTATTTGCATTCCTAGATCCCCTTTTTCAACTATTCCGAGACTCTGGGTGAGAGATATACAGTATTCTGAGATCCATTTTTTCCTCTATCCCGAGACGCTGTGTGATTGATGTATTTGTATTCCCAGATCCCTTTGTTCCTCTATCCCGAGACCATGGGTCATGGATGCATTTGTATTCCAAGATCCATTTATACCTCTACCTCGAGGCTCTGGGTGATTGATGTATTTGTATTCTGAGTTCCCTTTGCTCCTCTCTCCCACCCAGACTTCGGGTGATTAATTTATCTGTATTCCGAGATCCCTTTGCTCCTCTCTCCCACCCAGACTCTGGATAATTGATGTATTTGTATTCCGAGATCCCTTTGTTCCTTTATGCCAAGGCTCTGGGAGATTGATATATATCCTGAGAGCCTGAGTGATTGATGTATTTGTATTCCAAGTTCCCTTTGTTCCTCTCTCCCACCCAAACTTCAGGTGATTCATGTATTTGTATTCCGAGATCCCTTTGTTCCTCTATCCCTCCCAGACTCTGTGTCATTTGTGTTTTTGTATTCCAAAATCCCTTTGTTCCTCTATCCCACCCAGACTCTGCATAATTGATGCATTTGTATTCCGAGATCCCTTTGTTCCTCTCTCCCACCCAAACTTCAGGTGATTCATGTATTTGTATTCCGAGATCCCTTTGTTCCTCTATCCCACCCAGACACTGGGTGATTGATGTTTTTGTATTCCTAGATCCTTTGTTCCTCTATCCTGAGACTCTGGGCGATTCATGGATTTGTATTCTGAGATCCCTTTGTTCCCCTATCCCTCCCAGACTCTGTGTCATTTATGTTTTTGTATTCCAAAATCCCTTTGTTCATCTATCCCACCCAGACTCTGCATAATTGATGCATTTGTATTCCGGATCCCTTTGTTCCTTTATCCCAAGGCTCTGGGAGATTGATATATATCCTGAGAACCTGAGTGATTGATGTATTTGTATTCCGAGATCCCTTTGTTCCTCTCTCCCACCCAGACTTTGTGTGATTGATATATTTGTATTCCAAGATCCCTTTGTTCAACAATCCCGAGGCTCAGGGTGATTGATGTATTTGTATTCCGAGATCTTTTTGTTCCTCTATCCCACCAAGACTCTGTGTGATTAATGTATTTGTATTCCAAGATCCCTTTGTTCAACTATCCCGAGGCTCAGGGTTTTGTTATATTTGCATTCCGAGATCCATTTGTTCCTCTGTTCCGATTCTCTGGGTGATTGATGTATTTGTATTCCAAGATCCCTTTGTTTCTCTATCCCGAGACCATGGGTCATGGATGTATTTGTATTCTGAGTTCCCTTTGTTCCTCTATCCCACCTAGACCCTGGATAATTGATGTATTTGTATTCTGAGATCCCTTTGTTTCTCTATCCCACCCAGTCTCTGGGTGTTTGATGTAATTGTATTCCGGGATCCATTTTTTACTCTATCCTGAGACTGTGTGATTGATATATTTGTATTTCCAGATCCATTTGTCCCTCTCCCCCGGACTCTGTGTGATTGTGTATTCTTACCCAATTTCCCTTTGTTCCACTATCCCATCCAGACTTGGTGTGATTTATGAATTTGTATTCCGAGGTCCATTTGTTCCTCTATCCCGAGACTCTGGGTCATTGATGTATTTTTACTCCAATTTCACTTTGTTCCACTATCCCATCCAGACTTGGTGCAAATAATGAATTTGTATTCCGAGATCCATTTATTCCACTACCCCGAGACTCTGGGCGATTTATGTATTTGTATTCCGAGAATCCTTTGTTGCCGTATCCCATGACACTGGGTGAATGGTGTAGTTGCATACCGAGATTCCTTTATTCCTCTCTCCCACCCAGACTCTGGGCGATTGATGTATTTGTATTCTGAGATACCTTGGTTCCTCTATCCTGAGCATCTGTGTGATTGATGTATTTGTATTCCGAGATCCATTTGTTCCGCTATCCCGAGACCATGGGTCATGGATGTATTTGTATTCCGAGATCCCTTTGTTCCTCTGTCCCAAGACCATGGGTCATGGATGTATTTGTAATCTGAGATCCCTTTGTTCCTCTATCCAGAGACCATGGGTCATGGATGTATTTGTATTCCAAGATCCTTTTGTTCCTCTGTCCTGAGACCATGAGTCATGGATGTATTTGTATTCCGAGATCCTTTTATTCCTCTGTCCCAAGACCATGGGTCATGGATGTATTTGTAATCTGAGATCCCTTTGTTCCTCTATCCAGAGACCATGGGTCATGGATGTATTTGTATTCTGAGTTCCCTTTGTTTCTCTATCCCACCCAGTCTCTGGGTGTTTGATGTAATTGTATTCTGGGATCCATTTTTTACTCTATCCTGAGACTGGGTGATTGATATATTTGTATTTCCAGATCCATTTGTCCCTCTCCCCCGGACTCTTGTGTGATTGTGTATTTTTACTCCAATTTCCCTTTCTTCTACTATCCCATCCAGACTTGGTGTGATTTATGAATTTGTATTCCGAGATCCATTTGTTCCTCTATCCCGAGACTCTGGGTGATTAATGTATTTGCATTCCTAGGTACCTTTGTTCATATATCCCAAAACTCTGGATAATTGATGTATTTGTATTCCGAGATTCCTTTGTTCTCCTATCCCACACAGACTCTGTGTGATTGATGTATTTGTGTTCCGAGATCCCTTTGTTCCTCTATCCCGAGACCATGGGTCATGGATGTATTTGTGTTCCGAGATCCCTTTGTTCCTCTATCCCGAGACCATGGGTCATGGATGTATTTGTGTTCCGAGATTCCTTTGTTCCTCTATCCCGACACCATGGGTCATGGATGTACTTGTATTTCAAGAGCCCTTTGTTCCTCTATCCCAACAAGACTCTATGTGATTGATGTATTTGTATTCTGAGATCCCATTGTTCCTCTATCCCGAGACTCTGTGTGATTGATGTATCTGTTTTCCGAGTTCCTTTTGTTCCTCTATCCCACCCAGACACTGGATAATTGATGTATTTTTATTCTGAGATCCTTTGTTTCTCTATCCCACCCAGTCTCTGGCTGTTTGATTTAATTGTATACCGGGATCCATTTTTTACTCTATCCTGAGACTGGGTGATTGATATATTTGTATTTCCAGATCCATTTGTCCCTCTCCCCCGGACTCTGTGTGATTGTGTATTTTTACTCCAATTTCCCTTTGTTCCTCTATCCCGAGACTCTGGGTGATTAATGTATTTGCATTCCTAGGTACCTTTGTTCATATATCCCGAAGCTCTGGATAATTGATGTATTTGTATTCCGAGATCCCTTTGTTACTCTATCCCGAGACTCTGGATAATTGATGTATTTGTATTCCGAGATCCCTTTGTTCCTCTATCCTGAGGCTCTGGATAATTGATGTATTTGTATTCCGAGATCCCTTTGTTCTCCTATCCCACACAGACTCTGTGTGATTGATGTATTTGTGTTCTGAGATCCCTTTGTTCCTCTATCCCGAGACCATGGGTCACGGATGTATTTGTATTCTGAGTTCCATTTGTTCCTCTGTCCCGAGACCATGGGTCATGGATGTATTTGTAATCCGAGATCCCTTTGTTCCTCTGTCCAGAGACCATGGGTCATGGATGTATTTGTATTCTGAGTTCCCTTTGTTTCTCTATCCCACCCAGTCTCTGGGTGTTTGATGTAATTGTATTCCGGGATCCATTTTTTACTCTATCCTGAGACTGGGTGATTGATATATTTGTATTTCCAGATCCATTTGTCCCTCTCCCCCGGACTCTGTGTGTTTGTGTATTTTTACTCCAATTTCCCTTTCTTCTACTATCCCATCCAGACTTGGTGTGATTTATGAATTTGTATTCCGAAATCCATTTGTTCCTCTATCCCGAGACTCTGGGTCATTGATGTATTTTTACTCCAATTTCCCTTTGTTCCTCTATCCCGAGACTCTGGGTGATTAATGTATTTGTATTCCTAGGTACCTTCGTTCATATATCCCGAAGCTCTGGATAATTGATGTATTTGTATTCCGAGATTCCTTTGTTCTCCTATCCCACACAGACTCTGTGTGATTGATGTATTTGTGTTCTGAGATCCCTTTGTTCCTCTATCCCGAGACCATGGGTCATGGATGTATTTGTGTTCCGAGATTCCCTTGTTCCTCTATCCCGAGACCATGGGTCATGGATGTATTTGTATTCCGAGAGCCCTTTGTTCCTCTATTCCACCCAGACACTGGGTAATTGAGGTATTTGGATTCAGAGTTCCCTTTGTTCAGATATCCTACCCAGACTCTGTGTGATTGATGTATTTGTATTCAGAAATCCCTTTGTTCCTCTATCCCACCCAGACACTGGTTCATTGATGTATTTGCATTCCGAGATCCCTTTTCTCAACTATTCCGAGACTCTGGATGAGAGATATACAGTATTCTGAGATCCATTTTTTCCTCTATCCCGAGACTCTGGATAATTGATGTATTTGTATTCCCAGAACATTTTGTTCCTCTATCCTGAGATTGTGGATAATTGGTATTTGTATTCCAAGATCCGTTTGTTCCCCTATCCTACCCTGACTCTAGGCGATCGATGTATTTGCATTCAACTCTTTCGAGACTCTGGGTCATTGATGTACTTGTATTCTGAGATCCATTTGTTCCCCTATCCTACCCTGACTCTAGGCGATCGATGTATTGGTAGTACAAGATCCATTTGTTCCTCTATCCCGACAATCTGTGTGATTGATGTATTTGCATTCCTAGATCCCAGTGTTCAACTCTCTCGAGGCTCTGGGTGATTAATGTATTTGTATTCCGAGATCCCTTTGTTCCTCTATCCCACCCAAACTCTGGGTCATTCATGTATTAGTATTCCGAGATCCCTTTGTTCCTCTAAACCATGCCCATGGGTCATGGATGTATTTGTATTCCGAGATCCCTTTGTTCCTCTATCCCGAGATTCTGGATGATTGATGTATTTGCATTCCTAGATCCCATTGTTCAACTCTCTCGAGGCTCTGGGTCATTGATGTATTTGGATTCCGAGATCCCTTTGTTCCCCTGTCCTATCCCGGCTCTAGGCGATTAATGTATTTGTATTCCGAGATCCATTTGTTCCTCTATGCTGAGACTATGGGTCATGGATGTATTTGTATTCCGAGATCCCTTTGTTCCTCTATCCCAAGACTCTGGGTGATTGATGTATTTGTATTATGAGATCCCTTTTTTCCTCTGTCCTGAGACTCTGAATAACTAATGTATTTGTATTCCGAGATCCCTTTGTTCCTCTAACCCGATCGCTGGGTGCTTCATATATTTGCATTCCTAGATCCCTTTTTTCAACTATTCAGAGACTCTGGGTGAGAGATATACAGTATTCTGAGGTCCCTTTGTTCCTCGATCCCGAGACTCTGGAAAATTCATGGATTTCTATTCCGAGATCCCTTTGTTCCTTTATCCCTAGGCTCTGGGAGATTGATATATTTTTATTCCGAGATCCCTTTGTTCCTCTATCCTGAGAACCTGGGTGATTGATGTATTTGTATTTTGAGATCCCTTTCTTCCTCTATCCCGAGACCATGTGTCATGGATGTAACTGTATTCCGAGATACCTTTGTTCCTCTATCCCGAGACTCTGGGCGATTGATGTATTTGTATTTTGAGCACCCTTTTCCCCTCTAACCCCCAATATTCCTGGTGATTGATGTATTTGTATTCCGAGATATCTTTGTTCCTCTATCCCGAGCCTCTGGGTCATTGATGCATTTGTATTCCAAGTTCCCTTTTTCCCTCTATCTAGAGACTTTGATAATTAATGTATTTGCATTCCGAGATCCCTTTTGTTCCTCCATCCCACCCAGACTCTGGGTGATAGATATATTTGTATTCTGAGATACCTTGGTTCGTCCATCCCACCCAGACTTTATGATTGATGTATTTGTATTCCGAGATCCCTTTTTTCCTCTATCCCGAGAGTCTTGGTGATTGATGTATTTGCATTCCAAGATCCCTTTGGTCCTCTATCCCACCCGGACTCAGGGTGATTGATCTATTTGTATTCCGAGACCCTTTTATTCCGCTATCCCACCCAGACTCTGGGTGATTGCTGTATTTGTATTCCGAGATTCCTTATTTCCTCTATCCCGAGACTCTGGGTAATTTATGTATTTGTATTCCGAGATGCCCTTGTTCTTCTATCCCACCCAGACTGTATGATTGATGTATTTGTATTCTGAGGTCCCTTTGTTCATCTGTCGCAAGACTCTGGGTGAGAGATGTATTTGTATTCCAAGATCACCATGTTCCTTTATCCCGGGACTTTGGGTCACTGATGTATTTGTATTCCCTTTTGTCCTCTATCCCACCGAGACTCTGGGTGATCGATATTTTGTGCTCCGAGGCCCCTTTGTTCCTCTATTCCACCCAGACTCTGGGTGATTCATGTATTTGTATTCCAAAATCCCTTTGTTCCTCCATCCCACATAGACTTACACCTTCCAAATAATAAGTGACCTCACTATTCCTCCTGTCAAATGGACTACCTCACATTTATTTGGATTGAACTTCATTCACCAATTATTTCTCCATATTGCAAGGTCATTAATATCCTCCTGTAATTTGTTGCAGTTCTCCTCAATTTTGCCTAATCCCACCCCTCCGAATTTCACATCATCCTCAAATTTAGACATTGTATAACAGCAGTGATCCCAGCGTTGATCCTTGTGGCACTCCACTTCTCACCTTCTGCCACTCTGAATAACAACCCTCTATTCCCAGTCTCTGCCTTCTGTCTTGAAGCCAGTGACCAATCCATTCTGTCACTTGTCCCTGTCTCCACATTCTCTGACCTTATTCATCAATCTATTCTGCGGCACCTTATTGAAGGCCTTTTGAAACTCCAGATAAATTACATCTACTACATTACTTGTGTCTACTCTCTCTGTTACCTCTTCAAAATATTCTATTAAGTTGTTCAAGCAAGGTATCCCTTTTGAAATCCATGCTGATTCTTCATTACTATATTTCCCATTTCTAGATTATCTTCTATTCTCTCCTTTAGTAAGGAGTCCATTATTTTTCTTGTCACCCATGTTAAGGTGACTGGTCTAATTCCCTGGACATGTTCTGTTCCCCCCTTCTTAAACATAGGAATTGCATTAGTGATCCACTAGACCTCTGGCATTACATATTTTTCTAATGTATTATTAAATATGAGTAGTAATACCTCTACTATCTCTCCCGTTGAAGATTTTATCCTCTTTGAGTTGAATTAGTTGATCCAATAGATATGTTTTTTTACTTTAAATTCACATCTCATTGCTCATTTCTTCATTCAATGCCATATCTATCTGTTCTAATTCCCTGGTAAATACTGAAGCAAACTAGTTATTAAATATTTCTCCCAACTCTCTATCATTGCCTGTGGTGTTATCCTGTCTATCCTTTAATTGTCCAGTTCCCATCACAGCATTCTTTTTTTTTAATTGACCTGCCTATAAAATATTTTTTATTTTGATTTATGTTCCTTGATAATGTAATTTCATAGTTGCTGTTTACCTTCCTAATTGTTTTTTCACTTCTCTCCTAATCTCTTGGTATTACATACAAATTAGGAGCAAGAGTAGGCCACTCGGCCCCTCGAACCTGCCCCACCCACTCAATAAGATCATGGCAGATCTCATTTTAACCTCACACCCACCCCGATAACCTTTCACGCCCTTGTTAATCAAGAATCTATCTAGCTCTGCCTTAAAAATATTCAAAGACTCTGCTTCCACCGGAAGAGAGTTCCAAAAACTCACCACCCTCTGAGTGAAAAAATTTCTCCTCATCTCTGTCTTAAATGAGCAACCCCTTATTTTTAAACACTGACCCCTAGTTCTAGATTTTTGCACAAAAGGAAACATCCTCTCCACATCCACCCTGTAAAGACCCCTCAGGATCTTAAAGGTTTCGATCAAGTCGCCTCTTACTCTTCTAAACTCCAGTGGATACAAGCCTAACCTGTCCAGCCTTTCCTCATAAGACAACTGGATCATGTTGAGATCAAAAAAGAGGAGGTGTTAGGCATCTTGAAGAATATTAAGATGGTAAGTCCCCAGGGCCAGATGGGATCTACCCCAGAGTACTGAGGGAAGCAAGGGAGGAGATTGCTGGAGCCTTGACAGAAATCTTTGTATCCTCACTGGCTACAGGTGAGGTCCCAGAGGACTGGAGAATGGCCAATGCTGTTCCATTGTTTAAAAAGGGTAGCAGGGATAATCCAGGAAATTACAGGCTGGTCAGCCTTACGTCAGTGGTAGGGAAATTATTGGAGAAGATTCTTCGTGACAGGATTTACTACCATTTGGAAGCAAATGGGTGTATTAGTAAGAGGCAGCATGGTTTTGTGAAGGGGAGGTCATATCTCACTAACTTGATCGGGTTTTTCAAGGAAGTGACAAAGATGATCAACGATGGAAGGGTAGTGGATGTTATCTACATGGATTTCAGTAAGGCCTTTGACAATGTCCTTCATGGCAGACTGGTACAGAAAGTAAAGTCGCACGGGATCAGAGGTGAGCTGGCAAGATGGATACAGATTTGGCTTGGTCATAGAAGACAGAGGGTAGCAGTGGAAGGGTGCTTTTCTGAATGGAGAGCTGTGACTAGTGGTGTTCCGCAGGGATCAGTGCTGGGACCTTTGCTGTTTGTAGTATACATAAATGATTTGGAGGAAAATGTAACTGGGCTAATTAGTAAGTTTGCAGATGACACTAAGGTTGGAGGAGTTGCAGATAGTGAAGAGGATTGTCAAAGGATACAACGGGATATAGATCGGTTGGAGACTTGGGCGGAGAAATGGCAGATGGAGTTTAATCCGGACAAATGCGAGGTAATGCATTTTGGAAGGTCTAATACAGGCAGGAATTATACAGTGAATGGCAGAACACTTAAGTGCATCGACAGGCAGAGGGATCTGGGTGTACAGGTCCACAGGTCACTGAAAGTGGCAACGCAGGTGGATAAGGTAGTCAGGAAGGCATATGGTATGCTTGCCTTCATCGGCAGGGGTATTGAGTATAAAAGCTGGGAAGTCATGCTTCAGCTGTATAGAACCTTGGTTAGGCCACACTTGGAATGTTGCATGCAATTCTAGTCGCCACATTACCAGAAGGATATGGAGGCGTTGGAGAGGGTGCAGGGGTGGTTTACCAGGATGCTACCTGGTCTGGAGGTTCTTAGCTATGAGGAGAGGTTGGAGAAACTCGGATTGTTCTCACTAGAGCGACGGAGATTGAGGTGTGACTTGATAGAAGTTTACAAAATTATGAGTGGCGTGGACAGAGTAGATAGTCAGAAGCTTTTTCCCAGGGTGGAAGAGTCAATTACTAGGGGACATAGATTTAAGGTGAGAGGAGAAAACTATAAAGGAGATATGCGGGGCAATTTTTTTACGCAGAGGGTAGTGAGTGTCTGGAATTCGCTGCCAGAGGAGGTGGTGGAAGCAGGTACGATAGTGGTGTTTAAGAAGCAGCTTGACAAATACATGAATAGGATGGGAATAGAGGGATACGGACTCTGGAAGTGCAAAATGTTTTAGTTTGACAGGCAATATGATCGGCGCAGGCTTGGAGGGCCGAAGGGCCTGTTCCTGTGCCGTACTTTTCTTTGTTCTTTGTTCTTTAACCTGCCCATTCCTGTATCCCGCATTCCTCTGCTGTTTACGTACTTAATATCGGCCTCTTTCCTAACCTTTAATTCTTCCCCAGTGTCTGTATTCATCCATGAAATCTCTCTAGTGTGTAGTTTGTTCTTTTAGCAGAATATATTGTCCTGCACTCTGTTAAAAACCTTTCTGTCTATCTCCCAACATCGTTCTTTTAGATTAGAACAATTTTAGATCATGAACTCTCTCCTCCATCCCCACCCCCTTTCCGATTTTCCCCCTCCTTTTTATTTTTTCCAATAATTTATATAGATTTTTCTTTTTCCACCTACTTCCATTATTTTTAAGTGTACATTGTTTTATCTCTACCTTTTAGCCTATTTCGATCCCTTCCCCCCACCCCACCCCCACTAGGGCTATCTGTACCTTGCTCGTCCTGCTTTCTACCCTTAATTAGCACATTCCTTTAGATAATATCACCACCTTCAACACCTCTTTGTCCTTTTATTTGTGACATCTTTTGGTTATCTCCACCTATCACTGGTCCTCTATCCAGCTCTACCTGTCCCAACCTCCCCACCTTAAACCAGCTTATATTTCACCTCTCTTTTATTTTTACTTAGTTCTGTTGAAGAGTCATACGGACTCGAAGCATTAACCGTGCTCCTCTCCACAGATGCTGCCAGACCTGCTGAGTTTTTCCAGGTATTTTTGTTATCGTTCTTTGCCAATATAGTTGCCCATTTTATCTTTTGCAAGTACTATTCTCAGATTTCAGCTTTCCCTCTCCGTAACCAGGTTTTTGTTATACTTAAGTTCTTCTCTACCAATATCATAAAGAGGTTATATAATTGCAAGTCTTTCTGTGACTGTACATGTTCATGAATTGTTTAACCGACCATCCCTTCTTGCACTAACTCGGGCTGTTAATCCCCTTCCAGGATGAAACTCCTCGCCTTGTTACTCTCTGCAGTGTTCGTGGGGGCGATAGTTCCTCCCCCTTCCTCCGAGAATGATCTGTCCCACTGTAACACCAAACTCAAGGACATCCCGGGGCACCCCATGTGTGTCTATCGTACTCCAGAAAAGAAAATCCAGCCGACAGAGACAGGAGCGGGAGCGACACAGCCAAAAGCCAAGAGGCTTCCGGAGAACACCAACCCTCGAGTCTGGGAGCTGTCCAGGGCCAACAGCAGATTCGCCTTCAATTTTTACAAATTCTTAGCCAATTCGAAGTCCGATGAGCAGAATGTCTTCCTGTCGCCCCTGAGCATCTCCACAGCTTTCGCCATGACGAAACTGGGAGCATGTGGCGACACCCTGAAACAGCTAATGGAGGTGTGTGCTCTTCAGTATTCTCTGTGGTACAAGGAGTCAAGGAAATGAAGTAAAACACAAGGGTGATGAGGGTGCAAAATACGGTTTCAGATAGTCACAGTAACCCCGAGAGAATCAACGACAGAGAAACGGAACATTCCAACAGTCATCAACTGCCCGTGACAGACTATAAACTCCAAAAGACTGTCAATGCAGGACTGAGGGAGCGCTGCAGTGTCAGAGGGTCAGTACTGAGGGAGCGCTGCAGTGTCAGAGGGTCAGTACTGAGGGAGCGCTGCAGTGTCAGAGGGTCAGTACTGAGGGAGCGCTGCAGTGTCAGAGGGTCAGTACTGAGGGAGCGCTGCAGTGTCAGAGGGTCAGTACCGAGCGAGCGCTGCGTTGTCAGAGGGTCAGTATTGAGGGAGTGCTGCACTGTCAGAGGGTCAGTACTGAGGGAGTGCTGCATTGTCAGAGGGTCAGTACTGAGGGAGTGCTGCATTGTCAGAGGGTCAGTACTGAGGGAGTGCTGCATTGTCAGAGGGCCAGTACTGAGGGACTGCTGCATTGTCAGAGGGTCAGTACTGAGGGAACGCTGCATTGTCAGAGGGTCAGTACTGAGGGAGTGCTGCATTGTCAGAGGGTCAGTACTGAGGGAGTTCTGCACTGTCAGAGGGTCAGTACTGAGGGAGTGCTGCATTGTCAGAGGGTCAGGACTGAGGGAACGCTGCATTGTCAGAGGGTCAGTACTGAGGGATCGCTGCATTGTCAGAGGGTCAGTACTGAGGGACTGTTGCACTGTCCGAGGATCAGTACTGACGGAGTGCTGCATTGTCAGAGGGTTAGTACTGAGGGAGCGCTGCATTGTCAGAGGGTCAGTACTGAGTGAGTGCTGCATTGTCAGAGGGTCAGCACTGAGGGAGTGCTGCACTGTCAGAGGGTCAGTACAGAGGGAGAGCTGCACTATCAGAGGGTCAGTACTGAGGGACTGTTGCACTGTCCGAGGATCAGTACTGAGGGAGTGCTGCAATATCAGAGGGTCAGTACTGAGTGAGTGCTGCATTGTCAGAGGGTCAGTACTGAGGGAGTGCTGCACTGTCAGAGGGTCAATACAGAGGGAGAGCTGCACTATCATAGGGTCAGTACTGAGGGACTGTTGCACTCTCCGAGGATCAGTACTGAGGGAGTGCTGCAATACCAGAGGATCCGTACTGAGGGAGAGCTGCACTGTCAGAGGGTCAGTACTGAGGGACTGTTGCACTGTCAGAGGGTCAGTACTGAGGGAGTGCTGCAATATCAGAGGATCAGTACTTAGGGACTGTTGCATTGTCAGAGGGTCAGTACTGAGGGAGAGCTGCACTGTCAGAGGGTCAGTACAGAGGGAGAGCTGCACTGTCAGAGGGTCAGTACTGAGGGAGTGTTGCAATATCAGAGGGTCAGTACTGAGGCAGTGCTGCACTGCCGGAGGGTCAGTAGTGATGGCGTGCTGCACTGTCAGAGCGTCAGTACAGAGGGAGAGCTGCACTGTCAGAGGGTCAGTACTGAGAGGGAGCTGCACTGTCAGAGGGTCAGTAACGAGGGAGTGCTGCAATGTCAGAGGGTCAGTACTGAGGGAGTGCTGCACTGCCGGAGGGTCAGCACTGAGGGTGATCTGCATTGTCAGAGGGTCAGTACTGAGGTATTGCTGCACTGTCAGAGAGTCAGTACTGATGGAGTGCTGCACTGTCAGACGATCAGTACTGAGGGAATGTTGCACTGTCAGAGGGTCAGTGCTGAGGGAGTGCTGCACTGTCAGAGGGTCAGTACTGAGGGACTGTTGCACTGTCAGAGGGTCAGTACTGAGGTAGAGCTGCACTGTCAGAGGGTCAGTACTGAAAGAGTGCCTCATTTGTCGAAGGTCAGTACTGAGGGAGTGCTGCACTGTCAGGGGGTCAGTACTGTGGGAGAGCTGCACTGCCGAAGGGTCAGTACTGAAAGAGTGCCACATTTGTCAAAGGTCAGTACTGAGGGAGTGCTGCACTGTCAGAGGATCAGTACTGAGGGAGTGTTGCACTGTCAGAGGGTCATTGCTGAGGGAGTGCTGCACTGTCAGAGGGTCAGTGCTGAGGGAGTGCTGCACTGTCAGAGGGTCAGTACTGAGGGACTGTTGCAGTGTCAGAGGGTCAGTACTGAGGGAGAGCTGCACTGTCAGAGGGTCAGTACTGAAAGATTGCCACATTTGTCGAAGGTCAGTACTGAGGGAGTGCTGCACTGTCAGAGGATCAGTACTGAGGGAGTGTTGCACTGTCAGAGGGTCAGTGCTGATGGAGTGCTGCACTGTCAGAGGGTCAGTACTGAGGGACTGTTGCACTGTCAGAGGGTCATTACCGAGGGAGAGCTGCATTGTCAGAGGGTCAGTACTGAGGGAGCGCTGCACTGTCAGAGGGTCAGTACTGAGGGAGTGCTGCACTGTCAGAGGGTCAGTACTGAGGGAGTGCTGCACTGTCAGAGGGTCAGTACTGATGGAGTGCTGCACTGTCAGAGGGTCAGTACTGAGGGACTGTTGCACTGTCAGAGGGTCAGTACTGAGGGACTGTTGTACTGTTGCACTGTCAGAGAGTGTTGGATTCAGTGCCCTGGTTTGTTGGGTCTAAAGGATCTGGGTTGCCCATTTGTTTCGGGGGTGACCGAGTTGGTACCATAGACAGAGACGATCAGGATACCGTTCTTAGAAGGAACACATTCTGTTTATTTACAAACAGAGCTCAGCAGCTACACTTGTGTGCTTACAACTCAGAACTCTGTCTTTACTCTTCAGACTCTATCTCAAGACTACAGACTACAGAGATAGCCCGCGCTACTCTTCTATTGGGCACCGAGATCATGTGATCTTTTATTACAACATTTGTCTTAAAGGTACATTATGCATCAGATTACTACATCCCTCCCCTTTCAGAAACACATTTTACAACTTCTCTCAAAATATCAAATTATTCACACAGAGAAATAATTTATAAAGTCAGTCTTTCTGGGGGTTTCCTTATGCGTGTACAATGTCTCAGCTCTACAACTTCTGATGTTTGATCCAGATCCTCCCTCCCTGTAGTTGTCTGAGCATCTGGTTCTTCAGCAGGTGCCTGCAAATCTGTTTCTTCGACTCTTTCAGGTACAATCGGCCCTTCAGACACATCTCTGCTCAGTTGAGTTCTTTCATCAGGGGACGTTGATTCAGCCACGAACGCTCGTGGAATCGTTTCTGGGTAGTCTGTTTCTCCTCTTATAGGATCCACATATCTCCGTGTGACTTACATGGTAGGAAAGACGTCCTGTCACTGCGCTTATTTCACCAAACCACCATGTTGGTCCTTCTCTAAAATTCTTCACAAATACTTTCTCTCCTACATTAAACGTCCTGTCACAGCTGTGACAGTCATGTCCAACTTAGCTACTTTATTGACTGTTAATTTATGGTCCCCACATATTCTAATGCTTCAGTCAGGGTTGAGATCAGGTACACTTGGGGCTGCCCAATCTGAAAACTGCACAGGTTGTATCACTTCCAGCTTTTCTAATCTGTCCAGTTCAACATCTACCTTATCCCACATTCCATAAGATACTGGTCTTGCCTTCATGAATCTTGATGTTGCCGCTGGATCTACATGAATTTTTGCTTATAGCCCCTCAATCTTTCCAAGTTTGTCCTTGAAAACTGAGGCATATTTTTGTAGTGACTCTGACAGCCCATTAGTTGGAGGATTTCTGCCCATTCCAATTTAATTTCTTTCAGCCAGTTTTGTCCAAGGGGACTAGGATAATTTCACTGTTCTCCATTGTTCTTCACTGACCTCCATAGTGTATTGTGGTTTTACATGTGCCCTTGACTTGTATGTCTTCTCCAGTGTAAGTTTTTAATTTGGCATCAGTTTCTTCCAAATTTAGTTTATGTTCCCCATGATGCAGGCGTTTAAAAGTATGCTGACCTATCACCATAGTGACCACCCCTGTAGCCACCTGCATTCCGATCGGCCTCTCATTCACTCTCATGGCTACATAGGTTCTGTTCTTCCTACTTTTAAATTATATAACAAATAAATATCTGAATCTATTTCTTCAGGCTTTTCAACGCTGTTAATCTCATTGGGTTTTTGCTTTTGTCTGAAAGTTTGTCTGATTCTATCTTTATGTTGTTTCATGAGGTGTCCATTTTGATGACAGAAAAAGCATTCAATCTTTTTAAACTGTGATTCATTACAAGGTTATCTGCTTCCACGCTGTTGCCATTATGCCATGTTTTTGCTGCTAAGTTATCCCTTAATTTGTTTGCTAGTGGTGGCTGCTTCCCACTTCTGAGTAAAGCTTTGCACTTTCGTGGTCTTTTTGGCTGAGGCTCCCGCCCAATGTGGAGGACAGCGCCATTTTGCGCTCTCTGTATGGCTTTCGAGTCTCGCACTGCACCTTCCATTGCCAGAGCAATTCCAATGCCTTCTGAAAATCTAAATTTGATTCAGCCAGTAATCTCTTCCGAATTGCATCTTCATTTATACCGCACACCAAACGATCTCAAAGCATATCATTAATAGATGTACCAAACTCGCAATATTCGGTTAATTGTTTCAGACTTGCCACATAACAAGCAACTGTCTCTCCCGCGGCTCTATTCCTTCAGTTAAATTTGAGCCTTGCATTGTCGTGGCTTGGGCTGGTAATGATTCTTCCACTAAGTCATCAAAACTTTTCGAATCTGGGGCACTGGGCACCAACAAATTTTGAATCAATCCATATGTCTTACTCCCACACATGGATAAGAGGATAGCGCACTTCTTCTCATTGTCATTGTCAGTCGCTTGGAAGAAGAACACGAGGCTTTCAACATAATGAGACCAGTGGTCCAAGGTTGGATCGAAAGGCTCCACTCTTCCAAATTGCAGCAGGCTCTGAGAGGATTGCTCCGACAATCAGGAAGGAAACTTTTCTTTACTTACAACAACCGTGCGAGGTACAGGCCTATTTCAGTTCTTCTGATTTCCTATGTTCTTTCTTGCTTTTTACCTCATCCTTTTGTCTTTTCTTGCTTTTTACTCTCGTTGCCTGTTTGTTGGATTCAGTGCCCTGCTTTGTTGGGGCTAAAGGATCTGGGTTGCACGTTTGTTTTGGGGGTGACTGAGTTGGCATCAAGACAGAGAAGATCAGGAGACCATTCTTAGAAGAAACACATTCTGTTTATTTACAAACAGATCTCAGCAGCTACACTTGTGTGCTTACAACTCAGAACTCTGTCATTACGCTTCAGACTCTAACTCATAACCATTGACTACAGAGGTAGCCCGCACTACTCTGCTATTGGGCACCGAGATCATGTGATCTTTTATTACAACATTTGTCTTAAAGGTACATTACACATCAGATTACTACAGGGAGGATTCTCAGGACTGGAGAAGGTTACAGAGATAGGGAGGGTTCTCGGGACTGGAGGAGGTCACAGAGATAGGGAGGGTTCTCGGGACTGGAGGAGGTTACCAGATAGAGGGAGACGTGTAGGGGCTGGAAGAGTTTACAGAGATACAGAGGCTGGATAAAGTTACAGAGGTAGGGAGGATTGTAGGATCTGGAGGAGGTAACAGAGATAGGGAGGGGGTAAGGCTGCAGGAGGTTACAGAGATAGTGAGGGTTGTAGAGGCTGGAGGAGATTTCACAGATAGGATGTGGTGTAGGGCTGGAGGAGGTTATAGAGATAGAAAGGGTTGTAGGGGCTGGAGGAGGTTACAGAGATAGGGAAGGTTGTAGGGGATGGAGGAGGTTACACAAATTGGCAGGGTTTGGGGGCTGACAAAGGTTACAGAGATAGAGAATATTGCAGGGGCTGCGGCAGTTTACAGAAATAGGGAGGATTGCAAGGGCTGGAGTGGGTACAGAGATAGGGAGGGTTGTAGGGACTGGAGGGGTTACAGAGATAGGGAGGATTGTAGGGGCTGGAGGAGGTCACAGAGATAGGGAGGGTTGTAGGGACTGGAGGGATTACAGAGACAGGGAGGATTGTAGGGGCTGGGGGAGGTCACAGAAATAGAGAGGGTGATGGAATGGAGGAGGTTACAGAGATATGGAGGGGTGTAGGCCTGGAGGAGTTTACAGGGATAAGGGGGGTTCAGGATGCTTGAGCTGGTTAAAGAGATAGGGAGGATTGTAGGGACTGGAAGAGGTCACAGATATAGGGAGGGCTGTAGAGGCTGGAGGGGGTTACAGAGATAGGGAGGGTGTAGAGGTTGGAGGAGGTTACAAAGATAGGGTGGGTGTAGAGGCTGGAGGAGGTTACAGAGATAGGGAATGTTGTAGGGGCTGGAAGAGGTTACAGAGATAGGGAGGGTATAGAGGCTGGAGGAGGTCGCATAGATAGGGAGGGTGTAGAGGCTGTATGAGGTTACAGAGATAGGGAGGGTGTAGAGGCTGGAGGAGGAAACAGATAGTGAGGGTTGTAGAGGCTGGAGGAGGTTACAGAGATAGGGAGGGATGTAGGGGCTGGAGGAGGTTACAGAGATAGGGAGGGTATAGAGCGTGGATTAGGTTACAGAGATAGTGAGGGTGTAGAGGCTGGAGGAGATAACAGAGATAGTGAGGGTTGTACAGGCTGGAAGAGGAAACAGAGATAGTGAGGATGTAGAGGCAGCAGGAGATTGCAGACATAGTGAGAGTTGTGGAGGTTGGAGGAGGTTACAGAGATAGGGAGGTTGTAGAGGCTGGAGGAGGTTACAGAGATAGGGAGGGTGTAGAGGCTGGAGGAGTTTACAGAGATAGTGAGGTTGTAGACGCTGGAGGGGGTTACAGAGATGGGGAGGGTGTAGAGGCGGGAGGAGGAAACAGAGATAGTGAGGGTTGTAGAGGCTGGAGGAGCTGACAGTGATAGGGAGGGTTGTAGGGGCTGGAGGAGGTTACAGAGATAGGGAGGGTGTAGAGGCTGGAGGAGGTTACAGATATAGTGAGGGTTCTACAGGCTGGAGGAGGAAACAGAGATAGGTAGGGTGTAGAGGCTGAAGGAAGAAGCAGAAATAGTGAGGGTGTTGAGGCTGGAGGAGGAAACAGAGATAGGGAGGGTGTAGAGGCTGGAGGAGGAAACAGAGAAAGGGAGGGTGTAGAGGCTGGAGGAGGAAACAGTGATAGGGAGGGTGCAGAGGCTGGAGGAGGAAACAGAGAAAGGGAGGCTGTAGAGGCTGGAGGAGGAAACATAGATAGTGAGGGTGTAGAGGCTGGAGGAGGTTACAGAGATAGGGTGTAGAGGCTGGGGGTGGTTACAGAGAGATAGGAGGGTGTAGAGGCTGGAGGAGGTTACAGAGATAGGGAGGGTGTAGAGGCGGGAGGAGGTTACAGAGATAGGGAGGGTGTAGAGGCGGGAGGAGGTTACAGAGATAGGGAGGGTGTAGAGGCGGGAGGAGGTTACAGAGATAGGGAGGGTGTAGAGGCGGGAGGAGGTTACAGAGATAGGGAGGGTGTAGAGGCGGGAGGAGGTTACAGAGATAGGGAGGGTGTAGAGGCGGGAGGAGGTTACAGAGATAGGGAGGGTGTAGAGGCGGGAGGAGGTTACAGAGATAGGGAGGGTGTAGAGGCTAGAGGAGGCTATAGAGATGTTGCGGGTGTAGAGGCTGGAGGAGGTTACAGAGATAGTGAGAGTTGTAGAGGTTGGAGAAGGTTACAGAGATAGTGAGAGTTGTAGAGGTTGGAGAAGGTTACAGTGATGGTGGGGGGGGGGGTGTAGAGGCTGGAGGAGGTTACAGAGATAGTGAGAGTTGTAGAGGTTGGAGAAGGTTACAGTGACGGTGGGGGGGGATGTAGAGGCTGGAGGAGGTTACAGAGATAGTGAGGGAGTAGAGTCTGGAGGAGGAAACAGAGATAGGGAGGGTGTAAAGGCTGGAGAGGTTACAGAGATCATGAGGGTTGTAGAGGCTGGAGGAGGAAACTGAGATTGTGTGGGTATAGAGGCTGGAGGAGGTTACAGAAATCGTGAGGTTTTTAAAGGCTGGAGGATCAAACAGATAGGGAGGTATAGAGGCTGGAAGAGGCTACAGAGATAGGGAGGGTGTGGAGGCTGGAGGAGGTTACAGAGATAGGGAAGGTTTTAGAGGCTAGAGGAGGTCACAGAGATAGGGAGGGTGTAGGGGCTGGTGGAGGTTACAGTGATAGGGAGGGTGTAGCGGCTGCAGGAGGACACAGAGATATGGAGGGTGTAGAACCTGGTGGAGGTTACAGAGATAGGGAGGGTTGTAGAGGCTTGGGGAGGTTACAGCGATAGGGTGTAGAGGCTGAAGGAGGTTACAGAACTCGTGAGGTTTTTAAAGGCTGGAGGATCAAACAGATAGGGGGGTGTAGAGGCTGGAGGCGGAAACAGAGATAGTGCGGGTGTAGAGGCTGGAGGAGGCTACAGAGATAGGGAGGGTTTTGAGGCTGGAGGAAGTTACAGAGATAGGGAAGGTTTTAGAGGCTGGAGGAGGTTACAGTGATAGGGAGGGTGTAGAGGCTGCAGGAGGTTACAGAGATAGGGATGGTTGTAGAGGCTGGAGGAGGTCACAGAGATAGGGAGGGTGTAGGGGCTGGAGAATGTTACACAGATAGGGAGGTTGTAGAGGCTGGAGGAATTTACAGAGATAGACAGTGTGTATAGACTGGAGGAGGAAACAGAATTAGGGAGGGTCTAGAGGCTGGAGGAGGTTACAGAGACAAGGAGGATATAGAGGCTGGAGGAGGTTACAGAGATAGTGAGAGTTGTAGAGGCTGGAGAAGGTTACGGTGATAGGGAGGAGTGTAGAGGCTGGAGGAGGTTACAGAGATAGAGGGAGTAGAGTCTGGAGGAGGAAACACAGATATGGAGGGTGTACAGGCTGCAGGAGGAAACAGAGATAGGGAAGGTGTAGAGGATGGAGAGGTTACAGAGATCATGAGGGTGTAGAGGCTGGAGGAGGAAAGAGATAGTGAGGGTTGTAGAGGCTGGAGGACGAAACATTCATAGGGAGCGTGTAGTGGCTGGAGGAGGAAATTTGGATAGGGAGGGTGTAGAGGCTGGAGGAGGAAACAGAGATTGTGAGGGTGTAGAGGCTGGAGAAGGTTACAGAGATAGGGAGGGTGTAGAGGCTGGAGGAAGTTACAGAGATAGGGAGGGTGTAGAGGCTAGAGGGGGTTACAGAGATAAGGAGGATATAGAGGCTGGAGGAGGTTACAGAGATAGGGAGGGTGTAGAGGCGGGAGGAGGTTACAGAGATAGGGATGTTGTAGAGGCTGGAGGAGGCTACAGAGGTAGTGAGGGTGTAGAGGCTGGCGGAGGTTACAGAGATAGGGAGGGTGTAGAGGCTGGAGGAGGTCACAGAGATAGGGAGGGTGTAGAGCCTGGAGGAGGCTACAGAGATAGTGAGAGTTGTAGAGGTTGGAGAAGGTTACGGTGATAGAGAGGGATGTAGAGGCTGGAGTAGGTTACAGAGATAGTGAGGGAGTAGAGTCTGGAGGAGGAAACACAGATATGGAGGGTGTACAGGCTGCAGGAGGAAACAGAGATAGGGAGGGTGTAGAGGCTGGAGAGGTTACAGAGATCTTGAGGGTGTAGAGGCTGGAGGAAAGAGAGATAGTGAGGGTTGTAGAGACTGGAGGAGGAAACAGAGATAGGGAGGATGTAGAGGCTGGGGGAGGTTACAGAGATTGTGAGGGACTAGAGACTGGAAGAGGTCACAGAGATAGGGATGGTGTAGAGGCTGAAGGAGATTAAAGAGATAGGGAGGTTGTAGGGGCTGGAGGAGGTTACAGAGATAGGGATGGTGTAGAGGCTGGAGGAGATTAAAGAGATAGGGAGGGTGTAGAGGCTGGAGGAGGTTACAGAGATAGGGAAGGTGCAGAGGCTGGAGGAGGTTACAGAGATAGGGAAGGTCCAGAGGCTGGAGGAGGTTACAGAGTTGGGGAGGGTGTAGAGCCTGGAGGAGGTTACAGAGATAGGGAGGTTGTAGAGGCTGGAGGAGGTTACAGAGATAGGGAGGATGTAGAGGCTGAAGGAGGTTACAGAAATACTGAGGGTTTTAGAGGCTGGAGGAGGAAACAGGTAGCGAAGGTGTAGAGGCTGGAGGAGGATACAGAGATTGGGAGGGTGAAGAGGCTGGAGGAGGTTCCAGAGATAGGAAGGGTGAAGGCGCTGGAGGAGGTTGCAGAGATAGGGAGGGTGTAGAGGCGGGAGGAGGTTACAGAGATAGGGAGGGTGTAGAGGCTGGAGGAGGTTACAGAAATAGTGAGGATTTTAGAGGCTGGAGGAGGAAACAGAGATAGTGAGTGTGTAGAGGCTGGAGGAGGAAACAGAGATAGGGAGGGTGTAGTGGCTGGACGAGGAAACAGAGATAGGGAGGGTGTAGAGGCTGCAGGAGGTTAGAGAGATAGGGATGGTGTGGAGGCTGGAGGAGGACAGAGAGATATGGCGGCTGTAGAGGCCGGAAGCAGAAAAGAGATAGTGCGGGTGAAGAGGCTGGAGGAGGTTACGGTGATAGGGAGGGTATAGTGGCTGCAGGAGGTTACAGAGATAGGGAGGGTGTGGGGGCTGGAGGAGGTTACGGTGATATGGAGGGTGTAGAGGCTGCAGGAGGTTACAGAGATAGGGAGGGTGTAAAGGCTGGAGGAGGTTACAGAGATAGGGAGGATGTAGAGGCTGGAGGAGGTTACAGAGATAGGGAGGGTGTAAAGGCTGGAGGAGGTTACAGAGATAGGGAGGGTGTAGAGGCTGGAGGAGGTTACAGAGATAGGGAGGGTGTAGAGGCTGGAGGAGGTTACAGAGATAGGGAGGTTGTAGAGGCTGGAGGAGGTTACAGAGATAGGGAGGATGTAGAGGCTGGAGGAGGTTACAGAGATAGTGAGGGTGTAGAGGCTGGAGGAGGTTACAGAGATAGTGAGGGTGTAGAGGCTGGAGGAGGTTACAGAGATAGGGAGGATGTAGAGGCTGCAGGAGGTTAGAGAGATAGGGATGGTGTGGAGGCTGGAGGAGGACAGAGAGATATGGAGGCTGTAGAGGCCGGAAGCGGAAAAGAGATAGTGAGGGTGTAGAGGCAGTTTTAATTGTTTTTCCATCCTCTCCCCACCCTCCCCCTCTGTCCCCCTACCCCCTCTCCCCTACCCCCTATTCCCTCCCCTCTCCTACCCCCTGCCCCTCCCCCCTCCCCTCTCCCTCTCTCCCCCCTGCCCCCCTCCCCGCTTCCCTCCTCCCCTCCCCCCCTCCCCCCTGCCCCCCTCCCCGCTTCCCTCCTCCTCTCCCCCCTACCCCTCCCCCCTCTGCCCCCCTCCCCTTCTGCCCCCATACCCCCTCCCCCTCTCCCCCTCTGCCCCCCCTTCCCCCTCCCACACCCTCCCCCCTCCCCGACTCTCTGCAGGTCTTTAAATTTGACAGCATCACAGAGAAGACCTCAGACCAGGTTCACTACTTTTTCGCCAAACTCAATTGCCGCCTGTACCGGAAGGCCAACAAGTCCTCGGAGCTGGTGTCGGCAAACCGTCTCTTTGGTGACAAGTCGCTGAGGTACAACGAAACGTTCCAGAATATCAGTGAGGCGGTGTACAGAGCCAAACTCATCCCTGTCAACTTCAAGGTGAGGGGTGGGGGGACGGTGGTGGGGGGTGGGGGGAGGGGGGAATGGAAAAGAACTGAGAGCAACGAGTGTGAGGAGAGGAGAGAGAGTGGGAGGGGAAACGGAGGGGAGTACAGGGAGGGGAGGGTGAGAGGAGGGAGGGTTGTGAATTGGAGTAGAGTGGAGGGAGGCTAAGGGGAGGGCGAGGGATTCGAATGGAGGGCAATAGGGGAAAGGGAGGGTGAGGTTAGGGGAGGAGGTGGGAGGGGAGGAGTTGGGTAGTGAGTGAGAAAGGGGAGCGGAAGGTCCTTCGTCAGCTGCTGTTGAATCAGAATTCCAGAGGCCACTCAGGTCCGGAAAACCCAGTTCCCTCTCCAGCCCCTCATTAGAAAGACCAGGCCTTATGGGGAAAAGCCTTTTACCCTGATCACCCGTCCCCACCATAACAACTGGACAGGAGCCGTGGAAACCCCAGGGAATTGCCATTCTCTCCACTAATCTTTCCTCAAGCAATTATGAGAATGCCAGAGGAAATGCAGCACCAACTCGAGCCTCTTATCTTCCGAGACAGTTTGAAGCCAGGGTCTTCAGAGGCTTATGGTAGCCTGCTCACCACCGAGTCACGGCTTCAAGATTCCCCTGTTTAAAACATAGTCCTGACTAACTGTAGTGCAGTACTGAGGGAGTGCCGCATTGTCGGAGCACTCTCTGGGGACCTGGGTTCGAATCCTGCCATGGCAGATGGTAGAATTTGAATTCAATAAAAATCTGGAATTAAAACTCTAATTTAACCATGAAATCATTGTTGATTGTTGTAAAAACCCAACTGGTTCACTAATTCCCTTTAGGGAAGGAAATCTGCTCTCCTTACCTGGTCTGGCCTACATGTGACCCACAACAACGTGGTTGACTCTTAAATGCCCTCTGAACAAGGCCCAGTCAGCGACACCCACATCCCATAAACGAATTTTAAAAAAAACTATTGGAGGGTCAGTACCCAGAGTCCTGCACTGTTAGAGGGTCAGTACTGAGGGAGCGCAGCACTGTCGGAGGGTCAATACTGAGGGAATGCGACAACGCTAGAGTCCCTCAGTACTGACCCTCCGACAGTGCAGCACTCCCTCAGTACTTCACTGCAGTGTCAATCAGGATTACGTGAGGGAGATTACAGTCAAGGAGTGCTGCACTGTCAGTACTGAGGGAGTGCTGCACTGACAGAGGGTTGGTACTGAGGTAGCACTGCACGGTTGGAGGGGGAGTGCGTCACTGTCAGAGGGTCAGTACTGATGGAGTGCTGCACTGTCGGACGGTTAGCATTGATGGAGCGCTGCACTGTTGGAGGGTCAGTACTGAGGGAGGGTCGGTTCTGAGGGAGCGTTGCACTGACAGAGGTCAATACTGAGGGAGTGCTGCATTGTCAGAGGGTCAGTACTGAGGGAGCTGTGCACTGTCAGAGGAGATGTTTCTGGTTTCTTGAGAGGACATAAAAGATCCCATGGCACCAATGGAAGAGCAGTAGGGGAATTCTCCCATTGTCTTGGCCAACATTGATCCCTCAACCAACGACACTGAAAGGTTCTGATGATCTAGTTTTGCTGTTTGTGGGATCTCACTGTGCATACACTGGATGTCATGTTTCAGGCAATCTGGCAGTAACTTTACTCCCATAAGAAAGTCACTTCACTTACTGTGACTCTTTGGAATGTTCTGGCGTTGTGAATGGCATGATGAAAATGCAAGTTTTCCTTTAACAGGAAAAGTTTAAGACAGCCAGAAAGATCATCAACTCTTGGGTGGCCAACAAGACTGAGGGGCTCATCAGGGATGTCATCCCTCCAGATGCGATAACATCCTTAACCACCCTGGTCCTTGTTAACGCAATCTACTTTAAGGTAAATCCCCCAATGGCCCTGTTTGTTTGCTGCCAGGTATTTAAGAGTTCACAATGTTCCCCAGATGGTGGTGGAGACCCATTGTGCCAGCTCCCCATGCCCATTATGTTACCCCTGGGAATATCATGGGCCTTCCCCATGAATGTAGCTTTGACTCAGACTCAGCCTGAATGTGTATCCCAGCACAGTGATGGGGCAACATCCCCCCTCCCCCCGGGGACGTGTGCTGGTGAGAGGTTGACCCAGGTGCTTACCATGTCCACCCCCATCCCCAGAGACCCTTGCCTCAACGGGGGACGGACGATGTGGAGCTGGTGGCTCCTAAGGACAGGTCTGTGAGTCTGTAGACGAGACACTAGGGCCTCAAACCTGGTGGTCTTAAGCACAACATTGGGCCTAATAGACCAGGAGCCGTGCTCAAATTTACCCTCAGCCAAGATGCATGGGAGGCTGTGCGTGTGATTCCATTTGCATGGTGAATCAACTCTCCCCTTTCCTCCACACCCCGGAATGTCCCAAGTCTGTTTCCTGGTCTTTAGCTGGTCTCAATCAGGCTGGCAGAATTAGGGGCACTGTGGTTGGCATTACGCATCCCTGATTTAGGAAGAGATATTGAGGGTGAAGGAAAGATTTGGCTGAAGTTTTCCACTGGCTGACTCATTTCCCTGTGATCTCCTTCAGCCCAACAACCTGCAAGATATCTGCGTTCCTCTAATTCTGGCCTCTTTCCCTCCCCGGTTTTCCACACTCTACCACTGGCGGCCGTGTCTTCAGCTGCTTAGGAGCTACGCTCTGGAGTTTCATCCCTAAACCTCTTTATATCCCTCCCTCCTCCTTTAAGGCACTCCTGAAGACCTACCTCTTTGACTAAGTTTTCAGTTGCCTTGCCTAATGTCACCCTTTGTGGCTCAGTCTCAGGTTTTGTCTGTTTACAGTCCTGTGAAGCACCTCGGGATGTTTTTCTGTACCAAAGGCACAATATAAATACAATGCATTTGTGATTATAAACTTGCCAGAAGGAATTATTAAACATTTAAACCTGTTTGTGCAGGGACTGTGGAAATCCATGTTTGAGAAGGAGCTGACATCTCAAAGGGAATTTGAGAGGCCAGTTAACAACCGCTGCCAAGTCCCAATGATGCAGCAGCAGGGCTCCTTCCGCTTTGCCAAATTCTCCAAGGACGCAGCGAAGGTGATCGAGCTGCCGTACAAGGGGGACGACGTGTCCATGGTGCTGATTCTCCCGACAGCCGAGGGGAGCCTGAGGGAGCTCGAGAAACAGCTGACGCATGAGAAGGTGTTGGGGTGGCTCAGCCAACTGAGAATGACAGACGTCGACCTCTCATTGCCGCGGTTCCGGGTCGAGGATTCTTTCAGTTTGACCGACAAGCTGAAGGCGATGGGACTGGTCGACCTCTTCAGTCCCGAGAAAGCCAATTTGCCAGGTTTGATAGGACTGTCCTCTGAATTGTATCCCAGGTTGCCCTCTGTCTCCCACATTCCCTGTCTTTCTCCCTCCCTGTTTTGGACTGTCCTCCCCTCCACGTCCTCTCCCCCGCTCTCACCCAACCATTTAGCCCCTTTGTTTCCTCATTCCACACTGTCAACCTGGGATCATTGCCACCTCCACATGCTACACTCCACCAATGGCTTCCAAGGGCTTTGGGTTGGGACCCCGACATCAGGGTCAAATGGGGGTCACGACCCTGCAGTGTGTGGGAAATAGTCACCTGACAGTGGCTTTCTCCAAAGTGGCAAATCAGAGGCAGATCCAATTAATGACAGTAAGAAGGCTCTTGGAAATAGAAGGAGCTAAGGTAAGAGGGACAGAATGCCACCATTTTGAGGCACCCTCTTGCCAAATCCTAAAAGTTTGAAATTTTAAAATGGCCACAATAGCCAGGCCACCATTGTGGAGGGGGAAAAACCCCTCCACAGGGCAGCTGGTCGCAACAGGCAGATTCGTAGGCCACCACCAGGCAGCTGACCTGTTCCAGTCGGCCTCTGCAATAGGCCTCAATAGGCCATTAAGTATCCTTTATTGGCTACCTATCGCTCGTGGACAGGTAGCCCTTTTACTGCTGATCCCACCTCCAGGAAAATGGGTCAGGGTTTGGGGCGGGGGTGGTCCCAGCAAACCAGCACACTGACATTGGCGTGAATTTCCGCACTTGCCCACCTCTGTAATGGTGGGCAGAAATTCAGGCCCAGTTCTCCACGGACCACAACTCCATGTTATCCAAGCTGTGTCATGAAATCGATCCCACAGCACATGCCGGCCTGTACACTGAGAGACATTAAGGCTTAGCGCTCAATCCGACCAACCCCAAGAAGGCTTTGGGAGGCATTAGGATGTCAACAGTCTCAAACTGCTGACTGCTTCATTCTCCCCTTAGCAGATAATGAGGTTCACCGTGGTGTAATACTGATTATCTTCACTTTTACAGGACTAGTTGAAGGATTCCACAATAACTTTTATGTCTCAGATGCATTCCATAAAGCCTTTCTGGAGGTAAGATATAAGCCAAATCATGTCATCTCTGAGTTGCAAAGGGACAGTTGTTATGTGCCTATTCTCTTTACCAGGGGAAGGAACAGAAATAACTTTAGGGGCAAAATATATTGAAACCCAGATATCTGATTGCACCATCTGCCAGGGTTACGCCAGTTCCTGTTCTTTTCACAATATTCCCCAGTCATTCTCCCAACTATAAATTATTACAGTTAAATAGAAAACATCCAGTGTACAAGGATCTCTACCCTTTATCTAACCCCGTGCTGTACCTGTCCTGGGAGTGTTTGATGGGGACAGTGTAGAGGGAGCTTTACTCTGTATCTAACCCCGTGTTGTACCTGCCCTGGGAGTGTTTGATGGGGACAGTGTAGAGGGAGCTTTACTCTGTATCTAACCCCGTGCTGTACCTGCCCTGGGAGTGTTTGATGGGACAGTGTAGAGGGAGCTTTACTCTGTATCTAACCCCGGGCTGTACCTGCCCTGGGAGTGTTTGATGGGGACAGTGTAGAGGGAGCTTTACTCTGTATCTAACCCGGGCTGTACCTGCCCTGGGAGTGTTTGATGGGGACAGTGTAGAGGGAGCTTTACTCTGTATCTAACCCCATGCTGTACCTGCCCTGGGAGTGTTTGATGGGGACAGTGTAGAGGGAGCTTTACTCTGTATCTAACCCCGTGCTGTACCTGTCCTGGGAGTGTTTGATGGGATAGTGTAGCGGGAGCTTTACTCTGTATCTAACCCCGTGCTGTACCTGAATGTTTGATTGGGTCAGTGTAGAGAGAGATTTACTCTGCCAGTATAGATACAGCATGGGATAAATACAGTGTAGAGGGAACTTTACTCTGTATCTAACCCCGTGCTGTACCTGCCCTGGGCGTGTTTGATGGGTGAGTGTAGTGGCTTGATTGCTCTGTACAGGGTCACTTTGACACGTGTTGCTCTGTTTACCAGGTGAATGAGGAAGGTAGTGAAGCAGCAGCAGCCTCGGCAGTGATGGTGATGGGCCGGTCACTGCGGCCCAGCCTCGAGATCTTCAATGCCAACCAGCCATTCCTCCTCCTGATTCGAGAAGTTGCCATCAATGCTATCATTTTCATGGGGAGAATATCTGACCCATGTGTTGAATAACAGTGAGGAGGGGAATGAATCAGATCATCACTACAGCAACAATAAAAACTCAATCAAGTGTTTCTGCAGCTGTTATCTTATTATGAGAAATAAAGAAAGACAGACCTGTATTTTTATTATGTCTTTTATGACTAGATGTCATTCTATAGCACTTTATAGCCAATGAAGTGATTTAAAGGTACACTCACTGTTGTAATGTAGGAAACATGGCAGCCAACATACACACAGCAAGATCCCGCAAACGGAAACGTGGTGACAACCAGATAATCTGTTTTAGTGATGTTGATCGAGACACACTCTCAAAAATAGTACCATGGGATCTTTTGCATCCTGAGGGGGCCAAACGTGGCCAGTTTAACATTTCATCCGAAAGACAGCACCTCTGACAGTGCAGCACTCCATCAGTGCTGCACTAGCTGTGTCAGCCTGGATTTAAGCTCCGCCCTCTTTTGTGAGGCTCGAACCCAAAACTCGGTGACTCAGAGGTGAGAGCGCTAGCCCCTGAACCACAGCTGACTCCTCAGCGTTGTCAGATACTCTGGTTAATAGGGGATGAGATGCTGTCAGTCTGGAGTCACAAATAAGCCAGATCAGCAAAGGACGGCTGATTCTCTTCTATGGCGGACATTAGTGAACCAGCTGGGTTTTTACAACAACAGCAGGATCAGCTTGTATTTATATAGCACCTTTAATGTAACAAACCATCCCAAGGAATTTCACTGGTGCATGGCACGGCCATGACACTGGGCCACATAAGAGAAACGAAAGCAGATGACTAAAAACTTGTTTTATTCCTTCTCAGGGCTTGGGTGTCACTAAGCGTTTATTACCCATCCCTAGTTGTCCTTGAGAAGGTGGTGGTGAGCTGCCAGCTTGAACCGCTGCAGTCCCTGTGGTGTAGGTACACCCACAATGCTGTTAGGGAGGGAGTTCCAGGATTTGAACCCAGCGACAGTGAAGGAACGGTGATATATTTCCAAGTCAGAATGGTGAATGGCTTGGAAGGGAACTTCCAGGTGGTTGTGTTCCCATCTATCTGCTACCCTTGTCCTTCTAGATGGTAGTGGTCGTGGGTTTGGAAGGTGCTGTCCAAGCAGCCTTGGTGAATTCCTGCAGTGCATCTTGCTGCTGCTGTGTGTCAGTGGTGGAGTGAGTGTTAAAGAGATAGGTTTTAAGGAGTGCCATAAAGGAGGAAAGAGGGGTAGAAAAGCAGAGAGGTTTATGGAGGGAATTCCAAAGCTTAGGGCCTCAGCAGCTAAAGGCACAGTTACCAGTAATGGAGAGATTAAAATCAGGGATGCTCAAGAGGCCAGAATTAGAGGAGCACAGGTATCTCAGAGGGTTGAGGGCTGGAGGAGATTCTAGAGGTAGGGAAGGGTGAGGCCATCGAGAGATTTGAAAACAAGGATAAGTTTAAAATCAAGGCATTGCTTGACCAGGAGGCAGTGTAGGTCAGCGAGCACAGGGCAAAAGGTGAATGTGTCTTAACTTGCACCAAGTTCCAGAGTTTTGGATGAGATCAAGTTTACAGAAGGTAGAAAGTTGGAGAGCAGCCAGGAGTGTATTGGAATAGTCGAGTCTAGAGGTAATGAAGGCATGGGTGAGGGCTTCAGCAGAAGAGGAGCTGATCCACAGCCAAGTTGGAGAATGATAAGGGGTGGAAATGTCTTTATGTTGGCGTCAATATGTCCTTTCAGGGTCAGATGTGACCCCAAAGTTGTGAACAGACGGGTTTAATCTCAAACTGTTACTGGGGAGAAGGATGGAGTTGGTAGTTGAGTGGGGACTGAAAACAATGGCTTCAGTCTTCCAAAAATTTAATTGTAGGAATTCCTGTTCATCCAGTACGGGATGTGGGATAAGCAGTCTGATAATTTAGCAACAGTGGAGGAGTTGAGAGAGGTGGTGGTGAGGTAGAGCTGGGGGTCTTCAGTGTACATGTGAAAACTAACGCTATGGTTTCGGATGATGTGTCCGAGGGGCAGCATGTAGATGAGAAATAGGAGGGGCCAAGGATCGATCCTTGGGGGACACCAGAGGGGACTGTGTGGGACTGGGAAGAGAAGCCATTGAATGTGATTCTCTGGTGATGATTAGATAGGTAAGAATGGAACCAGGAGAGAGCAGTCCCACCCAGTTGGACAAGAGTGGAGAGGTGTTAGAGGAGGATGGTGTAGTCAAATTGTGTCGAAGGCTGCAGACAGGATGAGAAGGACGAGGAGGGAAAGTTTATCTTTGTCACTGTCACAGGGGATGTCATCTGTGACTTTGATAAGAGCCGTTTTGATACTGTGGCATGGCAGAAACCTGATTGAGGGATTCAAACATGGAGTTCCGGAAAAGATGAGAATAGATTTGGGAGGTGACAACACACTCAAGGAGTTTGGAGAGGAAAGGGAGGTTGGAGATGGGATGGTAGTTTGCAGGACAGAGCGGTAAAGGTTTGGTTTTTTGAGGAGGGGAGGGTGATGATGACAGATCTAAAGGAGAGAGGCACAACACCTGAAGAGAGAGAGAACCACTTACAATAAAAAGAAATCAATATCAATAAATATAAATTGCTGCTGAGAAATGAGGAGTATAAGAAAGAACAAGCAGGGGTGAAAAGAGATTTCAAGAGAATAGTGAGAAGCAAAGCAATGAAGCATAGATTGGTGTAGCTGACTCAACCCAATTGAGGTACATTGAGGATGTCACTGAATTGTTAGTTGTACTGTTAGTACTGAGCTTTCATTGTTTGTCATTCACTGTTTGATCAATCCTGTTGTCGGTCACTGGGGTGATTGCTATTTTATAAATGATTAACTTCCAATTTGAAAATGACTGGATCTTCTTGTCACTGCTTTGGTCAAACTATCTGCACAGGTGAGATATTTTACCACACTTCTGTAACTGAGAGCCAGAGGCAGCTGGACTGACATTCTTGCACTGCCAATCTCAGCATAAATAATCTGACCTTTGTTGACCTGCATCATTCTCACAGCTGCTGAGCTCCTACACGCAACTAGGCCTAAATATCAGACACAGTCTTCATTTCATAACTCTGGACGGCCATCCCTGATCTCGCAAACACTGGAAAATCCACATGATGGGCACATAAAAAGCCAGGGGGAGATAAGGTGTTTCTTTGATGCAGCGAGTGGTTATAATCTCGAATACACTAGCTGAAAGGGAGGTGGAAACAGATTTAGCTGAACCTTTCAAAAGAGAATTGGTTAAATACTTGAATCTGAGAAATTTTCAGGGCTATGGGAGAAGAGGGGGAGAACCAGCACTGTCACGATGGGCTGAATAGACTATTTTCTAAATGGGGAGAGAATTCGGAAGTCTGGAGTGCAAAGGGACTTGGGAGTCCTAGTCCAGGATTCTCTTAAGGTTAACTTGCAGGTTGAGTCGGTAGTTAGGAAAATGCAATGTTGGCATTTATTTCAAGAGGACTAGAATATAAAAGCAGGGATGTGCTGCTGAAGCTTTATAAGGCTTTGGTCAGACCACATTTAGAATATTGTGAGCAATTTTGGGCCCCGTATCTCAGGAGGATGTGCTGGCCCTGGAGAGGGTCCAGAGGAGGTTCACGAGAATGATCCCAGGAATGAAAGGCTTAACATATGAGGAACGTTTGAGGACTCTGGGTCTATACTCGATGGAGTTTAGAAGGATGAGGGGGGATCTGATTGAAACTTACAGAATACTGAAAGGCCTGGATAGAGTGGATGTGGGGAAGATGTTTCCATTAGTAGGAGAGACTAGGACCCGAGGGCACAGCCTCAGAGTAAAGGGAAGACCTTTTAGAACAGAGATGAGGAGAAACTTCTTTAGCTAGAGAGTGGTGAATCTATAGAATTCATTGCCACAGAAGGTTGTGGAGGCCAGGTCATTGAGTGTATTTAAGATGGAGATAGATAGGTTCTTGATTGGTAAGGGGATCAAAGGTTACGGGGAGAAGGGGTTAAGAAACTTATCAGCCATGATTGAATAGCGGAGCAGACTCGATGGGCCGAATGGCCTAATTTCTGCTCCTATGTCTTATGGAATAGACTGCTTCTGTGCTTTATCATTCTATGAATGATAGAAGTGGTTCAATGGATCAAGATCAGCAGAAGTGTCATTATGACTGGGGTCTGCAGGAAGTGGAATGGTGAACTGGTTAGAGGACGGAGCAGACAGGTGCAAAGAATGAAGGGAGTGAGGTTATAGGTAGGGAGATTTGGATGGTGAGTGAGGTAAGGAAATGGTCGGAGATTGCGGTATCTATGATTGAGACCTCGGCGACAGTGAAGTCATGTGAGACGGTGAGGTAGAAGTTGTGACTGCAGGTGGAGAAGGTTTCAAAAGGGTTGTGGTTAAGGGAGGCATCATCGTGAGGGAGAAGAAATCAGAGAAGAGGGAGCAAGTGGATTTAGGAGGGAGTTAAAATCGAGGATGAGTAACTGTCCAGTGCAAAGGCTAGAGGAAAATGGCAGGAGGAGATCTCAGTGTGGGGGTCATGGTGAGACTTTGGAGGGAAGTGAATTAAAGGTGGGAGTGGCTGAAGAGGTTATGATGCTCCAAATAGAGGCCTGAGGACTTGGCAATGAAAGCAACACTATGATTTGGGTAATAGCCTGGCTTTGATGAGGGCTCAGCCAGGCTCCTGCCAGCACCGTGATATCAAGAGATTTACCTGCAAGCGTGCCACAGATTGCTCTCAAAGGCAGAGCTTCCATGTTTGTTAGGACTCATCAAACATTCTGCACAGGGTGGTGTAATGGTATTGTCACTAGACTAGTAATCCAGAGGCCCAGGGCAATGCTCTGGGGACCTGGGTTCACATGGCATTTGGTGGAATTTGAATTCAACAAAAATCTGGAATTGAAAGTCTGACGATGACCACAAAACTATTGCCAATTGTCGTAAAAACCAGGTAGACCAGATCTGGTATGGCCTCGGTGTGACCCAGAGCAATGTGATTGACTCTTAACTCTGAACAAGGTCAATTAGGGATGGGCAATAAAGACAGTGATGCCCACATCCCATGAATGAATTTTTTTTAAAAATAGGCGGTTTCGTTGACATGGGCAGATCCACAGGATGGAGAATGGTCGCATACCCTAGGCGTTTCTATATGGTGAGGTAGCCACAGCCAGACAACCATCGGAAACCCAAAAGCTTTGCGTCAAGGATGCTGGCAAGTGTGACATCAATTATCATGTCGCCAGCTAGCAGAGGAGAATGGCAACACCTCCTGTGGGCTACCACGATGACCATGTGGCAGCAGCAGACACCAACCCCCAAAAACAACCCACAACTACACCCAGTTGCTTCATGGGGCAGAACGTGATAGGATCGGCCTCCCCAGTCACCAACAGGGGAGTAGTGGGAAATTTTGAGATGCAGGAGCTCTAAGAAAATGTGTTGGCCATATCATTTCTAAATCTACTATTACATTGCTTTCCTATGTATTAATCGTTTTAGCCCCCAAATGTCAGTAAAACTATGCTTTTTAAGTGACAAATATTAGTGCCGATAGACATTTTATTTCAAACCATGTGGTATTTTGAATCATTAGTCTTTAGCATAGCTAGAATTACATTATACAACAGTTTCATTATTTAATTCAAGCCTACTAAAAACATGAATTACAGAAAACTTTACTTACAGGATATGGAACAAAACTGGCTAAATAGAGTTAAGATACAGGTCAGCCATAATTTAACTGAATAGCAGAACAAGCTCAAGGGGCTGAATGGTCTACTCTTCCTATGTTCCTTTCTAGATGTCAATGAATGGGGCTTGGCACATATGTGCAAGCATTCATGCATCAAGCTCGTTCTCCTGTCAATTCAAACTAGTCCAGGTCTCAAAGTACAGTCAGTCAGCTAAATTAATGACAAAGATAAAAACAAAAAGCTAAAAGCTACTGCGGATGCTGGAAATCCAAAACAAAAATAGAATTACCTGGAAAAACTCAGCAGGTCTGGCAGCATCGGCGGAGAAGAAATCAGTTAACGTTTCGAGCCTTCATGGCCCTTCGGCAGAACTGAAGCATAGTTAGAAGAAGGGAGAAATATAAATTGGTTTAAGGTCGGGGGTGGGGGGGTGGGGGGGGGGAGAGAGAGAGAGACATTGAGGGTGTGGTGATTGTGGATAATTGACTGCCTTTTTATCTTTGTGTTTAATTGACTGCCACCCCTCTTCAAGAAATGCCCTCTTTGAAGAAGTACGGTTCTGTCCTCCGACAGGATTTCCGACTGTCTCTTCTGCCCTGCTCACCTTCATTGCTTTCCATTTCTCTCCTGGTGTTTGACAAGGTGTTTACTAAAACCCGCTTTCACAGCCATATCTCCTTTCTCAGATTTATATAGATTCTTCTTTCCCCACCTATTTCCATTATTTTTAAATCTAAAACTAAAACCTTGTTAGCCTTTCCACCCCACCCCCACTAGAGCTGTACTTTGAATATCCTGTCCTCCATTCTTAATTAGCACTTTTCTCAGACAAAACACCTCTTTGACCCTTTTGTCTGTGACATCTTTTGATTATCTGCTCATCTCCACAATCACCACACCCTCAATGTCTCTCTCTCCCCCCACCACCATCTCCCCCCACCACCACCACCCCCCCTCCCCCCACCTTAAACCAATTTATATTTCTCCCTTCTTCTAACTATGCTTCAGTTCTGCCGAAGGGCCATGAAGGCTCGAAACGTTAACTGATTTCTTCTCCGCCGATGCTGCCAGACCTGCTGAGTTTTTCCAGGTAATTCTGTTTTTGTTTTGAGCTAAATTAATGGCTCACAGAGAACCTCTCTGATGTTCTGCAGTTTTCGAAGTTAAATGTCATCAGGTTCAGCAACATGATCACTCTTCAGTGCCTCAAACCAAGCTAAGGCCATTTATGTATTTGCATTTAAGGAGTAATATCTAAAGCATTTGTACCTAACCACTGTATCATCTTCAATCATGAAAATGAATACAAAATATACATTTAGCATTTCAGCCATATCCCACTCCTCAATCCTAACCACCGTGCTAAATCTTTCAAAGGACCTGTGTGGCTTTTCTGGCCTCTAACAGTAGATATAAAGCTTTACCATGGCAATGCCACCTGATCAGCTGTTTTTTAAACAATGCTTCTTTGGCACTCACTTGTGGCCGTGTCCCTCATCTTGGGTCGATACTACGTCAGATATAAGTGATGGTATTTTTTATAAATCTGAACAGACGGCCTGGAAACGTTAACCCTGTTTCTCTCTCTCTTCACAGACGCTGTCAGACCGGCTGGGCTTTTCCAGCATTTACCCTTCTGATTTGAGATTTCCAGCTGAGCCAATGGCAATGCCCGGGGTCACCTGCTTGCGGCGCTGTCGCTGGAGACTGGCTCCCGGGAGGAGGGCGGGAGGCTGGGTAATGGCCGTTGTGGGCGCACAGGATTCTGGTGGATGTAGTTTTCCTGCTCCCTCCCAGAGGAGCGATCGGAGCAAAAGGATTCGCCGATTAAAACTACAACTCCCGGGGTGCCTTGCAGACTGCGCGCCTCTCACCTTAAAATTTCCGGCCCCGGAAAACTCCGTTCGTGAGCTGGCGCTCGCTAGAATTAACAGAAAAGGTTAACCGGTTGCAGTGTCTATGATTCCACACGAAGCACCCTCACGAGAGCCACTGCGAGGTGCACGCTGGGAATTGTAGTCCTGCCGAGGGTATTTCCGATCCCGGCCGGAAGCTACGTGTCTCTGGCCTCGCTCGAGGGCGCATGCGTGGTGCGGGGCGCCAGGGCGACCAGTGTCCGGTCACAGAGCGGAGCCCAGAGGAGGGTGAGTGGCTCAGGGTGGGCCCTGCAACTGGGCTCCCCGGCTTCAGGACCCCAGGGGATCAGTATAACCATTTCCAGCCTAAGCCTGGGGCGACGCTGAGGGCCAGAGGGAGAGCCCTGGGGGCAGAGGGTGGTGGGGGGAGGGGAACGGATAGGATAATGGAGGGTCCCTGAGTGCTGGGGATTTGAACGGGGCGTGGCCGATGCGAGCCCCTCCCTCGTGGGGGGAGGGGTGTGGCTGAGGGGTGCCCCTCCCTCACAGGGAGGGGAGGAGTGGCCGAGGGGAGCCCCTCCCTCACAGAGAGGGGAGGAGTGGCCGAGGGGGGCCCCTCCCTCGTGGGTTGGGGGGGGTGGTGGCTGAGGGGAGCCCCTCCCTCACAGGGGGGGGGGGGGGGGCGGGGAGGAGTGGCCAAGGGGAGCCCCTCCTTCACGTGGGGGGGTGGGGGGGAAGAGGGGAGTGGCCGAGGGGAGCCCCTCCCTTGTGGGTTGGGGGTTGGTGGCTGAGGGGAGCAGGGACCACCCTCGTTGGTGGAAGCCCCTCCCTCACAAGGGGGGAGGAGTGGCCAAGGGGAGCCCCTCCCTCGCAGGGTGGGGGGAGAGGAGCGGCCGAGGGGAGCCCCTCCTTCGCGGGGGGGGAAGAGGAGTGGCCGAGGGGCGCTCCTCCTTCACGTGGGGGTGGGGGTGGGGGGGGGGGGAGAGGAGTGGCCGAGGGGAGCCACTCACCTGGAGGGGCCGGGGGCTAGGGTAGCCCCTTCCCCAGGTGTGGTCGATGAGCAGCTCATCCGCCCCCCCGCCCCCATAGCCATGGGCAGGGCGCAGCCCCTCTCCCCCACTATGGCTGTGGTCAAGGAGGCTGCCCCTCCCAGCCAACCTGGGTGCACTTTGTGGATATGATCAAAGCCCCCACTCCCCTTGCCCCAGCATCATTCGGTGCAATTATTTGTGGGGGCACATTCTGTGATGAATTGAGCAAGGGAATAGGCGTGCCTGAGGAGAGAGTTACTGAGTAGCTCAGCTGAGGAATGTAGGAGTGCGCGAGGGAGCAAAATGTCGACCATATGCATCTGTGTTTGAAGGATGACTGAAAGCATCAGCTGTGTGTGTGGCTTTAGTGTAAAAGATAAACAGGATGTTGTGTTACATTAGAGCATTGAAGTACAATGCTGTCCATCACTATTTGAAGCATGTATCAGACCCTGTATATTGCCATGGGTTTCCACAATCATGCCTACAGGCCATAACCTGAAGCCGGGCAAATGACATATTCTTGTTTGTTATCCTCTGTTTTGTTCTTTGACTTTTGCAGCCCTGCAAATTTGGAGAAGGGCATTTCTATAATCCCTTGGTGGATAACTCCTGAACACTGAGATTTGATAGCATCTGTAATTTGGAGTATATGAAAATTCATAGGAACATTGGTTTAAACTTAACATGTAGCCACAATCATAGAAACTAGGAGCAGGAGTAGCCCATTCAGCCCTTTGAGCCTGCTCCGCCATTCATTATGATCATGGCTGATCATCCAGCTCAATAGCCTGCTCCCGCTTTCTCCCCATACCCTTTGATCCCTTTCACCCCAAGAGCGAATCTAACTCCTTGAAAACATACAATGTTTTGGTCTCAACTATTTTCTGTGGTAACGAATTTCACAGGCTCACCACTCTCTGGGTGAAGAAATTTCTCCTCATCTCAGTCCTAAATGGTCTACCCCATATCCTCAGACTGTGTCCCCTGGTTCTGGACTCCCCCACCATCGGGAACATCCTTCCTGCATCTACCCTGTCTAGTCCTGTTAGAATTTTATAGGTTTATATGAGATTCCCCCCATATTCTTCTGAACTCAAGCGAATATAATCCTAACCGACTCAATCTCTCCTCATATGTCAGTCCCACCATCCCAGGAATCAGTCGGGTAAACCTTCGCTGCACTCCCTCTAAAGGAAGTACATCCTTCCTCAGATAAGGAGACCAAAACTGCACACAATATTCCAGGTGTGGTCTCACCAAGGCCCTGTATAATTGCAGCAAGACATCCCTGTTCCTGTACTCGAATCCTTTGGCTATGAAGGCCAACATACCATTTGCCTTCTTTACCACCTGCTGCACCTGCATGCTTACCTTCAGCGACTGGTGTACAAAGACACCCAGGTCTCATTGCACATTCCCCTCTCTCAATTTGTAGCCTTTCAGATAATCTACCTTCCTGTTTTTGCTACCAAAGTGGATAACCTCACATTTATCCACATTATACTGTATCTGCCATGCACTTGCCCACTCACTCAGCTTGTCCAAATCACACTGAAGCATCTCTGCATCCTCCTCAGCTCACCCTCCCACCCAGCTTTGTGTCATCTGCAAATTTGGAGATATTACATTTAATTCCCTCATCTAAATCATTAATATATATTGTGATTAACTGGGGTCCCAGCACCAATCCCTGCGGTACCCCACTAGTCACTGCCTGCCATTCGGAAAAAGACCCGTTTATTCCTACTCTTTGTTTCCTGTCTGCCAACCAGTTTTCTATCCATCTCAATACACTACCCCCAATCCCGTGCACTTTAATTTTACACACCAATCTCTTATGTGGGACTTTGTTGAAAGCCTTCTGAAAGTCCAAATAAACCACATCCACTGGCTCCCCCTCATCAACTCTGCTAGTTACATCGAAAAATTCCAGTAGATTTGTCAAGCATGATTTCCCTTTCTTAAATCCATGCTGACTCTCCAATTCTGCCACTGTTTTCCACATGCTCAGCTATTAAATCTTTTATAATGGAATCTAGAATTTTCCCCACTACCAAAGTCAGGCTGACTGGTCTATAATTCCCTGTTTTCTCTCTGCCTCCCTTTTTAAATAGTGGGGTTACATTAGCTACCCTCCAATCTGTAGGAACTGTTCCAGTGTCTATAGGACCTCAGAAGATGACCACCAGTGCATCCACTATTTCTAGGGCCACTTCCTTAAGTACTCTGGGATGTAAATTATCGGGCCCTGGGGATTTATCGGCCTTCAATCCCATCAATTTCCCCAACTCCATTTCCCTACTAATACTGATTTCTTTCAGTTCCTCCCTCTCACTAAACCCTGTGTTCCCCAACATTTCTGGTATGTTCTTAGTGTCCTCCTTTGTGAAAACAGAACCAAAGTATGTATTTAGTTGGTCAGCCATTTCTTTGTTCCCATTATAAATTCCCCTGTTTCTGACTGTAAGGGACCTACATTTGTCTTCACCAATCTTTTTCTCTTCACATACCGATAGAAACTTTTACAGTCAGTTTTTATGTCCCCCCACAAGCTTACTCTCATACTCTATTTTCCCCTGCTTAATCAATCCCTTGGTCCTCCTTTGCTGAATTCTAAACTGCTCCCAATCCTCAGGTCTGTTTTTTTCTGGCCAATTTGTATGCCTCTTCCTTGCATCTAATACTATTTCTACTTTCCCTTGTAAGTCATGGTTTGGCCACCTTTCTTGTTTTACTTTTGCGCCAGACTTTTACTTTTGTGCCAACCTCCATGGTTGAAATAAAAACAAAAAGCTAAAAGCTACTGCGGATGCTGGAAATCCAAAACAAAAACAGAATTACCTGGAAAAACTCAGCAGGTCTGGCAGCATCGGTGGAGAAGAAAACAGTTGACGTTTCGAGTCCTCATGACCCTTCGGCAGAACTGAAGTATAGTTAGGAGAGGGGTGAAATATAAGCTGGTCTAAGGTCGGGGGCGGGGGGAAAATGCTTGTACACTTGGTATTATACTGAAAATACCAATGACAATGTACAAACTACATGAGGAACAGAGCTTTCACATGGGTCAAAATTCTTGGAAGTGAACAGAAATAGTAGAGTGTGAGGTAGCATTGTAACAATTACAGTATGACATTCATCAGAGATAGACTGTACCTGGATAATAAAGTCGGAGTGACACCCTTATCAATGTGGAAGATTTCCCAACAATACAATTGGTGCTAATTTTGGTCGCGCAAACACATACTTTCAGGATTGAGCCTGATCAACAAGCCTACCCCTTCACAAATAGATACCAAATTAAATTGCAACAACATGAATGTGAGCACAGTGTAGTTCTGAACACTGCCACAGAAGATCCGCACAGTGGAGCTCTGGACAATTACACAGGCGATTGACACAGTGTAGTTCTGGATGATCACACAGGAGATCCGCATGGTGTAGTTCTGGACAACCACTCGGGATCGGCGCGGTGTAGATTTGGACAACTGCGGGGGGGATCGGCACGGTGTAGTTTTGGACAACTGCAGGGGGGATCGGCACGGTGTAGATTTGGACAACTGCGGGGGGGATCGGCACGGTGTAGTTTTGGACAATCGCATGGGGGATCGGCGCGGTGTAGGTTTGGACAACTGCGGGGGGGATCGGCACGGTGTAGTTTTGGACAACTGCCGGGGGGATCGGCACGGTGTAGTTTTGGACAACTGCGCGGGGGATTGGTGCGGTTTAGTTTTGGACAACTGCGCGAGAGATCGGCACGGTGTGGATTTGGACAACTGCGGGGGGATTGGCACGGTGTAGTTTTGGACAACTGCGAGGGGGATCGGCACAGTGTAGTTTTGCACAATCGCATGGGGGGTCGGCACGGTGTAGTTTTGGACAACTGCGGGGGGGATCGGCACGGTGTAGTTTTGGACAATCACATGGGGGATCAGCACAGTGTAGTTTTGGACAACTGCGGGGGGGATCGGTGCGGTGTAGTTTTGGACAACTGCGCGGGGGATCGGTGCGGTGTAGTTTTGGACAACTGCGCGGGGGATCGGTACGGTGTAGTTTTGGATAATCGCATGGGGGATCGGCGCGGTGTAGATTTGGACAACTGCGGGGGGGGATCGGCACGGTGTAGTTTTGGACAACTGCGCGGGGTCGTTCTGGACAAATGCGCAGGGGGATTACCTTGGAGTTCTGTGAATATAGGCACAGGAAATTGGCATGGACCATCAACCTGATATTGTGGAAAATTGCCCACTTATATCCTGTCTTCAAAGAGCAGGAAAATTCTAATCTGGCCAATTGCTGCACAATCGATCTACTCTCAATTGTGGAAAGGGTCATCAACAGTGCTATTAAGCGGTGCTTACTCAGCAATCACCTGCTCACTGAGGCTCAGTTTGGGTTCTGCCAGGTTATTTGACTCCTGACCTCATTACAGCCTTGGTTCAAACATGGAGCAAAGAGCTGAACTCGAGTTGTGAGGTGGGAGTAACTGACCTTGACATCAAAGCAGCACTTGACTAAGTATGGCATCAAGGAGCCCCGGAGGGGTTGCAGCGGTGGTTAACATTGACTAGAAACTGAACTCGACCACACGTGAATACTGTGGCTACAAGAGCAGGCCTAAGGCTGAGAATTCTGAGGAGAGTAACTCACCATCTGACTCCCCAAAGCCTGTTCACCATCTACAAGGCACAAGTCAGGAGTGTGATGGAATACTCTTCACTTGTCTGGATGACTGCAGCTGCAAAAGAAGCTTGAAACTAGGACAAAGCAGCCCGCTTAATTATCACCCCATCCACTACCGACGCACAGTGACAGCAGTGTGTATCATCTACAAGATGCATTGCAGCAACTCACCAAGATACCTTTGACAGCACCTTTGAAACCTACAGCCTCTACCACCTCGAAGGACAAGGGCAGCAGACTCATGGGAACACCACCACCCCAAGTTCCCCTCCAAGCCACACACCATCCTGCCTTGGAATTATATTGCAGTTCCTTCACTGTCGATGAGTCAAAATGCTGGAAGCCCCAGGTGGTACACCACCTCAAGGCAGTTCAGGATGGGAAATAAATGCTGCCCTTGCCGTCAATATCCACATTCTTTGAAAAACATTTCCAGACAAGGGATAACAGCACGGTATAGTTCTGGTTACTGTCATGAGAGATTGGCACAGACTGGTTCTGAATAAGGATTGGCATGGTGTAGCTCTGGATGCTGGCACGGGAGATCTCACAGTGTAAAATCTGAGTTCATTGTGTCTTGAAAATACAGTAATTTTTATAATATTGTGATTTATTGTAAAGGTAGGTTTGGATTAGTTTCTCTGGAGGACTTAATTGAATTGGGGACAGCTGGTCTGGAGCAAAAAGGAAGCTAGGTTTGAAATGCTAAATACGTAAACATGGCTGAAGTTTCAGAATGTGGTTTGAGGAAAATTTGCATTTTTAGATAAACTAGAGTAGTTTGAATTTCAGAGCGACGGTAAGATGTTACACCTAGCCATAAGAAGCTCAGGCAAACAGTGTGTTTACTGATAAACGAGAACTATGAAAGATTTATACTATGAGAAAAGTAAAGTTGCAAAGACATATTGGAACAATGAAATTTACATTAAAAAGGGTGAAACATGTATAAAGGAGATGAGGTTATGTGTAAGGGGGAAGGCATTCTAAGATTTAACACAAGTGTGAAAAGCCTCCAGCCTCTATCCATCAATTTGATATCCACAGGAACCGAAGCTAAGAAAACTCACATTGAATGTCATTGTCCAGGGTATTGTGTGTTTTGCCTGGGGCTGTTGAAATCTATTTTTTCTGTAGTGTTGCTTTAATGGGGGTGTAACTGGGAGTCAGGTTAATTAGGGGATTTAGGAGTTATTGTAGTAGTAATTTGTAAACCTATGTATGTGCTTAAAATCTTTTATTAATAAATGTCTAATTTAGTTTTGTAAAAATTTTCTAAGTTTTGGTGGACTTATTACAACTGAATTCAAGGCATGCATCTCGAAATAAAATACAAATTGTAAAACAGTTGTGGCAGCTGTTTCAAGTTTCCCTCTGAGATTTGAGCAGTTCAGCATTTACCATCCGCTGTGCCATAGCAATTGATAATTCCCTATGGTTAGGGCACCAGGTCCTAGTAGGGTATGTTCAGTCTCTGCTGCTATGGGGATTCAGTGATGCACTTGATTGCTGTGAAACAACCAGGTAATCCCGGAACCTGCCATTTCCATATTGCAAAACAAAAGCCCTGTGATGAATGCAGAGACTTATGGAAAGATAAAGGAATCAAATCCTAATCCTGGGGTTTGAGGGTCTTACAGAGGGTCAACTCTCTGGTATAAAAGCAAAATACTGTGGATGCTGGAAATCTAGAACAAAAACAAAAATGCCTGGAAAAACTCAGCAGGTCTGACAGCATCTGCAGAGAGGAACACAGTTGACGTTTCGAGTCCGTATGACCCTTCATCAGAACTAAGGAAATAGAGAAATGGGGTGAAATATAATCTTGTAGAGGGGGGTGGGACAGGTAGAGCTGGATAGAGGGCCAGTGATAGGTGATTGCCAAAAGACGTCATAGACAAAAGGACAAAGGTGTTGACGGTAGTGATATTATCTAAGGAATGTGCTAATAGGTGACATTAAAGGTAGCAAGTAACTCTCTGGTTTGTGTTCAATAAATCACTGAATTTTCTTGTGTACATGATGACTTTACAAGTTCATATCTTTTTTTGTAGATTGAGACAACGTAATGGCTGTATTCTACAGGAGCACTGTGCTGGAGGGTTGTTGCCTGTTCTGCGATGCAGGGTTGCTGTATTGTGGCGCAATCGCCTGGTAATTGGTGAGTTTGGCATTCTGTGAGAAGGTGGGATGGCTGTGTGTGGATTGTGGGGCAGCGGGAAACTCTCAAGGTTCCTTACTCAGTTTGGTGATCTGTCCACCAAACTGTCACACAGACTGCCCCCTCATTGTGTGGTACAGCAGTGACATAGAGACCAATTGTAGCACCCCCAACTGCCACCCTAGCAGAGTTCACTAGGCTCACTGCAGGCCATGAATTAAAGTTGATCTGTCCTGCCCTGGGGAATGTGCTCACTGAGTTGTTATACCAAGGCTTTTGTCCGAATATAACAGCAACTGTTAAGCAGCGATTGTTGTAGCAAAAGTGATTATAATATTATAGTAAAATGGAATGCAAGGGGCGAGTGGTGGTGTTGCAAGTTTGAAGGTAAGGTGGCAAGCGGCATTGGGGGAGTTTTACTGGTTTCAGAAGGAAGTGGCGTTGGAAGGTGGATGAGCGTAATGAGAGTTATAAGGAAGGTGTCGATGGTGGAAAGCATGGGAATAGAGAGGGCACTTTAGATGCTAAGGATGGCCATGGGTGGGAGATTGATGGAGGGGCTTGAGCACAAAGGGAGCAAAAAGATATCGATTGAAATTTTTAAAGGTGCAGAGTGCCAGAAATAAGAGAGGGAAGGAGGATGGATAATTCAGCAGTTGGTCTTCAGGCAGGGTGTGGGAGCCAGGATGGTAAACCACGGGGTAAGAAGAAGAGAGAGAGGATAGAAGAAGGTGGGATGCACAAAGCTGGCCTAGGAGTGGAGGGAGTGGGCAATGTGCATCTGGGATCGAGTGCCTCATGCATCGCTGAAGCAGTTTGGGCAGGGTGGGTGGTGAAAAGACAATCTCGCTGAGCAAGTGAGAACAAAATGTCACTAAGACCATGATGCCAATATAAGCAGCCTCGGGAAGACTGGGAATGGCAAAGTCCTTGTTCGTGAGTGATCGAATGTCGTGGAAGGTGGTAGTGGTTGATTCCCTGGTAAAGCCCAAGAGTGATGGGTAGCATGAAGAAGGAGAGGATGTCTGAGAGGTTACCTCATGGCAGGTTTCTGAAATGCGTAGGCAGCGACAGAGGACTAGCAACTTCATCTCTGTTCCCCCTGTCCTGCCTCATAAGCGCCTCCTATAGAAATTCACCCATTCATATTAACCCTGATTGCAGGGAGACTGGGACGAGTGCCTCAATGCGCTCTTGAACGAGTCTCTGCCGCGGATGCCTCAGTCGGCCTCAGCTTCTGGCTCCCTCGATTGGTCTGTTTCTCTGGCCCAGATCCCTCGGTCGGTTTTTCCCTTTGTTCCCCGTCCCTCAGTGGGCCTCGCCCTCGCCCCCCAACCCCCTCGTCAGGCCTAGCCCTAACATCCGTCCCTCCCATCCTTCAGTCAGCCTCGCCTTCTCCCTTGCCTGGCCTCACCCTCGCCTCCTCCCCCACCCCCTCCCTCGGCCAACTCGATTGGCTGAAAGATATTACAGGATAGCCAGAGGATGTGGAGAACTGTTTGCCCAGGATGTATGAGTTAGTGTGAGCTCCTTTGGTATCTCCTTTGGTAATACTGCGCTTCTGTCACCCTGTAGGTGCGAGTGAGCTGTCCCAAGAGCCATGGAGAAGGATGGCAGCATCCAGCTGGAGGTGCCGGATTTCAGCAGCTCCGTCCTGGCACAGCTGAACCAACTGCGGATGCAAGGCCGGCTCTGCGACATCGTGGTTGATGTGCAGGGGAAGTCGTTCCGAGCCCACAAGGCGGTGCTGGCTGCCAGTTCGCCCTACTTCCGGGACCACATGTCCCTGGGCGAGATGAGCGCTGTCTCCATCTCCGTTATCAAGAGCCCCGCGGTGTTCGAGCGCCTCCTGGCCTTCTGCTACACGGGCAAGCTGTGCCTGCAGGTGGCCGACATCATCAGCTACCTGACAGCGGCCAGCTTCCTCCAGATGCAGTACATCATCGACAAGTGCACTCAGATCCTCGACGGCATTCACTTCCGCATCGACGTCTCTGAGGTGGAGGCGGGGCTGAACCAGGATGGCCCGAAGCGCCCGGCCCAGTCCCGCGGTGGCAGCGTTGCCACCCCCAATACCCGCCGCAGCCGGGTGCCTTCGGGGTTCAGCCGCAGGAGCCCGCTGCCAGATGAGCTGGGGAGCAGCGGCGGCGATGAGAGGCTGGTGAGAATTGACCGGGTGGGCCAGTGGTACGTGGAGACGGGAGTCGGCGGCGATCGCAGCCCAGAGGCCATCCGCCAGATCGGTGGCATGCGGATCAAGACAGAGACTCCGGACGAGTGGATAATGTCGGAGAACCAGCCATCCGGGGAGGACGGCAGCAGCGCTGAGGAGGTGACAGCCATGGTGATCGACAGCGCCGGGCACAGCTCCCTAGTCCAAGAGGCCTTTCCCACCACTGCCTCAAGTGGCAAGATCTCGAGGCCCTCCAGCAGCTTCAGTGAGATGGACAGGTACAGAGAGCATATGAAATAGGAGCAGAAGTAGGCCATTCGGCCCCTCGATTCAATAAGATCATAGCTGATCGTTTGTGTTATAATTTCCACATTTCAAATTAACCCCCCCCCACCCCCGATAACCTTTGACTCCCTTGCCCAACAAGAATCTTTCTACCTCCACCTTAAAAATATTCAATGACCTCATCTCCACCACCTTCTGAGGCACAGAGTTCCAAAGTCACACAAACCTCAGAGAAAAAATCTCTCCTCATCTCTGTTCTGAAAGGGTGACCCCTAATTTTAAATCAGTGCCCCCTAGTTCTGGACTCACCCACAAGAGGAAACATACTTTCCACATCCACCTTGTCAAGGCCGTTCAGGGTCTTGTATACTTCAATCAAATCACCCCTCACTCTTCTAAACTCCAGTGGAAACAAGCCCAGTCTGTCCAACCTTTCCTCATAAGACAACCCACCCATTCCAGGTATCAATCTAGTAAACCTCCTCTGAACCGCCTCCAATGCATTTACATCCTTTCTTAAATAAGGAGACCAGAACTGCACACAGTATTCAAGGTGCGGTCTCATCAAAGCCAAGCAGGAGAGCTCCCTCATAAATGCTGCATTAGTGTGCTGACAGGCATGGGGGGAGCTGGGTCTGTGCTGACGGGCGTGGGGGAGCTGGGTCTGTGCTGACAGGCACAGGGGGATCAGGGTCTGTGCTGACGGGCGTGGGGGAGCTGGGTCTGCGCTGACAGGCACGGGGGGAGCTGGGTCCGTGCTGACAGGCACAGGGGGAGCTGGGTCCATGCTGACAGGCGCTGGAGGAGTTGGGTCCGTGCTGATAGGCACAGGGGGAGCTGGGTCCGTGCTGACGGGTGCGGGGGGAGCTGGGTCCGTGCTGACAGGCGCTGGAGGAGTTGGGTCCGTGCTGATAGGCACAGGGGGAGCTGGGTCTGTGCTGACAGGCGCGGGGGGGAGGTGGGTCTGTGCTGACAGGCACGGGGGAGCTGGGTCTGTGCTGACAGCCGCGGGGGCAGCTGGGTCTGTGCTGACAGGCGCTGGAGGAGCTGGGTCCGTGCTGACAGGCACGGGTGGAGCTGGGTCTGTGCTGACAGGCACGGGGGGAGGTGGGTCTGTGCTGACAGGCGCGGGGGCAGCTGTGTCTGCGCTGACAGGCACGGGGGGAGGTGAGTCTGTGCTGACAGGCACAGGGAGATCTGGGTCCGTGCTGACAGGCGCTGGAGGAGTTCGGTCCATGCTGATTGGCACAGTGGGAGCTGGGTCTGTACTGACGGGCGTAGGGGAGCTGGGTCCGTGCTGACAGGGGCGGGGGGAGCTGAGTCCGTGCTGACAGGCGCGGTGGGAACCGGGTCTGTACTGACGGGCACGGGGAGGGCTGGGTCCGTGCTGACAGGCGCTGGAGGAGTTGGGTCCGTGCTGACAGGCGCTGGAGGAGTTGGGTCCGTGCTGACAGGCGCTGGAGGTGTTGGGTCCGTGCTGACAGGCGCTGGAGGAGTTGGGTCCGTGCTGACAGGCGCTGGAGGAGATGGGTCCGTGTTGACAGGCGCGTTGTGCTGTGGGTCTGCGTTGACAGGCGTGGGGGGTGGTGGGACTGCGTTAACAGGCGCGGGGGGAGGTGGGTCTAAGTTGACAGTTGCGGGGGGAGGTGGGTCTGTGCTGACAGGCGCAGGGGGAGCTGGGTCTGTGCTGACAGGCACTGGGGGAAGTGGGTCCGTGCAGACGGGTGGGGGGAGGTGGGTCTGTGCTGACAGGCATGGGGGAAGTGGGTCTGTGCTGACAGGCGCAAGGGGAGGTGGATCTGTGCTGACAGGCGCGGGGGGAGCTGGGTCGGTGCTGACAGGCGCGGGGGGAGGTGGTTCTGTGTTGACAGGCGTGGGGGGAGGTGGGTCTGTGCCGATGGGTGGGGGGAGGTGGGTCTGTGCTGACAGGCGCGGGGGGAGCTGGGTCTGTGCTGACAGGCGCTGGGGGAGCTGGGTCTGTGCTGACAGGCGCGGGGGGTGCTGGGTCTGTGCTGACAGGCACGGGGAGAGCTGGGTCTGTGCTGACAGGTGGGGGAGCTGGGTCTGTGCTGACAGGCGCGTGGGGAGCTGGGTCTGTGCTGACAGGTGCGGGGGGAGCTGGGTCTGTGCTGACAGGCGCGTGGGGAGGTGGGTCTGTGCTGACAGGTGCGGGGGGAGCTGGGTGTGTGCTGACAGGCGCTGGGGGAGCTGGGTCTGTGCTGATAGGCGCGGGGGGAGCTGGGTCTGTGCTGACAGGTGGGGGAGCTGGGTCTGTGCTGACAGGCGCGGGGGGGAGCTGGGTCCGTGCTGACAGGTGGGGGAGCTGGGTCCGTGCTTACAGGCGCGGGGGGAGCTGGGTCCATGCTGATAGGCACAGGGGGAGCTGGGTCTGTGCTGATGGGCGTAGGGGAGCTGGGTCCGTGTTGATAGGCATAGGGGGTGGCTGGGTCTGTGCTGACAGGCGCGTGGGGAGCTGGGTCTGTGCTGACAGGTGCGGGGGGAGCTGGGTCTGTGCTGACAGGCGCGTGGGGAGGTGGGTCTGTGCTGACAGGTGCGGTGGGAGGTGGGTCTGTGTTGACAGGTGCGGGGGGAGCTGGATCTGTGTTGACAGGCGCGGGGGGAGGTGGATCTGTGCTGACGGGCGCGAGGGGAGCTGGGTCTGTGCTGACAAGCACGGGGAGAGCTGGGTCCATGCTGACAGGCACTGGGGGAGCTGGGTCAGTGCTGACCGGCGCTGGAGGAGTTGGGTCCGTGTTGACAGGCACGTGGGGAGGTAGCTCTGTGCTGACAGGCGCTGGGGGAGCTGGGTCTGTGCTGACAGGCGCGGGGGTGCTGGGTCTGTGCTGACAGGCACGGGGATAGCTGGGTCTGTGCTGACAGGTGGGGGAGCTGGGTCCGTGCTTACAGGCGCGGTGGGAGCTGGGTCCATGCTGATAGGCACAGGGGGAGCTGGGTCTGTGCTGACGGGCGTAGGGGAGCTGGGTCCGTGTTGATAGGCACAGGGGGGGGCTTGGTCTGTGCTGACAGGCACGGGGGGAGCTGGGTCTGTGCTGACAGGCGTGGGGGGAGGTGGGTCTGTGCTGACAGCCGCGGGGGGAGCTGGGTCTGTGCTGACAGGCGCGGCGGGAGCTGGGTCTGCGCTGACAGGCACGGCGGGAGCTGGGTCTGTGCTGACAGGCGCCGGGGGAGCTGGGTCTGTGCTGACAGGCACGGAGGGAGCTGCGTCTGTGCTGACAGGCACGGGGGGAGGTGGGTCTGTGCTGACAGGCGCGGGGGCAGCTGGGTCTGTGCTGACAGCTGCGGGGGGAGGTGAGTCTGTGCTGACAGGCACAGGGAGAGCTGGGTCCGTGCTGACAGGCGCTGGAGGAGTTGGGTCCGTGCTGATAGGCACAGGGGGATCTCTGTCCGTGCTGATTGGCACAGGGGGAGCTGGGTCTGTACTGACGGGCGTAGGGGAGCTGGGTCTGTGCTGTCAGGCGCGGGGGCAGCTGTGTCTGCGCTGACAGGCACGGGGGGAGGTGAGTCTGTGCTGACAGGCACAGGGAGAGCTGGGTCTGTGCTGACAGGCACAGGGGGAGCTGGGTCCGTGCTGACAGGCGCTGGAGGAGTTGGGTCCGTGTTGACAGGCGCGTTGTGCGGTGGGTCTGCGTTGACAGGTGCGGGGGATGGTGGGACTGCGTTAACAGGCGCGGTGGGAGCTGGGTCTGTAATGACGGGCACGGGGAGAGCTGGGTCTGTGCTGACAGGCGTTGGGGGAGCTGGGTCTGTACTGACAGGCGCGGGTGGAGCGGGGTCTGTACTGACGGTCACGGGGAGAGCTGGGTCCGTGCTGACAGGCACGGGGGGAGTTGGGTCTGTGCTGACAGGCGCAGGGGCAGCTGGGTCTGTGCTGACAGGCGCGGGTGGAGCTGGGTCCCTGCTGGCAGGCGCGGGGGGAGCTGGGTCCCTGCTGACAGGCGCAGGCGGAGCTGGGTCCCTGCTGACAGGCGCGGAGGGACCTGGGTCCCTGCTGATAGGCGTGGGGGGACCTGGGTCCCTGCTGACAGGCGCGGGGGGAGCTGGATCCGTGCTGACAGGCGCGGGGGGAGTTGGGTCCGTGCTGACAGGCGCTGGAGGAGTTGGGTCTGTGCTGATCGGCAGAGGGGGAGCTGGGTCCGTGCAACAGGCGCTGGAGGAGTTGGGTCCGTGCTGATAGGCACAGGGGATGCTGGGACTGTGCTGACGGGCGTAGGGGAGCTGGGTCCGTGTTGATAGGCACGGGGGGGGGCTTGCTCTGTGCAGACAGGCGCAGGGGTAGGTGGGTCTGTGCTAACAGGCGCGGGGAAGGTGGGTCTGTGTTGACAGGCGCGGGGGGAGCTGGATCTGTGTTGACAGGCGCGGGGGGAGGTGGGTCTGTGTTGACAGGCGCCGGGGGAGGTGGGTTTGTGTTGACAGGCGCGTGGTGCGGTGGGTCTGCGTTGATGGGCGCGGGGGTGGTGGGACTGCGTTAACAGGCGCGTGGAGAGGTGGGTCTGTATTGACATTTGTGGGGGGAGCTCGGTCTGTGCTGAAGGGCGCGGAGGGAGCTGGTTCTGTGTTGACAGGCGCAGGAGGTGGGTCCGTGCTGACGGGCACGTGGGGAGATGGGTCTGTGCTGACAGGCGCAGGAGGTGGGTCCGTGCTGACGGGCACTGGGGGAGCTGGGTCAGTGCTGACAGGTGCAGGGGGAGGTGGGTCTGTGCTGACAGCCGCGGGGGCAGCTGGGTCTGTGCTGACAGGCGCTGGAGGAGCTGGGTCCGTGCTGACAGGCACGGGTGGAGCTGGGTCTGTGCTGACAGGCACGGGGGGAGGTGGGTCTGTGCTGACAGGCGCGGGGGCAGCTGTGTCTGCGCTGACAGGCACGGGGGGAGGTGAGTCTGTGCTGACAGGCACAGGGAGATCTGGGTCCGTGCTGACAGGCGCTGGAGGAGTTCGGTCCATGCTGATTGGCACAGTGGGAGCTGGGTCTGTACTGACGGGCGTAGGGGAGCTGGGTCCGTGCTGACAGGGGCGGGGGGAGCTGAGTCCGTGCTGACAGGCGCGGTGGGAACCGGGTCTGTACTGACGGGCACGGGGAGGGCTGGGTCCGTGCTGACAGGCGCTGGAGGAGTTGGGTCCGTGCTGACAGGCGCTGGAGGAGTTGGGTCCGTGCTGACAGGCGCTGGAGGAGTTGGGTCCGTGCTGACAGGCGCTGGAGGAGTTGGGTCCGTGCTGACAGGCGCTGGAGGAGATGGGTCCGTGTTGACAGGCGCGTTGTGCTGTGGGTCTGCGTTGACAGGCGTGGGGGGTGGTGGGACTGCGTTAACAGGCGCGGGGGGAGGTGGGTCTAAGTTGACAGTTGCGGGGGGAGGTGGGTCTGTGCTGACAGGCGCAGGGGGAGCTGGGTCTGTGCTGACAGGCACTGGGGGAAGTGGGTCCGTGCAGACGGGTGGGGGGAGGTGGGTCTGTGCTGACAGGCATGGGGGAAGTGGGTCTGTGCTGACAGGCGCAAGGGGAGGTGGATCTGTGCTGACAGGCGCGGGGGGAGCTGGGTCGGTGCTGACAGGCGCGGGGGGAGGTGGTTCTGTGTTGACAGGCGTGGGGGGAGGTGGGTCTGTGCCGATGGGTGGGGGGAGGTGGGTCTGTGCTGACAGGCGCGGGGGGAGCTGGGTCTGTGCTGACAGGCGCTGGGGGAGCTGGGTCTGTGCTGACAGGCGCGGGGGGTGCTGGGTCTGTGCTGACAGGCACGGGGAGAGCTGGGTCTGTGCTGACAGGTGGGGGAGCTGGGTCTGTGCTGACAGGCGCGTGGGGAGCTGGGTCTGTGCTGACAGGTGCGGGGGGAGCTGGGTCTGTGCTGACAGGCGCGTGGGGAGGTGGGTCTGTGCTGACAGGTGCGGGGGGAGCTGGGTGTGTGCTGACAGGCGCTGGGGGAGCTGGGTCTGTGCTGATAGGCGCGGGGGGAGCTGGGTCTGTGCTGACAGGTGGGGGAGCTGGGTCTGTGCTGACAGGCGCGGGGGGGAGCTGGGTCCGTGCTGACAGGTGGGGGAGCTGGGTCCGTGCTTACAGGCGCGGGGGGAGCTGGGTCCATGCTGATAGGCACAGGGGGAGCTGGGTCTGTGCTGATGGGCGTAGGGGAGCTGGGTCCGTGTTGATAGGCATAGGGGGTGGCTGGGTCTGTGCTGACAGGCGCGTGGGGAGCTGGGTCTGTGCTGACAGGTGCGGGGGGAGCTGGGTCTGTGCTGACAGGCGCGTGGGGAGGTGGGTCTGTGCTGACAGGTGCGGTGGGAGGTGGGTCTGTGTTGACAGGTGCGGGGGGAGCTGGATCTGTGTTGACAGGCGCGGGGGGAGGTGGATCTGTGCTGACGGGCGCGAGGGGAGCTGGGTCTGTGCTGACAAGCACGGGGAGAGCTGGGTCCATGCTGACAGGCACTGGGGGAGCTGGGTCAGTGCTGACCGGCGCTGGAGGAGTTGGGTCCGTGTTGACAGGCACGTGGGGAGGTAGCTCTGTGCTGACAGGCGCTGGGGGAGCTGGGTCTGTGCTGACAGGCGCGGGGGTGCTGGGTCTGTGCTGACAGGCACGGGGATAGCTGGGTCTGTGCTGACAGGTGGGGGAGCTGGGTCCGTGCTTACAGGCGCGGTGGGAGCTGGGTCCATGCTGATAGGCACAGGGGGAGCTGGGTCTGTGCTGACGGGCGTAGGGGAGCTGGGTCCGTGTTGATAGGCACAGGGGGGGGCTTGGTCTGTGCTGACAGGCACGGGGGGAGCTGGGTCTGTGCTGACAGGCGTGGGGGGAGGTGGGTCTGTGCTGACAGCCGCGGGGGGAGCTGGGTCTGTGCTGACAGGCGCGGCGGGAGCTGGGTCTGCGCTGACAGGCACGGCGGGAGCTGGGTCTGTGCTGACAGGCGCCGGGGGAGCTGGGTCTGTGCTGACAGGCACGGAGGGAGCTGCGTCTGTGCTGACAGGCACGGGGGGAGGTGGGTCTGTGCTGACAGGCGCGGGGGCAGCTGGGTCTGTGCTGACAGCTGCGGGGGGAGGTGAGTCTGTGCTGACAGGCACAGGGAGAGCTGGGTCCGTGCTGACAGGCGCTGGAGGAGTTGGGTCCGTGCTGATAGGCACAGGGGGATCTCTGTCCGTGCTGATTGGCACAGGGGGAGCTGGGTCTGTACTGACGGGCGTAGGGGAGCTGGGTCTGTGCTGTCAGGCGCGGGGGCAGCTGTGTCTGCGCTGACAGGCACGGGGGGAGGTGAGTCTGTGCTGACAGGCACAGGGAGAGCTGGGTCTGTGCTGACAGGCACAGGGGGAGCTGGGTCCGTGCTGACAGGCGCTGGAGGAGTTGGGTCCGTGTTGACAGGCGCGTTGTGCGGTGGGTCTGCGTTGACAGGTGCGGGGGATGGTGGGACTGCGTTAACAGGCGCGGTGGGAGCTGGGTCTGTAATGACGGGCACGGGGAGAGCTGGGTCTGTGCTGACAGGCGTTGGGGGAGCTGGGTCTGTACTGACAGGCGCGGGTGGAGCGGGGTCTGTACTGACGGTCACGGGGAGAGCTGGGTCCGTGCTGACAGGCACGGGGGGAGTTGGGTCTGTGCTGACAGGCGCAGGGGCAGCTGGGTCTGTGCTGACAGGCGCGGGTGGAGCTGGGTCCCTGCTGGCAGGTGCGGGGGGAGCTGGGTCCCTGCTGACAGGCGCAGGCGGAGCTGGGTCCCTGCTGACAGGCGCGGAGGGACCTGGGTCCCTGCTGATAGGCGTGGGGGGACCTGGGTCCCTGCTGACAGGCGCGGGGGGAGCTGGATCCGTGCTGACAGGCGCGGGGGGAGTTGGGTCCGTGCTGACAGGCGCTGGAGGAGTTGGGTCTGTGCTGATCGGCAGAGGGGGAGCTGGGTCCGTGCAACAGGCGCTGGAGGAGTTGGGTCCGTGCTGATAGGCACAGGGGATGCTGGGACTGTGCTGACGGGCGTAGGGGAGCTGGGTCCGTGTTGATAGGCACGGGGGGGGGCTTGCTCTGTGCAGACAGGCGCAGGGGTAGGTGGGTCTGTGCTAACAGGCGCGGGGAAGGTGGGTCTGTGTTGACAGGCGCGGGGGGAGCTGGATCTGTGTTGACAGGCGCGGGGGGAGGTGGGTCTGTGTTGACAGGCGCCGGGGGAGGTGGGTTTGTGTTGACAGGCGCGTGGTGCGGTGGGTCTGCGTTGATGGGCGCGGGGGGTGGTGGGACTGCGTTAACAGGCGCGTGGAGAGGTGGGTCTGTATTGACATTTGTGGGGGGAGCTCGGTCTGTGCTGAAGGGCGCGGAGGGAGCTGGTTCTGTGTTGACAGGCGCAGGAGGTGGGTCCGTGCTGACGGGCACGTGGGGAGATGGGTCTGTGCTGACAGGCGCAGGAGGTGGGTCCGTGCTGACGGGCACTGGGGGAGCTGGGTCAGTGCTGACAGGTGCAGGGGGAGGTGGGTCTGTTGACAGGCACAGGGTGTAGGTGGGTCAGTGCTGATGGGTGGGGGGAGGTTTGTCTGTGTTGACAGTTGCGGGGGGAGGGGTGTCCATGCTGTCAGGCGCGGGGGGAGCTGGGTCTGTGTTGACAGGCGCGGGGGGAGATGGGTCTGTGCTGACAGGCACAGGGGGTGCTGGGTCCGTGCTGAATGGCACAGGGGGATCTGGGTCTGTGCTGACGGGCGTGGCGGAGCTGGGTCTGTGCTGACAGGCACGGGGGGAGCTGGGTCCGTCCTGATTGGCACAGGGGGATCAGGGTCTGTGCTGACGGGCGTGGGGGAGCTGGGTCTGTGCTGACAGGCACGGGGGCAGCTGGGTCCGTGCTGACAGGCACAGGGGGAGCTGGGTCCATGCTGACAGGCGCTGGAGGAGCTGGGTCCGTGCTGATAGGCACAGCGGGAGCTGGGTCTGCTGACGGGCGTAGGGGAGCTGGATCCGTGTTGATAGGCACAGGGGGGGGGGCTTGGTCTGTGCTGACAGGCACGGGGGGAGGTGAGTCTGTGCTAACAGGCACGGGGGGAGGTGGGTCAGTGCTGACAGGCGCGGGGGCATCTGTGTCTTCGCTGACTGGCACGGGGGGAGGTGAGTCTGTGCTGACAGGCACAGGGAGAGTTGGGTCCGTGCTGACAGGCGCTGGAGGAGTTGGGTCCGTGCTGATAGGCACAGGGGGATCTCTGTCCGTGCTGATTGGCACAGGAGGAGCTGGGTCTGTACTGACGGGCGTAGGGGAGCTGGGTCTGTGCTGACAGGCGCGGGGGGTGGTGGGACTGCGTTAACAGGCGCGGGGGAGGTGGGTCTATGTTGACAGTTGCGGGGGGAGGTGGGTCTGTGCTGACAGGCGCGGGGGGAGCTGGGTCTGTGCTGACAGGCACTGGGGGAACTGGGTCCGTGCAGACGGGTGGGGGGAGGTGGGTCTGTGCGGTGGGACTGCGTTGACAGGCGCGGGGGGTGGTGGGACTGCGTTAACAGGCGCGGGGGGAGGTGGGTCTATGTTGACAGTTGCGGGGGGAGGTGAGTCTGTGCTGACAGGTGCGGGGGGAGCTGGGTCTGTGCTGACAGGCACTGGGGGAACTGGGTCCGTGCAGACGGGTGGGTGGAGGTTGGTCTGTGCCGATGGGTGGGGGAGGTGGGTCTGTGCTGACAGGCGCGGTGGGAGGTGGGTCTTTGCTGACAGGCGCGGCAGAAGTTGGGTCTGTGCTGACAGGCGCATCGGTAGGTGGGTCTGTGCTGACAGGCACGTGGGGAGGTTGGTCTCTGCTGACGGGCGTGGGGGGAGCTGGGTCCGTGCTGACAGGCGCGGGTGGAGCTGGGTCCGTGCTGACAGGCGCGGGTGGAGCTGGGTCCGTGCTGACAGGCGCGGGTGGAGCTGGGTCCGTGCTGACAGGCGCGGGGGGAGCTGGGTCCGTGCTGACATGCGCGGAGGCAGCTGGGTCCATGCTGACAGGTGTGGGGGGAGCTGGGTCCGTGCTGACAGGCGCGGGGGTACCTGGCTCCGTGCTGACAGGCACAGGGGGACCTGGGTCCGTGCAACAGGCGCTGGAGGAGTTGGGTCCATGCTGATAGGCACAGGGAGTGCTGGGTCTGTGCTGACGGGCGTAGGGGAGCTGGGTCTATGTTGATAGGCCCGGGGGGGGGGCTTGCTCTGTGCTGACAGGCGCGGGGGTAGGTGGGTCTGTGCTGACAGACGAGGGGGGAGGTGGGTCTGTGTTGACAGGCACGGGGCAAGCTGGATCTGTGTTGACAGGCGCGGGGGGAGCTGGATCTGTGTTGACAGGCGCAGGGGGAGGTGGGTCTGTGTTGACAGGCGCCGGGGGAGGTGGGTCTGTGTTGACAGGCGCGTGGTGCGGTGGGTCTGCGTTGACGGGCGTGGAGGATGGTGTGGCTGCGCTTACAGGCGCGGGGGGAGGTGGGTCTGTTTGACAGTTGCGGGGGGAGGTGGGTCTGTGCTGACACGGCACGGGGATAGCTGGGTCTGTGCTGACAGGTGGGGGAGCTGGGTCTGTGCTAACAGGCGCGGGGGTAGGTGGGTCTGTGCTGACAGGCGTGTGGGGAGGTGGGTCTGTGCTGACAGGCGCGGGGGGAGCTGGGTCTGTGCTGACAGGCGCGTGGGGAGGTGGGTCTGTGCTGACAGGCGGGGGGGAGCTGGGTCTGTGCTGACAGGCGCGTGGGGAGGTGGGTCTGTGCTGACAGGTGCGGGGGGAGCTGGGTCTGTGTTGACAGGCGCGTGGTGCGGTGGGTCTGCGTTGACGGGCGCGGAGGGTGGTGTGGCTGTGTTTACAGGCGCGGGGGGAGGTGTGTCTGTATTGACAGTTGCGGGGGGAGGTGGGTCTGTGCTGACACGGCACGGGGATAGCTGGGTCTGTGCTGACGGGTGGGGGGAGGTGGGTCTGTGCTGACAGGCGCGGGGGTAGGTGGGTCTGTGCTGACAGGAGCGGGGGGAGGTGGGTCTGTGCTGACAGGCGCAGGGGGAGCTGCGTCTGTGCTGACAGGCGTGTGGGGAGGTGGGTCTGTGCTGACAGGCGCGGGGGGAGCTGGGTCTGTGCTGACAGACGCTGGGGAAGATGGGTCTGTGCTGACAGGCGGGGGGAGCTGGGTCTGTGTTGACAGGCGGGGGGGAGCTGGGTCTGTGCTGACAGGCGGGGGGAGCTGGGTCTGTGTTGACAGGCGCGTGGTGCGGTGGGTCTGCGTTGACGGGCGCGGAGGGTGGTGTGGCTGCGTTTACAGGCGCGGGGGGAGGTGTGTCTGTATTGACAGTTGCGGGGGGAGGTGGGTCTGTGCTGACACGGCACGGGGATAGCTGGGTCTGTGCTGACGGGTGGGGGAGCTGGGTCTGTGCTGGCAGGTGCTGGGGGAACTGGGTCCGTGCAGACGGGTGGGGGGAGGTGGGTCTGTGCCGATGGGTGGAGGGAGGTGGGTCTGTGCTGACAGGCGCGGGGGGAGCTGTGTCTGTGCTGGCAGGTGCTGGGGGAGCTGGGTCTGTGCTGACAGGCGCGGGGGTGCTGTGTCTGTGCTGACAGGCACGGGGATAGCTGGGTCTGTGCTGACAGGCACGGGGATAGCTGGGTCTGTGCTGACAGGCACGGGGATAGCTGGGTCTGTGCTGATGGGTGGGGGAGCTGGGTCTGTGCTGGCAGGTGCTGGGGGAGCTGGGTCTGTGCTGACAGGCGCTGGGGTGCTGGGTCTGTGCTGACAGGCACGGGGATAGCTGGGTCTGTGCTGACAGGTGCGGGGGTGCTGGGTCTGTGCTGACAGGCACGGGGATAGCTGGGTCCATGCTGATAGGCACAGGGGGAGCTGGGTCTGTGCTGACGGGCGTAGGGGAGCTGGGTCCGTGTTGATAGGCAGAGGGCGGGGCTTGGTCTGTGCAGACAGGCGTGGGGGGAGGTGGGTCTGTGCTGACAGGCGCGGTGGGAGGTGGGTCTATGTTGACAGGCGCGGTGGGAGGTGGGTCTGTGCTGACAGGCACAGGGGGTGCTGGGTCCGTCCTGATTGGCACAGGGGGATCTGGGTCTGTGCTGACGGGCGTGGCGGAGCTGGGTCTGTGCTGACAGGCACGGGGGGAGCTGGGTCCGTCCTGATTGGCACAGGGGGATCAGGGTCTGTGCTGACGGGCGTGGGGGAGCTGGGTCTGTGCTGACAGGCACGGGGGGAGCTGGGTCCGTCCTGACTGGCACAGGGGGAGCTGGGTCCATGCTGACAGGCGCTGGAGGAGTTGGGTCCGTGCTGATAGGCACAGGGGGAGCTGGGTCTGCTGACGGGCGTAGGGGAGCTGGATCCGTGTTGATAGGCACAGTGGGGGGGCTTGGTCTGTGCTGACAGGCGCGTGGGGAGGTGAGTCTGTGCTAACAGGCACGGGGGGAGGTGGGTCAGTGCTGACAGGCGCGGGGGCATCTGTGTCTGCGCTGACTGGCACGGGGGGAGGTGAGTCTGTGCTGACAGGCACAGGGAGAGTTGGGTCCGTGCTGACAGGCGCTGGAGGAGTTAGGTCCGTGCTGATAGGCACAGGGGGATCTCTGTCCGTGCTGATTGGCACAGGAGGAGCTGGGTCTGTACTGACGGGCGTAGGGGAGCTGGGTCTGTGCTGACAGGCGCGGGGGGTGGTGGGACTGCGTTAACAGGCGCGGGGGGAGGTGGGTCTATGTTGACAGTTGCGGGGGGAGGTGAGTCTGTGCTGACAGGCGCGGGGGTACCTGGCTCCGTGCTGACAGGCACAGGGGGACCTGGGTCCGTGCAACAGGCGCTGGAGGAGTTGGGTCCATGCTGATAGGCACAGGGGGTGCTGGGTCTGTGCTGACGGGCGTAGGGGAGCTGGGTCTATGTTGATAGGCCCGGGGGGGGCTTGCTCTGTGCTGACAGGCGCGGGGGTAGGTGGGTCTGTGCTGACAGACGAGGGGGGAGGTGGGTCTGTGTTGACAGGCGCGGGGCAAGCTGGATCTGTGTTGACTGGCGCGGGGGGAGCTGGATCTGTGTTGACAGGCGCAGGGGGAGGTGGGTCCGTGTTGACAGGCGCGTTGTGCGTTGGGTCTGCGTTGACAGGTGCGGGGGATGGTGGGACTGCGTTAACAGGCGCGGTGGGAGCTGGGTCTGTACTGACGGGCACGGGGGGAGTTGGGTCTGTGCTGACAGGCGTTGGGGGAGTTGGGTCTGTGCTGACAGGCGCGGGGGCAGCTGGGTCTGTGCTGACAGGCGCGGTTGGAGCTGGGTCCCTGCTGACAGGCGCAGGAGGTGGGTCCGTGCTGACGGGCACTGGGGGAGGTGGGTCTGTGTTGACAGGCGCGGGTGGAGCTGGATCTGTGTTGACAGGCGCGGGGGGAGGTGGGCCTGTGTTGACAGGCGCCGGGGGCGGTGGGTTTGTGTTGACAGGCGCGTGGTGCGGTGGGTCTGCGTTGACGGTCGCGGGGGGTGGTGGGACTGCGTTAACAGGCGCGGGGGGAGGTGGGTCTGTATTGACATTTGTGGGGGGGGCTGGGTCTGTGCTGACGGGTGCGGGGGGAGCTGGTTCTGTGTTGACAGGCGCAGGAGGTGGGTCCGTGCTGACGGGCGCGGGGGGAGATGGGTCCCTGCTGACTGGCGCAGGACGTGGGTCCGTGCTGACGGGCACTGGGGGAGCTGGGTCAGTGCTGACAGGTGCAGGGGGAGGTGGGTCTGTTGACAGGCACAGGGTGTAGGTGGGTCTGGCCGGTGGGTGGGGTGAGGTTGGTCTGTGTTGACAGTTGCGGGGGGATGGGTGTCCATGCTGACAGGCGCGGGGGGAGCTGGGTCTGTGTTGACAGGCGTGGGGGGAGCTGGGTCTGTGCTGACAGGCACAGGGGGAGCTGGGTCCGTGCTGATTGGCACAGGGGGATTTGGGTCTGTGCTGACGGGCGTAGGGGAGCTGGGTCCGTGTTGATAGGCACAGGGTGGGGCTTGGTCTGTGCTGATAGGCACAGGGGGAGCTCGGTCCATGCTGACAGGCGCTGGAGGAGTTGGGTCCGTGCTGATAGGCACAGGGGGAGCTGGGTCTGCTGAAGGGCGTAGGGGAGCTGGATCCGTGTTGATAGGCACAGGGGGGGTCTTGGTCTGTGCTGACAGGCGCGGGGGGAGGTGAGTCTGTGCTGACAGGCGCCGGGGGAGGTGAGTCTGTGCTAACAGGCACGGGGGGAGGTGGGTCAGTGCTGACAGGCGCGGGGGCATCTGTGTCTGCGCTGACTGGCACGGGGGGAGGTGAGTCTGTGCTGACAGGCACAGGGAGAGTTGGGTCCGTGCTGTCAGGTGCTGGAGGAGTTGGGTCCGTGCTGATAGGCACAGGGGGATCTCTGTCCGTGCTGATTGGCACAGGAGGAGCTGGGTCTGTACTGACGGGCGTAGGGGAGCTGGGTCTGTGCTGACAGGCGCGGGGGGTGGTGGGACTGCGCTAACAGGCGCGGGGGGAGGTGGGTCTATGTTGACAGTTGCGGGGGGAGGTGGGTCTCTTCTGACAGGCGCGGGGGGAGCTGGGTCGGTGCTGACAGGCACTGGGGGAACTGGGTCCGTGCAGACGGGTGGGGGGAGGTGGGTCTGTGCGGTGGGTCTGCGTTGACAGTTGCGGGGGGTGGTGAGACTGCGTTAACAGGCGCGGGGGGAGGTGGGTCTATGTTGACAGTTGCGGGGGGAGGTGGGTCTGTGCTGACAGGTGCGGGGGGAGCTGGGTCTGTGCTGACAGGCACTAGGGGAACTGGGTCCGTGCAGACGGGTGAGGGTAGGTGGGTCTGTGCCGATGGGTGGGGGGAGGTGGGTCTGTGCTGACAGGTGGGGGAGCTGGGTCTGTGCTAACAGGCACGGGGGTAGGTGGGTCTGTGCTGACAGGAGCGGGGGGAGGTGGGTCTGTGCTGACAGGCACGGGGGGAGCTGCGTCTGTGCTGACAGGCGTGTGGGGAGGTGGGTCTGTGCTGACAGGCGCGGGGGGAGCTGGGTCTGTGCTGACAGACGCTGGAGAAGTTGGGTCCGTGCTGATCGGCACAGGGGGAGCTGGGTCCGTGCAACAGGCGGTGGAGGAGTTGGGTCCATGCTGATAGGCACAGGGGGAGCTGGGTCTGTGCTGACGGGCGTAGGGGAGCTGGGTCCGTGTTGATAGGCACAGGGGGGGGCTTGGTCTGTGCTGACAGGCGCGGGGGGAGGTGGGTCTGTGCTGACAGGCGTGGGGGGAGGTGGGTCTGTGCTTACGGGCGCGGGGGGCAGCTTGGTCCGTGCTGACAGGTGGGGGAGCTGGGTCCGTGCTTACAGGCGCGGGGGGAGCTGGGTCTGTGCTGACAGGCGCGGCGGGAGCTGGGTCTGTGCTGACAGGCGCGGCGGGAGCTGGGTCTGTGCTGACAGGCGCGGCGGGAGCCGGGTCTGTGCTGACAGGCGCGGCGGGAGCCGGGTCAGTGCTGACAGGCGCCGGGGGAGCTGGGTCTGTGCTGACAGGCACGGGGGGAGCTGCGTCTGTGCTGATAGGCACGGGGGGTAGGTGGGTCTGTGCTGACAGGCGCGGGGGCAGCTGGGTCTGCGCTGACAGCCGCGGGGGGAGGTGAATCTGTGCTGACAGTCACAGGGAGAGCTGGGTCCGTGCTGACAGGCGCTGGAGGAGTTGGGTCCGTGCTGATAGGCACAGGGGGATCTCTGTCCGTGCTGATTGGCACAGGGGGAGCTGGGTCTGTACTGACGGGCGTAGGGGAGCTGGGTCTGTGCTGACAGGCGCGGGGGGACCTGGGTCCGTGCTGACAGGCGCGGGGGGAGTTGGGTCCGTGCTGACAGGCGCTGGAGGAGTTGGGTCCGTGCTGACCGGCACAGGGGGAGCTGGGTCCGTGCAACAGGCGCTGGAGGAGTTGGGTCCGTGCTGATAGGCACAGGGGATGCTGGGTCTGTGCTGACGGGCGTAGGGGAGCTGGGTCCGTGTTGATAGGCACAGTGGGGGGCTTGCTTTGTGCTGACAGGCGCAGGGGTAGGTGGGTCTGTACTGACGGGCACGGGGGGAGTTGGGTCTGTGCTAACAGGCACGGGGGGAGTTGGGTCTGTGCTGACAGGCGCGGGGGCAGCTGGGTCTGTGCTGACAGGCGCGGGTGGAGCTGGGTCCCTGCTGACAGGCACAGGAGGTGGGTCCGTGCTGTCAGGCACTGGGGGAGGTGGGTCTGTGTTGACAGGCGCGGGTGGAGCTGGATCTGTGTTGACAGGCGCGGGGGGAGGTGGGCCTGTGTTGATAGGCGCCGGGGGCGGTGGGTTTGTGTTGACAGGCGCGTGGTGCGGTGGATCTGCGTTGACAGTCGCGGGGGGTGGTGGGACTGCGTTAACAGGCGCGGGGGGAGGTGGGTCTGTATTGACATTTGTGGGGGGGGCTGGGTCTGTGCTGACGGGTGCGGGGGGAGCTGGTTCTGTGTTGACAGGCGCAGGAGGTGGGTCCGTGCTGACGGGCGCGGGGGGAGATGGGTCCCTGCTGACTGGCGCAGGAGGTGGGTCAGTGCTGACGGGCACTGGGGGAGCTGGGTCAGTGCTGACAGGTGCAGGGAGAGGTGGGTCTGTTGACAGGCACAGGGTGTAGGTGGGTCTGGCCGGTGGGTGGGGTGAGGTTGGTCTGTGTTGACAGTTGCGGGGGGATGGGTGTCCATGCTGACAGGCGCGGGGGGAGCTGGGTCTGTGTTGACAGGCGCGGGGGGAGCTGGGTCTGTGCCGACAGGCACAGAGGGAGCTGGGTCCGTGCTGATTGGCACAGGGGGATTTGGGTCTGTGCTGACGGGCGTAGGGGAGCTGGGTCCGTGTTGATAGGCACAGGGGGGGGCTTGGTCTGTGCTGACAGGCACGGGGGGAGCTGGGTCTGTGCTGACAGGCGTTGGGGGAGGTGGGTCTGTGCTGACAGCCGCGGGGGGAGCTGGGTCTGTGTTGACAGGCGCGGCGGGAGCTGGGTCTGTGCTGACAAGCGCGGCGGGAGCTGGGTCTGTGCTGACAGGCACGGTGGGAGCTGCGTCTGTGCTGACAGGCACGGGGGGAGGTGGGTCTGTGCGGACAGCCGCGGGGGCAGCTGGGTCTGTGCTGACAGCCGCCGGGGGAGGTGAGTCTGTGCTGACAGGCACAGGGAGAGCTGGGTCTGTGCTGACAGGCGCTGGATGAGTTGGGTCCGTGCTGATAGGCACAGGGGGATCTCTGTCCGTGCTGATTGGCACAGGGGGAGCTGGGTCTTTACTGACGGGCGTAGGGGAGCTGGGTCTGTGCTGTCAGGCACGGGGGCAGCTGTGTCTCCGCTGACAGGCACGGGGGGAGGTGAGTCTGTGCTGACAGGCACAGGGAGAGCTGGGTCTGTGCTGACAGGCACAGGGGGAGCTGGGTCCGTGCTGACAGGCGCTGGAGGAGTTGGGTCCGTGTTGACAGGCGCGTTGTGCGGTGGGTCTGCGTTGACAGGTGCGGGGGATGGTGGGACTGCGTTAACAGGCGCGGTGGGAGCTGGGTCTGTACTGACGGGCACGGGGGGAGTTGGGTCTGTGCTGACAGGCGTTGGGGGAGTTGGGTCTGTGCTGACAGGCGCGGGGGCAGCTGGGTCTGTGCTGACAGGCGCGGGTGGAGCTGGGTCCCTGCTGACAGGCGCAGGAGGTGGGTCCGTGCTGACGGGCGCTGGGGGAGGTGGGTCTGTGTTGACAGGCGCGGGTGGAGCTGGATCTGTGTTGACAGGCGCGGGGGGAGGTGGGCCTGTGTTGACAGGCGCCGGGGGCGGTGGGTTTGTGTTGACAGGCGCGTGGTGCGGTGGGTCTGCGTTGACGGTCGCGGGGGGTGGTGGGACTGCGTTAACAGGCGCGGGGGGAGGTGGGTCTGTATTGACATTTGTGGGGGGGGCTGGGTCTGTGCTGACGGGTGCGGGGGGAGCTGGTTCTGTGTTGACAGGCGCAGGAGGTGGGTCCGTGCTGACAGGCGCGGGGGGAGATGGGTCCCTGCTGACTGGCGCAGGAGGTGGGTCCGTGCTGACGGGCACTGGGGGAGCTGGGTCAGTGCTGACAGGTGCAGGGGGAGGTGGGTCTGTTGACAGGCACAGGGTGTAGGTGGGTCTGGCCGGTGGGTGGGGTGAGGTTGGTCTGTGTTGACAGTTGCGGGGGGATGGGTGTCCATGCTGACAGGCGCGGGGGGAGCTGGGTCTGTGTTGACAGGCATGGGGGGAGCTGGGTCTGTGCTGACAGGCACAGGGGGAGCTGGGTCCGTGCTGATTGGCACAGGGGGATTTGGGTCTGTGCTGACGGGCGTAGGGGAGCTGGGTCCGTGTTGATAGGCACAGGGTGGGGCTTGGTCTGTGCTGACAGGCACGGGTGGAGCTGGGTCTGTGCTGACAGGCGTTGGGGGAGGTGGGTCTGTGCTGACAGCCGCGGGGGGAGCTGGGTCTGTGCTGACAGGCGCGGCGGGAGCTGGGTCTGTGCTGACAGGCGCGGCGGGAGCTGGGTCTGTGCTGACAGGCGCCGGGGGAGCTGGGTCTGTGCTGACAGGCACAGAGGGAGCTGCGTCTGTGCTGACAGGCACGGGGGGGAGGTGGGTCTGTGCGGACAGCCGCGGGGGCAGCTGGGTCTGTGCTGACAGCCGCGGGGGGAGGTGAGTCTGTGCTGACAGGCACAGGGAGAGCTGGGTCCGTGCTGACAGGCACGGGGGTAGGTGGGTCTGTGCTGACAGGAGCGGGGGGAGGTGGGTCTGTGCTGACAGGCACGGGGGGAGCTGGGTCTGTGCTGACAGGCGTGTGGGGAGGTGGGTCTGTGCTGACAGGCGCGGGGGGAGCTGGGTCTGTGCTGACAGACGCTGGAGAAGTTGGGTCCGTGCTGAGCGGCACAGGGGGAGCTGGGTCCGTGCAACAGGCGGTGGAGGAGTTGGGTCCATGCTGATAGGCACAGGGGGAGCTGGGTCTGTGCTGACGGGCGTAGGGGAGCTGGGTCCGTGTTGATAGGCACAGGGGGGTGGCTTGGTCTGTGCTGACAGGCGCGGGGGGAGGTGGGTCTGTGCTGACAGGCGTGGGGGGAGGTGGGTCTGTGCTTACGGGCGCGGGGGGCAGCTTGGTCCGTGCTGACAGGCGGGGGAGCTGGGTCCGTGCTTACAGGCGTGGGGGGAGCTGGGTTCATGCTGATAGGCACAGGGGGAGCTGGGTCTGTGCTGACGGGCGTAGGGGAGCTGGGTCCGTGTTGACAGGCACAGGGGGGGGCTTGGTCTGTGCTGACAGGCGCGGGGGGAGGTGGGTCTGTGCTGACAGGCGTGGGGGGAGGTGGGTCTGTGCTGACAGCCGCGGGGGGAGCTGGGTCTGTGCTGACAGGCGCGGCGGGAGCTGGGTCTGTGCTGACAGGCGCGGCGGGAGCCGGGTCTGTGCTGACAGGCGCCGGGGGAGCTGGGTCTGTGCTGACAGGCACGGGGGGAGCTGCGTCTGTGCTGATAGGCACGGGGGGTAGGTGGGTCTGTGCTGACAGGCGCGGGGGCAGCTGGGTCTGCGCTGACAGCCGCGGGGGGAGGTGAGTCTGTGCTGACAGTCACAGGGAGAGCTGGGTCCGTGCTGACAGGCGCTGGAGGAGTTGGGTCCGTGCTGATAGACACAGGGGGATCTCTGTCCGTGCTGATTGGCACAGGGGGAGCTGGGTCTGTACTGACGGGCGTAGGGGAGCTGGGTCTGTGCTGACAGGCGCGGGGGGACCTGGGTCCGTGCTGACAGGCGCGGGGGGAGTTGGGTCCGTGCTGACAGGCGCTGGAGGAGTTGGGTCCGTGCTGACCGGCACAGGGGGAGCTGGGTCCGTGCAACAGGCGCTGGAGGAGTTGGGTCCGTGCTGATAGGCACAGGGGATGCTGGGTCTGTGCTGACGGGCGTAGGGGAGCTGGGTCCGTGTTGATAGGCACAGTGGGGGGCTTGCTTTGTGCTGACAGGCGCAGGGGTAGGTGGGTCTGTACTGACGGGCACGGGGGGAGTTGGGTCTGTGCTAACAGGCACGGGGGGAGTTGGGTCTGTGCTGACAGGCGCGGGGGCAGCTGGGTCTGTGCTGACAGGCGCGGGTGGAGCTGGGTCCCTGCTGACAGGCGCAGGAGGTGGGTCCGTGCTGACAGGCACTGGGGGAGGTGGGTCTGTGTTGACAGGCGCGGGTGGAGCTGGATCTGTGTTGACAGGCGCGGGGGGAGGTGGGCCTGTGTTGACAGGCGCCGGGGGCGGTGGGTTTGTGTTGACAGGCGCGTGGTGCGGTGGGTCTGCGTTGACGGTCGCGGGGGGTGGTGGGACTGCGTTAACAGGCGCGGGGGGAGGTGGGTCTGTATTGACATTTGTGGGGGGGACTGGGTCTGTGCTGACGGGTGCGGGGGGAGCTGGTTCTGTGTTGACAGGCGCAGGAGGTGGGTCCATGCTGACGGGCGCGGGGGGAGATGGGTCCCTGCTGACTGGCGCAGGAGGTGGGTCAGTGCTGACGGGCACTGGGGGAGCTGGGTCAGTGCTGACAGGTGCAGGGGGAGGTGGGTCTGTTGACAGGCACAGGGTGTAGGTGGGTCTGGCCGGTGGGTGGGGTGAGGTTGGTCTGTGTTGACAGTTGCGGGGGGATGGGTGTCCATGCTGACAGGCGCGGGGGGAGCTGGGTCTGTGTTGACAGGCGCGGGGGGAGCTGGGTCCGTGCTGATTGGCACAGGGGGATTTGGGTCTGTGCTGACGGGCGTAGGGGAGCTGGGTCCGTGTTGATAGGCACAGGGGGGGGCTTGGTCTGTGCTGACAGGCACGGGGGGAGCTGGGTCTGTGCTGACAGGCGTTGGGGGAGGTGGGTCTGTGCTGACAGCCGCGGGGGGAGCTGGGTCTGTGCTGACAGGCGCGGCGGGAGCTGGGTCTGTGCTGACAAGCGCGGCGGGAGCTGGGTCTGTGCTGACAGGCACGGTGGGAGCTGCGTCTGTGCTGACAGGCACGGGGGGAGGTGGGTCTGTGCGGACAGCCGCGGGGGCAGCTGGGTCTGTGCTGACAGCCGCCGGGGGAGGTGAGTCTGTGCTGACAGGCACAGGGAGAGCTGGGTCTGTGCTGACAGGCGCTGGATGAGTTGGGTCCGTGCTGATAGGCACAGGGGGATCTCTGTCCGTGCTGATTGGCACAGGGGGAGCTGGGTCTTTACTGACGGGCGTAGGGGAGCTGGGTCTGTGCTGTCAGGCACGGGGGCAGCTGTGTCTGCGCTGACAGGCACGGGGGGAGGTGAGTCTGTGCTGACAGGCACAGGGAGAGCTGGGTCTGTGCTGACAGGCACAGGGGGAGCTGGGTCCGTGCTGACAGGCGCTGGAGGAGTTGGGTCCGTGTTGACAGGCGCGTTGTGCGTTGGGTCTGCGTTGACAGGTGCGGGGGATGGTGGGACTGCGTTAACAGGCGCGGTGGGAGCTGGGTCTGTACTGACGGGCACGGGGGGAGTTGGGTCTGTGCTGACAGGCGTTGGGGGAGTTGGGTCTGTGCTGACAGGCGCGGGGGCAGCTGGGTCTGTGCTGACAAGCGCGGGTGGAGCTGGGTCCCTGCTGACAGGCGCAGGAGGTGGGTCCGTGCTGACGGGCACTGGGGGAGGTGGGTCTGTGTTGACAGGCGCGGGTGGAGCTGGATCTGTGTTGACAGGCGCGGGGGGAGGTGGGCCTGTGTTGACAGGCGCCGGGGGCGGTGGGTTTGTGTTGACAGGCGCGTGGTGCGGTGGGTCTGCGTTGACGGTCGCGGGGGGTGGTGGGACTGCGTTAACAGGCGCGGGGGGAGGTGGGTCTGTATTGACATTTGTGGGGGGGGCTGGGTCTGTGCTGACGGGTGCGGGGGGAGCTGGTTCTGTGTTGACAGGCGCAGGAGGTGGGTCCGTGCTGACGGGCGCGGGGGGAGATGGGTCCCTGCTGACTGGCGCAGGACGTGGGTCCGTGCTGACGGGCACTGGGGGAGCTGGGTCAGTGCTGACAGGTGCAGGGGGAGGTGGGTCTGTTGACAGGCACAGGGTGTAGGTGGGTCTGGCCGGTGGGTGGGGTGAGGTTGGTCTGTGTTGACAGTTGCGGGGGGATGGGTGTCCATGCTGACAGGCGCGGGGGGAGCTGGGTCTGTGTTGACAGGCGTGGGGGGAGCTGGGTCTGTGCTGACAGGCACAGGGGGAGCTGGGTCCGTGCTGATTGGCACAGGGGGATTTGGGTCTGTGCTGACGGGCGTAGGGGAGCTGGGTCCGTGTTGATAGGCACAGGGTGGGGCTTGGTCTGTGCTGACAGGCACGGGGGGAGCTGGGTCTGTGCTGACAGGCGTTGGGGGAGGTGGGTCTGTGCTGACAGCCGCGGGGGGAGCTGGGTCTGTGCTGACAGGCGCGGCGGGAGCTGGGTCTGTGCTGACAGGCGCGGCGGGAGCTGGGTCTGTGCTGACAGGCGCCGGGGGAGCTGGGTCTGTGCTGACAGGCACAGAGGGAGCTGCGTCTGTGCTGACAGGCACGGGGGGGAGGTGGGTCTGTGCGGACAGCCGCGGGGGCAGCTGGGTCTGTGCTGACAGCCGCGGGGGGAGGTGAGTCTGTGCTGACAGGCACAGGGAGAGCTGGGTCCGTGCTGAATGGCACAGGGGGATCTGGGTCTGTGCTGACGGGCGTGGGGGAGCTGGGTCTGTGCTGACAGGCACGGAGGGAGCTGGGTCCGTCCTGATTGGCACAGGGGGATCAGGGTCTGTGCTGACGGGCGTGGGGGAGCTGGGTCTGTGCTGACAGGCACGGGGGCAGCTGGGTCCGTGCTGACAGGCACAGGGGGAGCTGGGTCCATGCTGACAGGCGCTGGAGGAGTTGGGTCCGTGCTGATAGGCACAGCGGGAGCTGGGTCTGCTGACGGGCGTAGGGGAGCTGGATCCGTGTTGATAAGCACAGGGGGGGGCTTGGTCTGTGCTGACAGGCGCGGGGGGAGGTGGGTCTGTGCTGACAGGCGCCGGGGGAGGTGAGTCTGTGCTAACAGGCACGGGGGGAGGTGGGTCAGTGCTGACAGGCGCGGGGGCATCTGTGTCTGCGCTGACTGGCACGGGTGGGTCTGTGGTGACAGGCGCGGGGGGAGCTGGGTCTGTGCTGACAGGCGCGGGGGTAGCTGGGTCTGTGCTGACAGGCGGGCGGGAGCTGGGTCTTTGTTGACAGGCGCGTGGGGAGGTGGGTCTGTGCTGACAGGTGCGGGGGGAGCTGGGATGTGCTGACTGACGCTGGGGGAGCTGGGTCTGTGCTGATAGGCGGGGGGGGAGCTGGGTCCGTGCTGACAGGCGCGGCGGAGGTTGTGTCTGTGCTGACAGGCGCGTCGGTAGGTGGGTCTGTGCTGACAGGCACGTGGGGAGGTGGGTCTCTGCTGACGGACGTGGGGGGAGCTGGGTCTGTGCTGACAGGCTCGGGTGGAGCTGGGTCCGTGCTGACAGGCGCGGGGGGAGCTGGGTCCGTGCTGACAGGCGCGGAGGCAGCTGGGTCCGTGCTGACAGGCGCAGGGGGACCTGGGTCCGTGCTGACAGGCGCTGGAGGAGTTGGGTCCGTGCTGATTTGCACAGGGGGATCTGGGTCCGTGCAACAGGCGCTGGAGGAGTTGGGTCCATGCTGATAGGCACAGGGGGTTCTGGGTCTGTGCTGACGGGCGTAGGGGAGCTGGGTCTATGTTGATAGGCCCGGGGGGGGGGCTTGCTCTGTGCTGACAGGCGCGGGGGTAGGTGGGTCTGTGCTGACAGACGCGGGGGGAGGTGGGTCTGTGTTGACAGGCGCGGGGCAAGCTGGATCTGTGTTGACAGACGCGGGGGGAGCTGGATCTGTGTTGACAGGCGCAGGGGGAGGTGGGTCTGTGTTGACAGGCGCGTGGTGCGGTGGGTCTGCGTTGACGGGCGCGGAGGGTGGTGTGGCTGCGTTTACAGGCGCGGGGGGAGGTGGGTCTGTATTGACAGTTGCGGGGGGAGGTGGGTCTGTGCTGACAGGCGCCGGGGGTGCTGGGTCTGTGCTGACAGGCGCCGGGGGAGCTGGGTCTGTGCTGACAGGCACGGGGGGAGCTGCGTCTGTGCTGATAGGCATGGGGGGAGATGGGTCTGTGCTGACAGGCGCGGTGGGAGGTGGGTCTGTGTTGACAGGCGCGGGGGGAGGTGGGCCTGTGTTGACAGGCGCCGGGGCTGGTGGGTTTGTGTTGACAGGCGCGTGGTGCGGTGGGTCTGCGTTGACGGGCGCGGGGGGTGGTGGGACTGCGTTAACAGGCGCGGGGGGAGGTGGGTCTGTATTGACAATTGTGGGGCGGGCTGGGTCTGTGCTGACGGGTGCGGGAGGGAGCTGGGTCTGTGTTGACAGGCACAGGAGGTGGGTCCGTGCTGACGGGCACGGGGGTGATGGGTCCCTGCTGACTGGCGCAGGAGGTGGGTCCGTGCTGACGGGCACTGGGGGAGCTGGGTCAGTGCTGACAGGTGCAGGTGGAGGTGGGTCTGTTGACAGGCACAGGGTGTAGCTGGGTCTGTGCTGATGGGTGGGGGGAGGTTGGTCTGTGTTGACAGTTGCGGGGGGATGGGTGTCCATGCTGACAGGCGCGGGGGGAGCTGGGTCTGTGTTGACAGGCGCGGGGGGAGCTGGGTCTGTGCTGACAGGCACAGGGGGAGCTGGGTCCGTGCTGATTGGCACGGGCCGATCTGGGTCTGTGCTGACAGGCACGGGGGTGCTGGGTCCGTGCTGATTGGCACAGGGGCATCAGGGTCTGTGCTGACGGGCGTGGGGGAGCTGGGTCTGTGCTGACAGGCACGGGGGGAGCTGGGTCCATGCTGATAGGCGCTGGAGGAGTTGGGTCCGTTCTGATAGGCACGGGGGGAGCTGGGTCTGTGCTGACAGACGCTGGGGGAGCTGGGTCTGTGCTGATAGGCGGGGGGGGGAGCTGGGTCCGTGCTGACAGGCGCGGCGGAAGTTGTGTCTGTGCTGACAGGCGCGTCGGTAGGTGGGTCTGTGCTGACTGGCACGTGGGGAGGTGGCTCTCTGCTGACGGGCGTGGGGGGAGCTGGGTCTGTGCTGACAGGCTCGGGTGGAGCTGGGTCTGCTGACGGGCGTAGGGGAGCTGGATGCGTGTTGATAGGCACAGGGGAGGGCTTGGTCTGTGCTGACAGGCGCGGGGGCAGCTGGGTCTGTGCTGACAGGCGCGGGTGGAGCTGGGTCCGTGCTGACAGGCGCGGGGGGAGCTGGGTCCGTGCTGACAGGCGCGGGGGGACCTGGGTCCGTGCTGACAGGCGCGGAGGCACCTGGGTCTGTGCTTACTGGCGCGGGGGGACCTGGCTCCGTGCTGACAGGCGCAGTGGGACCTGGGTCCGTGCAACAGGCGCTGGAGGAGTTGGGTCCATGGTGATAGGCACAGGGGGTGCTGGGTCTGTGCTGACGGGCGTAGGGGAGCTGGGTCTATGTTGATAGGCCCGGGGGGGGCTTGCTATGTGCTGACAGGCGCGGGGGTAGGTTGGTCTGTGCTGACAGACGCGGGGGGAGGTGGGTCTGTGTTGACAGGCGCGGGGCAAGCTGGATCTGTGTTGACAGGCGCGGGGGGAGCTGGATCTGTGTTGACAGGCGCGGGGGGAGGTGGGTCTGTGTTGACAGGCGCCGGGGGAGGTGGGTCTGTGTTGACAGGCGCGTGGTGCGGTGGGTCTGCGTTGACGGGCGCGGAGGGAGGTGTGGCTGCGTTTACAGGCGCGGGGGGAGGTGGGTCTGTATTGACAGTTGTGGGGGGAGGTGGGTCTGTGCTGACAGGCGCGGGGGGGAGCTGGGTCTATGCTGGCAGGTGCTGGGGGAGCTGGGTCTGTGCTGACAGGCGCGGGGGTGCTGTGTCTGCTGACAGGCACGGGGATAGCTGGGTCTGTGCTGACAGGCACGGGGATAGCTGGGTCTGTGCTGACGGGTGGGGGAGCTGGGTCTGTGCTGGCAGGCGCTGGGGGAGCTGGGTCTGTGCTGACTGGCGCGGGGGTGCTGGGTCTGTGCTGACAGGCACGGGTATAGCTGGGTCTGTGCTTACGGGCGCGGGGGGCAGCTGGGTCCGTGCTGACAGGTGGGGGAGCTGGGTCCGTGCTTACAGGCGCGGGGGGAGCTGCGTTCATGCTGATAGGCACAGGGGGAGCTGGGTCTGTGCTGACGGGCGTAGGGGAGCTGGGACCGTGTTGATAGGCACAGGGGGTGCTGGGTCTGTGCTGACGGGCGCAGGGGAGCTGGGTCTATGTTGATAGGCCCGGAGTGGGGCTTGCTATGTGCTGACAGGCGCGGGGGTAGGTGGGTCTGTGCTGACAGACGCGGGGGGAGGTGGGTCTGTGTTGACAGGCGCGGGGCAAGCTGGATCTGTGTTGACAGGCGCGGGGGGAGCTGGATCTGTGTTGACAGGCGCGGGGGGAGGTGGGTCTGTGTTGACAGGCGCCGGGGGAGGTGGGTCTGTGTTGACAGGCGCGTGGTGCGGTGGGTCTGCGTTGACGGGCGCGGAGGGTGGTGTGGCTGCGTTTACAGGCGCGGGGGGAGGTGGGTCTGTATTGACAGTTGCGGGGGGAGGTGGGTCTGTGCTGACAGGCGCGGGGGGAGCTGGGTCTGTGCTGACAGGCGCGGGGGGAGCTGCGTCGGTGCTGACAGGCACGGGGGGAGCTGCGTCTGTGCTGATAGGCATGGGGGGAGGTGGGTCTGTGCGGACAGGCGCGGGGGGAGGTGGGTCTGTGTTGACAGGCGCGGGGGGAGCTGGATCTGTGTTGACAGGCGCGGGGGGAGGTGGGCCTGTGTTGACAGGCGCCGGGGGTGGTGGGTTTGTGTTGACAGGCGCGTGGTGCGGTGGGTCTGCGTTGACGGGCGCGGGGGGTGGTGGGACTGCGTTAACAGGCGCGGGGGGAGGTGGGTCTGTATTGACATTTGTGGGGGGGGCTGGGTCTGTGCTGACGGGTGCGGGGGGGAGCTGGGTCTGTGTTGACAGGCGCAGGAGGTGGGTCCGTGCTGACGGGCACTGGGGGAGCTGGGTCAGTGCTGACAGGTGCAGGGGGAGGTGGGTCTGTTGACAGGCACAGGGTGTAGGTGGGTCTGTGCTGATGGGTGGGGGGAGGTTGGTCTGTGTTGACAGTTGCGGGGGGAGCTGGGTCTGTGTTGACAGGCGCGGGGGGAGCTGGGTCTGTGCTGATAGGCACAGGGGGAGCTGGGTCTGCTGACGGGCGTAGAGGTGCTGGATCCGTGTTGATAGGCACGGGGGGGGCTTGGTCTGTGCTGACAGGCGCGGGGGCAGCTGGGTCTGTGCTGACAGGCGCGGGGGGAGCTGGGTCCCTGCTGAGAGGCGCGGGGGGAGCTGGGTCCGTGCTGACAGGCGCCGGCGGAGCTGGGTCCGTGCTGACAGGCGCGGGGGGAGCTGGGTCCGTGCTGACAGGCGCGGGGTTCCTGTGTCCGTGCTGACAGGCGCGGAGGCAGCTGGGTCCGTGCTGACTGGCGCGGGGGGACCTGGCTCCGTGCTGACAGGCGCAGGGGGACCTGGGTCCGTGCTGACTGGCGCTGGAGGAGTTGGGACCGTGCTGATTTGCACAGGGGGAGCTGGGTCCGTGCAACAGGCGCTGGAGGAGTTGGGTCCATGCTGATAGGCACAGGGGGTGCTGGGTCTGTGCTGACGGGCGTAGGGGAGCTGGGTCTATGTTGATAGCCCCAGCGGGGGCTTGCTCTGTGCTGACAGGCGCGGGGGTAGGTGGGTCTGTGCTGACAGACGCGGGGGGAGGTGGGTCTGTGTTGACAGGCGCAGGGCAAGCTGGATCTGTGTTGACAGGCGCGGGGGGAGCTGGATCTGTGTTGTCAGGCGCGGGGGGAGGCGGGTCTGTGTTGACAGGCGCCGGGGGAGGTCGGTCTGTGTTGACAGGCGCGTGGTGCGGTGGGTCTGCGTTGACGGCCGCGGAGGGTGGTGTGGCTGCGTTTACAGGCGCGGGGGGAGGTGGGTCTGTATTGACAGTTGCGGGGGGAGGTGGGTCTGTGCTGACAGGCGCGGGGGGAGCTGGGTCTATGCTGACAGGCACTGGGGGAACTGGGTCCGTGCAGACGGGTGGGGGGAGGTGGGTCTGTGCCGATGGGTGGAGGGAGGTGGGTCTGTGCTGACAGGCGCGGGGGGAGGTGGGTCTGTGCTGATAGGCACGGGGATAGCTGGGTCTGTGCTGATAGGCACGGGGATAGCTGGGTCTGTGCTGACGGGTGGTGGAGCTGGTTCTGTGCTGGCAGGCGCTGGGGCAGCTGGGTCTGTGCTGACAGGCGCGGGGGCGCTGGGTCTGTGCTGACAGGCACGGGTATAGCTGGGTCTGTGCTGACAGGTGGGGGGAGCTGGGTCTGTGCTTACGGGCGCGGGGGGCAGCTGGGTCCGTGCTGAGAGGTGGGGGAGCTGGGTCCGTGCTTACAGGCGCGGGGCGAGCTGGGTTCATGCTGATGGGCACAGGGGGAGCTGGGTCTGTGCTGACGGGCGTAGGGGAGCTGGGTCCGTGTTGATAGGCACAGGGGGGGGCTTGGTCTGTGCTGACAGGCGCGGGCGGAGGTGGGTCTGTGCTGACAGGCGCCAGGGGTGCTGGGTCCGTGTTGATAGGCATAGGGGGGGTTTGGTCTGTGCCGACAGGCGCGGCGGGAGCTGGGTCTGTGCTGACAGGCGCGGGGGGAGGTGGGTCTGTGCTGACAGGCGTGGGGGGGAGGTGGGTCTGTGCTCACAGGCGTGGGGGGGAGGTGGGTCTGTGCTGACAGGCGCGGCGGGAGTTGGGTCTGTGCTGACAGGCGCGGCGGGAGCTGGGTCTGTGCTGACAGGCGCTGGGGGAGCTGGGTCTGTGCTGACAGGCACGGGGGGAGCTGCGTCTGTGCTGATAGGCACGGGGGGAGGTGGGTCTGTGCTGACAGGCGCGGGGGGCAGCTGAGTCTGTGCTGACAGCCGCGGGGGGAGGTGAGTCTGTGCTGACACGCACAGGGAGAGCTGGGTCCGTGCTGAAAGGCGCTGGAGGAGTTGGGTCCGTGCTGATAGGCACAGGGGGATCTCTGTCCGTGCTGATTGGCACAGGGGGAGCTGGGTCTGTACTGACGGGCGTAGGGGAGCTGGGTCTGTGCTGACAGGCGCGGGGGCAGCTGTGTCTGCGCTGACAGGCACGGGGGGAGGTGAGTCTGCTCTGACAGGCACAGGGAGAGCTGGGTCTGTGCTGACAGGCACAGGGGGAGCTGGGTCCGTGCTGACAGGCGCTGGAGGAGTTGGGTCCGTGTTGACAGGCGCGTTGTGCGTTGGGTCTGCGTTGACAGGTGCGGGGGATGGTGGGACTGCGTTAACAGGCGCGGTGGGAGCTGGGTCTGTAATGACGGGCACGGGGAGAGCTGGGTCTGTGCTGACAGCCGTTGGGGGAGCTGGGTCCGTGCTGACAGGCGCGGGGGGAGTTGGGTCTGTGCTGACAGGCGCGGGGGGAGCTGGCTCCGTGCTGACAGGCGCGGGGGGAGCTGGCTCCGTGCTGACAGGCGCGGGGGGAGCTGGCTCCGTGCTGACAGGCGCGGGGGGAGCTGGCTCCGTGCTGACAGGCGCGGGGGGAGCTGGCTCCGTGCTGACAGGCGCGGGGGGAGCTGGCTCCGTGCTGACAGGCGCGGGGGGAGGTGGGTCTGTGTTGACAGGCGCCGGGGGAGGTGGGTTTGTGTTGACAGGCGCGTGGTGCGGTGGGTCTGCGTTGACGGGCACGGGGGGTGGTGGGACTGCGTTAACAGGCGCGGGGGGAGGTGGGTCTGTATTGACATTTGTGGGCGGGGCTGGGCCTGTGCTGACGGGTGCGGGGGGAGCTGGGTCTGTGTTGACAGGCGCAGGAGGTGGGTCCGTGCTGCCGGGCGCGGGGGGAGATGGGTCCCTGCTGACTGGCGCAGGAGGTGGGTCCGTGCTGACGGGCACTGGGGGAGCTGGGTCAGTGCTGACAGGTGCAGGGGGAGGTGGGTCTGTTGACAGGCACAGGGTGTAGGTGGGTCAGTGCTGATGGGTGGGGGGAGGTTGGTCTGTGTTGACAGTTGCGGGGGGATGGGTGCCCATTCTGACAGGCGCGGGGGGAGCTGGGTCTGTGTTGACAGGCGCGGGGGGAGCTGGGTCTGTGCTGACAGGCACAGGGGGATCAGGGTCTGTGCTGACGGGTGTGGGGGAGCTGGGTCTGTGCTGACAGGCACGGGGGGAGCTGGGTCCGTCCTGATTGGCACAGGGGGATCAGGGTCTGTGCTGATGGGGGTGGGGGAGCTGGGTCTGTGCTGACAGGCACGGGGGGAGCTGGGTCCGTCCTGACAGGCACAGGGGGAGCTGGGTCCATGCTGATAAGCACAGGGGGAGCTGGGTCTGCTGACGGGCGTAGGGGAGCTGGATCCGTGCTGATAGCACAGGAGGGTGGCTTGGTCTGTGCTGACAGGCGCGGGGGGAGGTGAGTCTGTGCTAACAGGCACGGGGGGAGCTGGGTCTGTGCTGACAGGCGCGGGGGGAGCTGGGTCTGTGCTGACAGGCGCCGGGGGAGGTGAGTCTGTGCTGACAGGCACGGGGGGTACTGGGTCTGTGCTGACAGGCGCGGGGGGAGGTGGGTCCGTGCTGACAGGCGCGGGGGGAGGTGGGTCTGTGCTGACAGGCGTGGGGGGAGCTGGGTCTGTGCTGACAGGCGCTGGGGGAGGTGAGTCTGTGCTGACAGGCACGGGGGGTGCTGGGTCTGTGCTGACATGCGCGGGGGGAGGTGGGTCCGTGCTGACAGCCGCGGCGGGAGCTGGGTCTGTGCTGACAGGCGCGGCGGGAGCTGGGTCTGTGCTGACAGGCGCTGGGGGAGCTGGGTCTGTGCTGACAGGCGCTGGGGGAGCTGGGTTTGTGCTGACAGGCGCGGCGGGAGCTGGGTCTGTGCTGACAGGCGCGAGGGCATCTGTGTCTGCGCTGACAGGCACAGGGGGAGGTGAGTCTGTGCTGACAGGCACAGGGAGAGTTGGGTCCGTGCTGACAGGCGCTGGAGGAGTTGGGTCCGTGCTGATAGCCACAGGGGGATCTCTGTCCGTGCTGATTGGCACAGGGGGAGCTGGGTCTGTACTGACGGGCGTAGGGGAGGTGGATCTGTGCTGACAGGCGCAGGGGGTGGTGGGACTGCGTTAACAGGCGCGGGGCGAGGTGGGTCTATGTTGACAGTTGCAGGGGGAGGTGGGTCTGTGCTGACAGGCGCGGGGGGAGCTGGGTCTGTGCTGACAGGCACTGGGGGAACTGGGTCCGTGCAGACGGGTGGGGGGAGGTTGGTCTGTGCCGATGGGTGGGGGGAGGTGGGTCTTTGCTGACAGGTGGGGGAGCTGGGTCTGTGCTAACAGGCGCGGGGGGAGGTGGGTCTGTGCTGACAGGCGCGGGGGGAGCTGCGTCTGTGCTGACAGGCGTGTGGGAGGTGGGTCTGTGCTGACAGGCGCTGGGGGAGCTGGGTCTGTGCTGACAGGCGCTGGAGAAGCTGGGTCTGTGCTGACAGGCGCGTGGGGAGGTGGGTCTGTGCTGACAGGCACGGGGGGAGCTGGGTCTGTGCTGACAGGCGGGGGGGAGCTGGGTCTGTGCTGACAGGCGCGTGGGGAGTTGGGTCTGTGCTGACAGGCGCTGGGGGAGCTGGGTCTGTGCTGACAGGCGCTGGAGAAGCTGGGTCTGTGCTGACAGGCGCGTGGGGAGGTGGGTCTGTGCTGACAGGCACGGGGGGAGCTGGGTCTGTGCTGACAGGCGGGGGGGAGCTGGGTCTGTGCTGACAGGCGCGTGGGGAGCTGGGTCTGTGCTGACAGGTGCGGGGGGAGCTGGGTCTGTGCTGACAGACGCTGGGGGAGCTCGGTCTGTGCTGATCGGTGCGGGGGGAGCTGGGTCTCTGCTGACAGGCACGGGGAGTGCTGGGTCTGTGCTGACTGGCGCGGGGGGACCTGGGTCCGTGCTGACAGGCGCGGGGGGACCTGATTCCGTGCTGAAAGGCGCGGGGCGAGCTGGGTCCGTGCTGACAGGCGCGGGGGGAGGTGGGTCCGTGCTGACAGGCGCGGGGGGAGCTGGGTCCGTGCTGACAGGCGCGGGGGGAGCTGGGTCCGTGCTGACAGGCGCGGGGGGAGCTGGTTCCGTGCTGACAGGCGCGGGGGGAGCTGGGAACGTGCTGACAGGCGCTGGGGGAGCTGGGTCCGTGCTGACAGGCGCTGGAGGAGTTGGGTCCGTGCTGATTGGCACAGGGGGAGCTGGGTCTGTACTGACGGGCGTAGGGGAGCTGGGTCTGTGCTGACAGGCGCGGGGGGTGGTGGGACTGCGTTAACAGGCGCGGGGGGAGGTGGGTCTATGTTGACAGTTGCGGGGGGAGGTGGGTCTGTGCTGCCAGGCGCGGGGGGAGCTGGGTCTGTGCTGACAGGCACTGGGGGAACTGGGTCCGTGCAGACGGGTGGGGGGAGGTGGGTCTGTGCGGTGGGTCTGCGTTGACAGGCGCGGGGGTGGTGGGACTGCGTTAAAAGGCGCGGGGGGAGCTGGGTCTATGTTGACAGTTGCGGGGGGAGGTGGGTCTGTGCTGACAGGCGCGGGGGGAGCTGGGTCTGTGCTGACAGGCACTGGGGGAACTGGGTCCGTGCAGATGAGTGGGGGGAGGTGGGTCTGTGCTGACAGGCGCGGGGGGAGGTGGGTCTGTGCTGACAGGCGCGGGGGGAGCTGGGTCTGTGCTGACAGGCGGGGGGGGAGCTGGGTCTGTGCTGACAGGCGCGGGGGGAGGTGGGTCTGTGCTGACAGGCGCGGGGGGAGCTGGGTCTATGTTGACAGTTGCGGGGGGAGCTGGGTCTGTGCTGACAGGCGCATGGGGAGGTGGGTCTGTGCTGACGGGCGTAGGGGAGCTGGGTCCATGTTGATAGGCCCGGGGGGGGGCTTGCTCTGTGCTGACAGGCGCGGGGGTAGGTGGGTCTGTGCTGACAGACGCGGGGGGAGGTGGGTCTGTGTTGACAGGCGCGGGGGGAGCTGGATCTGTGTTGACAGGCGCGGGGGGAGGTGGGTCTGTGTTGACAGGCGCGTGGTGCGATGGGTCTGCGTTGACGGGCGCGGGGGGTGGTGTGGCTGTGTTTACAGGCACGGGGGGAGGTGGGTCTGTATTGACAGTTGCGGGGGGAGCTGGGTCTGTGCTGACAGGCGCATGGGGAGGTGGGTCTGTGCTGACGGGCGTAGGGGAGCTGGGTCCATGTTGATAGGCCCGGGGGGGGGCTTGCTCTGTGCTGACAGGCGCGGGGGTAGGTGGGTCTGTGCTGACAGACGCGGGGGGAGGTGGGTCTGTGTTGACAGGCGCGGGGGGAGCTGGATCTGTGTTGACAGGCGCGGGGGGAGGTGGGTCTGTGTTGACAGGCGCGTGGTGCGATGGGTCTGGCGTTGACGGGCGCGGGGGGTGGTGTGGCTGTGTTTACAGGCACGGGGGGAGGTGGGTCTGTATTGACAGTTGCGGGGGGAGCTGGGTCTGTACTGACGAGCGCGACTGGAGCTGGGTCTGTGCTGACGGGCGCGAGGGGAGCTGGGTCTGTGCTGACAGGCACGGGGAGAGCTGGGTCCGTGCTGACAGGCACTGGGCGACCTGGGTCAGTGCTGACGGGTGCAGTGGGAGGTGGGTCTGTTGACAGGCACAGGGTGTAGGTGGGTCTGTGCTGATGGGTTGGGGCAGGTGGGTCTGTGTTGACAGTTGCAGGGGAGGGGTGTCCATGCTGACAGGCACGGGGGGAGCTGGGTCTGTGTTGACAGGCGCGGGGGGAGCTGGGTCTGTGCTGACAGGCGCGAGGGGAGCTGGGTCCGTGCTGACAGGAGCGTGGGGAGATGGGTCTGTGCTGACAGGCACGGGGGAGGGGGGTCTGTGCTGACAGCCACGAGGGGAGGTAGGTCTGTGCTGACAGGCACTGAGGGAGCTGGGTCTGTGCTGACAGGTGGGGGGAGATGGGTCTGTGCTGACAGGCACGGGGGGAGGGGGGTCTGTGCTGACAGACGCGGGGAGAGGTGGGTCTGTGCTGACAGGCGTGTGGGAGTTGGGTCTGTGCTGACAGGCGCTGGGGGAGCTGGGTCTGTGCTGACAGGCGCTGGAGAAGCTGGGTCTGTGCTGACAGGCGCGTGGGGAGGTGGGTCTGTGCTGATAGGCACAGGGGGAGCTGGGTCTGTGCTGACAGGCGGGGGGGGAGCTGGGTCTGTGCTGACAGGCGCGTGGGGAGGTGGGTCTGTGCTGACAGGTGCGGGGGGAGCTGGGTCTGTGCTGACAGACGCTGGGGGAGCTCGGTCTGTGCTGATCGGTGCGGGGGAGCTGGGTCTCTGCTGACAGGCACGGGGAGTGCTGGGTCTGTGCTGACTGGCGCGGGGGGACCTGGGTCCGTGCTGACAGGCGCGGGGGGACCTGGGTCCGTGCTGACAGGCGCGGGGGGACCTGGGTCCGTGCTGAAAGGCGCGGGGGGAGCTGGGTCCGTGCTGACAGGCGCGGGGGGAGCTGGGTCCGTGCTGACAGGCGCGGGGGGAGCTGGGTCCGTGCTGACAGGCGCGGGGGGTGGTGGGACTGCGTTAACAGGCGCGGGGGGAGGTGGGTCTATGTTGACAGTTGCGGGGGGAGGTGGGTCTGTGCTGACAGGCGCGGGGGGAGCTGGGTCTGTGCTGACAGGCACTGGGGGAACTGGGTCCGTGCAGATGAGTGGGGGGAGGTGGGTCTGTGCTGACAGGTGGGGGAGCTGGGTCTGTGCTGACAGGCGCGGGGGGAGGTGGGTCTGTGCTGACAGGCGCGGGGGGAGGTGGGTCTGTGCTGACAGGCGTGTGGGGAGGTGGGTCTGTGCTGACAGGCGCGGGGGGAGCTGGGTCTGTGCTGACAGGCGCGGGGGGAGCTGGGTCTGTGCTGACAGGCGCTGGGGAAGCTGGGTCTGTGCTGACAGGCGCGTGGGGAGGCGGGTCTGTGCTGACTGGCGCGGGGGGAGCTGGGTCTGTGCTGACAGGCGCTGGAGGAGTTGGGTCCGTGCTGATTGGCACAGGGGGTGCTGGGTCTGTGCTGACGGGCGTAGGGGAGCTGGGTCCATGTTGATAGGCCCGGGGGGGGGCTTGCTCTGTGCTGACAGGCGCGGGGGTAGGTGGGTCTGTGCTGACAGACGCGGGGGGAGGTGGGTCTGTGTTGACAGGCGCGGGGGGAGCTGGATCTGTGTTGACAGGCGCGGGGGGAGGTGGGTCTGTGTTGACAGGCGCGTGGTGCGATGGGTCTGCGTTAACGGGCGCGGGGGTTGGTGTGGCTGCGTTTACAGGCGCGGGGGGAGGTGGATCTGTATTGACAGTTGCGGGGGGAGCTGGGTCTGTACTGACGAGCGCGACTGGAGCTGGGTCTGTGCTGACGGGCGCGAGGGTAGCTGGGTCTGTGCTGACAGGCACGGGGAGAGCTGGGTCCGTGCTGACAGGCACTGGGGGACCTGGGTCAGTGCTGACGGGTGCAGTGGGAGGTGGGTCTGTTGACAGGCACAGGGTGTAGTTGGGTCTGTGCTGATGGGTTGGGGCAGGTGGGTCTGTGTTGACCGTTGCAGGGGGAGGGGTGTCCATGCTGACAGGCACGGGGGGAGCTGGGTCTGTGTTGACAGGCGTGGGGGGAGCTTGGTCTGTGCTGACAGGCGCGAGGGGAGCTGGGTCCGTGCTGACAGGAGCGTGGGAAGATGGGTCTGTGCTGACAGGCATGGGGGAGGTGGATCTGTGCTGACAGGCGCAAGGGGAGCTGGGACTGTGCTGACCGGCGCGAGGGGATGTAGATCTGTGCTGACAGGCGCGAGGGGAGCTGGGTCCGTGGTGACAGGCGCCGGGGGAGATGGTTCTGTGCTGACAGGCGCAGGGGGTGCTTGGTCCATGCTGAAAGGTGGGGGAGATAGGTCTGTGCTGACAGGCGCGGGGGAAACTGTGTCCATGCTGACGGGTGGGGGGGAGGTGGGTCTGTGCTGACAGGCAAGGGGGAGGGGGGTCTGTGCTGACAGCCACGAGGGGAGGTAGGTCTGTGCTGACAGGCACTGAGGGAGCTGGGTCTGTGCTGACAGGTGGGGGGAGATGGGTCTGTGCTGACAGGCACGGGGGGAGGGGTGTCTGTGCTGACAGACGCGGGGAGAGGTGGGTCTGTGCTGACAGGCACGTGGGGAGGTGGGTCTGTGCTGACAGGCGCGGGGGGAGCTGGGTCTGTGCTGACAGGCACTGGGGGAACTGGGTCCGTGCAGACGGGTGGGGGGAGGTGGGTCTGTGCGGTGGGTCTGCGTTGACAGGCGCGGGGGGTGGTGGGACTGCGTTAACAGGCGCGGGGGGAGGTGGGTCTATGTTGACAGTTGCGGGGGGAGGTGGGTCTGTGCTGACCGGCGCGGGGGGAGCTGGGTCTGTGCTGACAGGCACTGGGGGAACTGGGTCCGTGCAGATGAGTGGGGGGAGGTGGGTCTGTGCTGACAGGTGGGGGAGCTGGGTCTGTGCTAACAGGCGCGGGGGGAGGTGGGTCTGTGCTGACAGGCGCGGGGGGAGCTGCGTCTGTGCTGACAGGCGTGTGGGGAGGTGGGTCTGTGCTGACAGGCGCGGGGGGAGCTGGGTCTGTGCTGACAGGCGCGGGGGGAGCTGGGTCTGTGCTGACAGGCGCTGGGGAAGCTGGGTCTGTGCTGACAGGCGCGTGGGGAGGTGGGTCTGTGCTGACTGGCGCGGGGGGAGCTGGGTCTGTGCTGACAGGCGCTGGAGGAGTTGGGTCCGTGCTGATTGGCACAGGGGGTGCTGGGTCTGTGCTGACGGGCGTAGGGGAGCTGGGTCCATGTTGATAGGCCCGGGGGGGGGCTTGCTCTGTGCTGACAGGCGCGGGGGTAGGTGGGTCTGTGCTGACAGACGCGGGGGGAGGTGGGTCTGTGTTGACAGGCGCGGGGGGAGCTGGATCTGTGTTGACAGGCGCGGGGGGAGGTGGGTCTGTGTTGACAGGCGCGTGGTGCGATGGGTCTGCGTTAACGGGCGCGGGGGTTGGTGTGGCTGCGTTTACAGGCGCGGGGGGAGGTGGATCTGTATTGACAGTTGCGGGGGGAGCTGGGTCTGTACTGACGAGCGCGACTGGAGCTGGGTCTGTGCTGACGGGCGCGAGGGTAGCTGGGTCTGTGCTGACAGGCACGGGGAGAGCTGGGTCCGTGCTGACAGGCACTGGGGGACCTTGGTCAGTGCTGACGGGTGCAGTGGGAGGTGGGTCTGTTGACAGGCACAGGGTGTAGTTGGGTCTGTGCTGATGGGTTGGGGCAGGTGGGTCTGTGTTGACAGTTGCAGGGGGAGGGGTGTCCATGCTGACAGGCACGGGGGGAGCTGGGTCTGTGTTGACAGGCGTGGGGGGAGCTTGGTCTGTGCTGACAGGCGCGAGGGGAGCTGGGTCCGTGCTGACAGGAGCGTGGGAAGATGGGTCTGTGCTGACAGGCATGGGGGAGGTGGATCTGTGCTGACAGGCGCAAGGGGAGCTGGGACTGTGCTGACCGGCGCGAGGGGATGTAGATCTGTGCTGACAGGCGCGAGGGGAGCTGGGTCCGTGGTGACAGGCGCCGGGGGAGATGGTTCTGTGCTGACAGGCGCAGGGGGTGCTTGGTCCATGCTGAAAGGTGGGGGAGATAGGTCTGTGCTGACAGGCGCGGGGGAAACTGTGTCCATGCTGACGGGTGGGGGGGAGGTGGGTCTGTGCTGACAGGCAAGGGGGAGGGGGGTCTGTGCTGAAAGCCACGAGGGGAGGTAGGTCTGTGCTGACAGGCTCTGAGGGAGCTGGGTCTGTGCTGACAGGTGGGGGGAGATGGGTCTGTGCTGACAGGCACGGGGGGAGGGGTGTCTGTGCTGACAGACGCGGGGAGAGGTGGGTCTGTGCTGACAGGCACGTGGGGAGGTGGGTCTGTGCTGACAGGCGCGGGGGGAGCTGGGTCTGTGCTGACAGGTGCGTGTGGATGTGGGTCTGTGCTGACAGACGCGGGGGGAGCTGGGTCTGTGCTGACAGGCGCTGGGGAAGCTGGGTCTTTGCTGACAGGCGCTGGGGGAGCTGGGTCTGTGCTGACAGGCGCGTGGGGAGGTGGGTCTGTGCTGACAGGCGTGGGCGGAGCTGGGTCTGTGCTGACAGGCGCTGGGGGAGCTGGGTCTGTGCTGACAGGCGCGAGGGGAGCTGGGTCTGTGCTGACAGGCGCGGGGGGAGCTGGGTCCGTGCTGACAGGAGCGTGGGGAGATGGGTCTGTGCTGACAGGAGCGTGGGGAGATGGGTCTGTGCTGACAGGCGCGTGGGGAGCTGGGTCCGTGCTGACAGGCGTAGGAGGTGGGTCCGTGCTGACGGGCACTGAGGGAGCTGGATCTGTGCTGACCGGTGGGGGAGATAGGTCTGTGCTGACGGGCGCTTGGGGTGCTCGGTCTGTGCTGACAGGTGCAGGGTGTAGGTGGGTCTGTGCTGATGGGTGGGAGGAGGTGTGTCTGTGCTGACAGGCACAGGGGGAGGTGGGTTTGTGCTGACGGGCACGGGGGAGAGCTGGATCTGTACTGACGGGCGCAGGGGGAGCTGGGTCTGTGCTGACGGGCGCGGGGGGAGCTGGGTCTGTGTTGACAGCCGCGCGGAGAGCTGGGTGTGTGCTGATAGGCGCGAGGGGAGCTAGATCTATGCTGACAGGCGCGTCGTGAGGTGGGTCTGTGGTGACATGCGTGAGGGGCAGTGGGTCTGTACTGACAGGCATGCTGGGAGGTGGGTCTGTGCTGACAGGCATGCGGGGAGGTGGATCTGCACTTACGGGCATTGTGGGGAGGTAGGTATGCGCTGACAGGCGCGAGGGGATGTAGATCTGTGCTGAAAGGCGCGTGGGGAGGTGGGTCTGTGCTGACAGGCGCGGGGGGATGTGGGTCTGTGTTGACAGGCTCGGGTGGAGGTTTGTCTGTGTTGACAGGATCGGGGGGAGGTTTGTCTGTGTTGAAAGGCGCGGGGCGAGGGGGTTCTGTGCTGACAGGCATGGGGGGAGGTGGGTCTGTGCTGACAGGCGCGGGGAGAGGTGGGTCTGTGCTGACAGGCACGGGGGGAGGGGGGTCTGTGCTGACAGGCGCGGGGAGAGGTGGGTCTGTGCTGACAGGCGCGTGGGGAGGTGGGTCTGTGCTGACAGGCGCGTGGGGAGGTGGGTCTGTGCTGACGGGCGCGGGGGGAGGTGGGTCTGTGCTGACAGGCGCGGGGGGAGCTGGATCTGTGCTGACAGGTGGGTGAGCTGGGTCTGTGCTGACAGGCGCGGGGGGAGGTGGGTCTGTGCTGACAGGCGCGGGGGGAGGTGAGTCTGTGTTGACATGCGCCGGGGGAGGTGGGTCTGCGTTGACAGTTGCGGGGGGTGAGGGGTCTGTGCTGACAAGCATGGGGGAAACTGGGTCTTTGCTGACAGGTGCAGGGGGAGGTGGGTCTGTTGACAGGTACAGGGTGTAGGTGGGTCCATGCTGACGGGTGGGGGGAGGTGGGTCTGTGCTGACAGGCGTGGAGGTGGTGGATCTCTGCTGACAGGTGCAAGGGGAGCTGGGACTGTGCTGACCGGCGCGAGGGGATGTAGATCTGTGCTGACAGGCACGAGGGGAGCTGGGTTCGTGGTGACAGGCGCCGGGGGGGAGGTGGGTCTGTGTTGGCAGGCGCGGGGGGAGCTGGATCTGTGTTGACAGGCGCGGGGGGCGGTGGGTCTATGTTGACAGGCGCCGGGGGAGGTGGGTTTGTGTTGACAGGCGCGTGGTGCGGTGGGTCTGCGTTGACGGTCGCGGGGGGTGGTGGGACTGCGTTAACAGGCGTGGGGGGAGGTGGGTCTGTATTGACAGGCGCAAGTGGAGCTGGGTCTGTGCTGACGAGTGCAAGGGGAGCTGGGTCCGTGCTGACAGGAGCGTGGGGAGATGGGTCTGTGCTGACAGGCACGGGGGGAGCTGGGTCCGTGCTGACAGGCGCAGGAGGTGGGTCCGTGCTGACGGGCACTGAGGGAGCTGGGTCTGTGCTGACAGGTGGGGGAGGTGGCTCTGTGCTGACAGGCATGGGGGAGGTGGGTCTGTGCTGACAGGCACGAGGGGAGGTAGGTCTGTGCTGACAGGCGCGGGGGGAGCTGGGACTGTGCTGACCGGCGCGAGGGGATGTAGATCTGTGCTGACAGGCGCAAGGGGAGCTGGGTCCGTGGTGACAGGCGCCGGGGGAGATGGTTCTGTGCTGACAGGCGCAGGGGGAGCTTGGTCCATGCTGAGAGGTGGGGGAGCTGGGTCTGTGCTGACGGGCGCTTGGAGAGCTGGGTCTGTGCTGACAGGTGCAGGGGGAGGTGGGTCTGTTGACAGGCACAGAGTGGAGGTGGGTCTGTGCTGATGGGTGGAGGGAGGTGGGTCTGTGTTGACAGTTGCGGGGGGAGCTGGGTCTGTGCTGACAGGCGCGGGGGAAACTGTGTCCATGCTGACGGGTGGGGGGAGGTGGGTCTGTTGACAGGCACAGAGTGGAGGTGGGTCTGTGCTGACAGGCACGAGGGGAGGTAGGTCTGTGCTGACAGGCGCGGGGGGAGCTGGGTCTGTGCTGACAGGCGCAGGAGGTGGGTCCGTGCTGACGGGCACTGAGGGAGCTGGGTCTGTGCTGACAGGTGGTGGGAGGTGGGTCTGTGCTGACAGGCACGGGGGGAGGGGGGTCTGTGCTGACAGGCACGGGGGGAGGTGGGTCTGTGTTGACCGGCGCGGGGGGATGTGGGTGTTTGTTGACGGGAGCGGGGGGAGGTGCGTCTGTACTGACGGGCGCGGGGCGAGGTGAGTCTGTGTTGACATGCGCCGGGGGAGGTGGGTCTGCGTTGACAGTTGCGGGGGGAGAGGGGTCTGTTGACAGGTACAGGGTGTAGGTGGGTCCATGCTGACAGGTGGGGGGAGGTGGGTCTGTGCTGACAGGCGTGGAGGTGGTGGATCTCTGCTGACAGGTGCAAGGGGAGCTGGGACTGTGCTGACCGGCGCGAGGGGATGTAGATCTGTGCTGACAGGCGCGAGGGGAGCTGGGTTCGTGGTGACAGGCGCCGGGGGGGAGGTGGGTCTGTGTTGGCAGGCGCGGGGGGAGCTGGATCTGTGTTGACAGGCGCGGGGGGTGGTGGGTCTGTGTTGACAGGCGCCGGGGGAGGTGGGTTTGTGTTGACAGGCGCGTGGTGCGGTGGGTCTGCGTTGACGGGCGCGGGGGGTGGTGGGACTGCGTTAACAGGCGCGGGGGGAGGTGGGTCTGTATTGACATTTGCGGGGGAGCTGGGTCTGTGCTGACAGGCGCAAGTGGAGCTGGGTCTGTGCTGACGAGTGCGAGGGGGGAGCTGGGTCCGTGCTGACAGGCGCAGGAGGTGGGTCCGTGCTGACGGGCACTGAGGGAGCTGGGTCTGTGCTGACAGGTGGGGGAGGTGGGTCTGTGCTGACAGGCATGGGGGAGGTGGGTCTGTGCTGACAGGCACGAGGGGAGGTAGGTCTGTGCTGACAGGCGCGGGGGGAGCTGGGACTGTGCTGACCGGCGCGAGGGGATGTAGATCTGTGCTGACAGGCGCAAGGGGAGCTGGGTCCGTGGTGACAGGCGCCGGGGGAGATGGTTCTGTGCTGACAGGCGCAGGGGGAGCTTGGTCCATGCTGACAGGTGGGGGAGATAGGTCTGTGCTGACGGGCGCTTGGAGAGCTGGGTCTGTGCTGACAGGTGCAGGGGGAGGTGGGTCTGTTGACAGGCACAGAGTGGAGGTGGGTCTGTGCTGATGGGTGGAGGGAGGTGGGTCTGTGTTGACAGTTGCGGGGGGAGCTGGGTCTGTGCTGACAGGCGCGGGGGAAACTGTGTCCATGCTGACGGGTGGGGGGAGGTGGGTCTGTTGACAAGCACAGAGCGGAGGTGGGTCTGTGCTGACAGGCACGAGGGGAGGTAGGTCTGTGCTGACAGGCGCGGGGGGAGCTGGGTCTGTGCTGACAGGCGCAGGAGGTGGGTCCGTGCTGACGGGCACTGAGGGAGCTGGGTCTGTGCTGACAGGTGGGGGGAGGTGGGTCTGTGCTGACAGGCACGGGGGGAGGGGGGTCTGTGCTGACAGGCAAGGGGGGAGGTGGGTCTGTGTTGACCGGCGCGGGGGGATGTGGGTGTTTGTTGACGGGAGCGGGGGGAGGTGCGTCTGTACTGACGGACGCGGGGGGAGGTGGGTCTGTGCTGACATGCCCGAGGGCAGCTGGGTCTGTGCTGACAGGCGCGGGGGGAGCTGGGTCTGTGCTGACAGGCGCAGGGGGAGGTGGTTCTGTGTTGACAGGCGTGGGGGGAGGTGGGTCTGTGCCGATGGGTGGTGGGAGGTGGGTCTGTGCTGATGGGTGGGGGGAGGTGGGTCTGTGTTGACAGTTGCGGGGGGAGGGGTGTCCATGCTGACCGGCGCGGGGGGAGCTGGGTCTGTGCTGACAGGCACAGGGGGAGCTGGGTCCGTGCTGATTGGCACGGGGGATCTGGGTCTGTGCTGACGGGCGTGGGGGTGCTGGGTCTGTGCTGACAGGCACGGGGGGAGCTGGGTCCGTACTGATTGGCACAGGGGGATCAGGGTCTGTGCTGACGAGCACGGGGGGAGCTGGGTCCGTGCTGACAAGCGCTGGAGGAGTTGGGTCTGTGCTGACAGGCACAGGGGGAGCTGGGTCTGCTGACGGGCGTAGGGGAGCTGGATCCGTGTTGATAGGCACGGGGGGGGGTGGTCTGTGCTGACACGCGCGGGGGGAGGTGGGTCTGTGCTGACAGGCGCCGGGGGAGGTGAGTCTGTGCTTACGGGCGCGAGGGGAGCTGGGTCTGTGCTGACAGGCACGGAGGAAACTGGATCCATGCTGACGGGTGGGGGGAGGTGGGTCTGTGCTGACAGGCATTGGGGAGGTGGGTCTGTGCTGACAGGTGCGAGGAGAGCTGGGTCTGTGCTGACGAGTGCGAGGGGAGCTGGGTCCGTGCTGACAGGAGCGTGGGGAGATGGGTCTGTGCTGACAGGCGCAGGAGGTGGGTCCGTGCTGACGGGCACTGAGGGAGCTGGATCTGTACTGACAGGTGGAGGAGGTGGGTCTGTGCTGACAGGCATGGGGGAGGTGGGTCTGTGCTGACAGGCACGAGGGGAGGTAGGTCTGTGCTGACAGGCGCGGGGGGAGCTGGGACTGTGCTGACCGGCGCGAGGGGATGTAGATCTGTGCTGACAGGCGCGAGGGGAGCTGGGTCCGTGGTGACAGGCGCCGGGGGAGATGGTTCTATGCTGATAGGCGCAGGGGGAGCTTGTTCCATGCTGACAGGTGGGGGAGATAGGTCTGTGCTGACGGGCGCTTGGAGAGCTGGGTCTGTGCTGACAGGTGCAGGGGGAGGTGGATCTGTTGACAGGCACAGAGTGGAGGTGGGTCTGTGCTGATGGGTGGGGGGAGGTGGGTCTGTGTTGACAGTTGCGGGGGGAGCTGGGTCTGTGCTGACAGGCGCGGGGGAAACTGTGTCCATGCTGACGGGTAGGGGGAGGTGGGTCTGTGCTGACAGGCACGAGGGGAGGTAGGTCTGTGCTGACAGGCGCGGGGGGAGCTGGGTCTGTGCTGACAGGCGCAGGAGGTGGGTCCATGCTGACGGGCACTGAGGGAGCTGAGTCTGTGCTGACAGGTGGGGGGAGGTGGGTCTGTGCTGACAGGCACGGGGGGAGGTGGGTCTGTGTTGACAGGCGCGGGGGGAGGTGGGTGTTTGTTGACGGGCGCGGGGGGAGGTGGGTCTGTACTGACGGGCGCGGGGGGAGGTGGGTCTGCGCTGACATGCGCAAGGGGAGCTGGGTCTGTGCTGACAGGCGCGGGGGAGCTGGGTCTGTGCTGACAGGCGCGGGGGGAGGTGGTTCTGTGTTGACAGGCGTGGGGGGAGGTGGGTCTGTGCCGATGGGTGGGGGGAGGTGGGTCTGTGCTGACAGGCGCGGGGAGAGCTGGATCTGTGCTGACAGGTGGGTGAGCTGGGTCTGTGCTGACGGGCACGGGGGGAGGTGGGTCTGTGTGGACATGCGCGAGGGGAGCTGGGTCTGTGCTGATTGGCACAGGGGGAGCTGGGTCTGTGCTGACGGGCGTGTGGGAGCTGGGTCTGTGCTGACAGGCACAGGGGGAGCTGGGTCTGTGCTGACAGGCACAGGGGGAGCTGGGTCTGTGCTGACAGGCACAGGGGGAGCTGGGTCTGTGCTGATTGGCACAGGGGGAGCTGGGTCTGTGCTGTTTGGCACAGGGGGAGCTGGGTCTGTGCTGATTGGCACAGGGGGAGCTGGGTCTGTGCTGACGGGCGTGGGGGAGCTGGGTCTGTGCTGATTGGCACAGGGGGAGCTGGGTCTGTGCTGACAGGCGTGGGGGAGCTGGGTCTGTGCTGACTAGTGTGGGGGAGCTGGGTCCGTGCTGACGGGCGCGGGGGGAGCTGGGTCTGTGCTGACTAGCGTGGGGGGAGCTGGGTCTGTGCTGACAGGCACAGGGGGAGCTGGGTCTGTGCTGACTGGCGTGGGGGGAGCTGGGTCTGTGCTGACAGGCACGGGGGGAGATGGGTCTGTGCTGACGGGCACGAGGGGAGGTGGGTCTGTACTGACGAGCGCGAGGGGAGCTGGGTCTGTGCTGACAGGTGCGAGGGGAGCTGGGTCTGTGCTGATGGGCACTGGGGATGCTGGGTCTGTGCTGACAGGTGCAGGGCGAGGTGGGTCTGTTGACAGGCACAGGGTGTAGGTGGGTCTGTGTTGACAGTTGCGGGGGGAGAGGTGTCCATGCTGACAGGCGTGGGGGGAGGTGGGTCTGTACTGACAGCCACGGGGAAGGTGGGTCTGTGCTGACAGGCGCGGGGGGATGTGGGTCTGTGTTGACAGGTGCGGAGGCAGGTGGGTCTGTGTGGACAGGCGCGGGGGGAGCTGGGTCTGTGCTGACATGCGCAAGGGGAGCTGGGTCTGTGCTGACAGGCGCGGGGGGAGCTGGGTCTGTGCTGACAGGCGTGGGGGAGCTGGGTCTGCTGACATGCGCAAGGGGAGCTGGGTCTGTGCTGACAGGCGCAAGCGGAGCTGGGTCTGTGCTGACAGGCGCGGGGGGAGCTGGGTCCGTGCTGACAGGCGCGGGGGGAGGTGGGTGTTGGTGGCAGGGAGAGCTGCGACTCTGGCAGACAAGGGGAAGCTGGGCCTGTGCTGAATGGAAATTGTAAGTCCTGAAATTCTGTGTGGCTTTCAGGACTTCAGTTTTCCCTGAATGCTTCACATCCATTGAAATATTTTGAACATAGAAACCGGAAGCGGCCGTTCTGCCCCTCAAACCTGTTCTGCATTCCAATTGGATCATGACTGAACTGCATCTCAACTCCACCCATACTCTCTTGGTTACATATCTAAAAATTCCATATCCAAACTCCTATCGATTTCAGTTTGGAAATTTTCAGCTGACCCTGTCTTCAGGTGCTATTTTGAGGGGGAAAGCTCCAGATTTACATCACCATGTGTGTGAAGAAGTGCTGCTGACATCACGCCTGAACAGTCTCACTTTAATTTTTAGGTTATGCTCTCTTGTTCTACACCCTCCCACCAGCCGAAATAGTTTCTCTCTATCTACCCTTTAAATGTCTTAAACACCTCGATTGGATCACCCTAAATCATGTAAACTCGACAGACTCCAAGCCTAGTCTGTTCCACCATTGTGGCCACTGTTGTAAATGTCTGTGCCTTTGAAGCTGCAGTGAGAACTATGGCTGTACTGGGAGTCTGATTCCCCAGAGTTAACTGCAAGCCCAAACCCTTTTCTGCATTCAAAAACCAACCTGCCTAATTCCATCACAAATTATGAGATTTGTGTTGCTATTAAATAACCATTTCCAAACCTCAAATCCTTCCCTTCCCAAGAGGCGGTGGCGCAGTGGTATTGTCGCTGGACTAGGAATCCAAAGACGCAGGGTAATTCGAATCCCGTCACAGCAGGTGGTGAAATTTGAATCCAACAAAGATCTGGAATTAAAAGTCTGATTGCCTGCAACCATTGTCGATTGTTGTAAAATCCCTATCTGGTTCACTAATGCCCTTTAAGGAAGGAAATCTGCTGGCCTTACCCGGTCTGGTCTACATGTGACTCCAGACCCACAGCAATGTGGTTGATTCTTAAACACCCTCTGAAATGTGCCTAGCAAGCCAAGTTGTATCAAACCGCTAAAGAGTCTGAAAGGAATGAAACCGGACCAATCACCCGGTATTGACCCTAGGCCATAAACAACGACGGCCCTGTTGACCCTGCAAAGTCCTCCTTACTAACATCTGGGAGCTAGTGCCAAAATTGGGAGAACTGTCTCACAGACTAGTCGTACTCACGGAATCATATCTTAGAGACAGCACCCATCCCTGGATATGTCCTGTCCCACCGGCAGGACAGCCCCAGCAGAGGTGGCAGCACAGTGGTATACAGTTGAGAGGGAGTTGCCCTGGGAGTCATCAACATCAACTGTGGACCCCATGAAGTCACATGGCATCAGGCCAAACATGCGCAAGGAAACCTCCTGCTGATTACCACGTACTGCCCTCCCTCAGCTGGTAAATCAGTGCTCCTCCATGTTGAACACCACTTAGAGGAAGTACTGAGAGTGGCAAGGATGCAGAATGTACTCTGGGTGGGGGACTTCAATGTCCATCACCAAGAGTGGCTTGGTAGCACCACTGCTGACCGAGCTGGCTAAGTCCTAAAGGACATAGCTGCTAGTGGGTCTGTGGTAGGTGGTAAGGGAACCAACAAGAGGAAAAAACATACTTGGCCTCATCCTCACCAACCTGCCTGCAGCAGATGCATCTGTCCGTGACAGCATCGGTCAGAGTGACCACCGCACAGTCCTTGTGGAGACGAAGTCCCATCTTCACATTGAAAATACCCTCCATCACATTGTGTGGCACTACCACCGTGCTAAATGGGATAGATTTCGAACGACATCTAGCAACTCGAGACTGGGCATCCATGAGGTGCTGTGGGCCATCAGCAGCAGCAGAATTGTATACAACCACAATCTGTAACCTCATGGCCCGGAATACTCCCCACTCTACCATTACCACCAAGCCAGGGTATCAACCCTGGTTCAGTGAAGAGTGCAGGAGGGCATGCCAGGAGCAGCACCAGGCATACCTAAAAATGAGGTATCAACCTGGTGAAACTACAACATAGGACTATTTGCAGGCCAAACAACATAAGCAGCGAGTAATAGACAGAGCTAAGCAATTCCACAACTAATGGATCAGATCTAAGCTCTGCAGTCCTGCCACATCCAGTCATGAATGGTGGTGGACAACTAAACAACTCACTGAAGGAGGAGGCTCCACTAACATCCCCATCCTCAATGTTGGGGGAGCCAGCACGTCAGTGCAAAAGATAGGACTGCAGCATTCGCTACAATTTCCAGCCAGAAGTGCCGATTGGATGATCCATCTCGGCCTCCTCCAGAAGTCCTCAGCATCACAGATGCCAGTCTTCAGCCAATTCAATTCATTCTGCGTGATATCAAGAAAAGGCTGAAGGCACTGGATACTGCAAAGGCTATGGGCCCTGACAATATTCCGGCAATAGTATTGAAGACTTGTGCTCCAGAACTTGCCGCACCCCTAGCCAGCCAGTACATCTACAATACTGGCTTCTACCCAGCTATATGGAAAATTGCCCAGATATGTCCTGTGCACAGAAAGCAGGACAAATCCAACCTGGCCAATTACTGCCCCATCAGTCTACTCTCCATTATCAGTAAAGTGATGGAAGGGGTCATTAACAGTGCGATCAAGTGGTACTTGCTTAGCAATAACCTGCTCACTGATGGCCAGTTTGGGTTCCGCCAGGGCCACTGAACCCCTGACCTCGTTACAGCCTTGGTTCAAACATGGACAAAAGAGCTGAACTCTCAAGGTGAGGTGAGAGTGACTGCCCTTGACATCAAGGCCGCATTTGACCGAGTGTGGCATCAAGGAGCCCTTGTAAAATTGGAGTCATTGGGAACCGGGGGGAAAACTCTCCCCCTGTTGGTGTCATACCTAGCACAAAGGAAGAAGGTTGTGGTTGTTGTAGGTCAATCATCTCAGCTCCAGGGCACCATTGCAGGAGTTCCTCAGGGTAGTGTCCTAGGCACAACCATCTTCAGCTGCTTCACCAGTGACCTTCCTTCCATCATAAGGTCAGAAATGGAGATGTTCACTGATAATTGCACAATGTTCAGCACCATTTGCGATTCAGATACTGAAGCAGTCCATGTACAAATGCAGCAAGACCTGGACAATATCCAGGCTTGGGCTGACAAGTGTCAAGTAACATACGCGCCACACAAGTGCCAGGCAGTGATCATCTCCAACAAGAGAGAATCTAACCAATGCCCCTTGAAATTCAATGGCATTACCATCGCTGAATCCCCCACTATCAACATCCTGGGGGTCACCATTAACCAGAAACTGAACTGAGCCAGCCATATAAATACTGTGGCTACAAGAGCAGGTCAGAGGCTAGGAATTCTGTGGTGAGTAACTCACCACCTGACTCCCCAAAGCCTGTCCATAGTATACAAGGCACAAGTCAGGAGTGTGATGGAATACTCTCCACTAGCCTGGATGATGCAGCTCCAACAACACTGAAGAAGCTGGACACTGTCCAGGACAAAGCAGCCCACTTGATTGGCATCTCATCCACAAACATTCACTCCCGCCACCACCAACGCACAGTGGCAGCAGTGTGTACCATCTACAAGATGCACTGCCGAAACTCACCAACGCTCCTTCGACAGCACCTTCCAAACCCAGGAGCACTACCATCTAGAAGGACAAGACAGCAGATAGACACCACCACCTAAAAGTTCCCTTCCAAGTCACTCATCATTCTGACTTGGAAATATATCACCATTCACCGTCGCTGGGTCAAAATCCTGGAATTTCCTCCCTAACAGCACTGTGAGTGTCCCTACACCACATGGACTGCAGCGGTTCAAGAAGGCAGCTCACCACCACCACCTTCTCAAGGGCAATTAGGGATGGGCAATAAATGCTGGTCCAGCCAGTGAAGCCCACATCCCATAAATGAATAAAAAAAGGTATCTGTGCTCACCATCCTACAATTATCTGACAATGTCTTGATTTTAAAATTGACATCCTTCTGCTCAAATTCCTCCCATGTCCTTGCCCCTCAATATCTCTAACCTCCTCCGACCCTCAGATATTTGAGCACCTCCAGTTCTGGCCTCTTGAGCACCCTGATTTTAAGCAATCCACCATTAGCTGCTGTGCCTTCAGCAGTCAGAACTCTGGCATTCACTCCCTGAACCCCCCTCTCCTCCAATTTTTGAGTTGCTCTTTAAAACTCAATTCTTTGACCAAGCTATCCTAACATCTTGTGTTTCTCGGTGTCAGATTTTATTAAATAATGCTCCTCATCTTCGGCTGCTTTTCCTCATTAAAATGGTGCTATATAGATACAAACTGCTGCTGTTGTATCTCCACTTCACCCCCCAATCTTGTGTGGCCTGTAAGCATATTTCATTGATCTTTACAGAAAGTTTCAGGTTGTAAATAAATGAGCCTGACAGAGATACTGCACTTTTTGGAAGCCTATGATATTCAATACAATGCAATGAGCATCGTTTACCAAGTGTTTGCACGAGATCTGTGCAAGCATGGGCCACAGAGACCGGGTTTTAGTACGTGACATGGTCTGTACAGGTGCTGTTGCACGGATTAGTGAGCAGACACTTTGAACATTCAGGGTCACCAGTTCCAGGACCAACAGCAAAGTTGTGCTGCTTGGATCTTTAAGGAATCATTAGAACTGGACTTGTCCAAAATAACAGCAGGGTAGCTTGGAGGTGAATAAGAAGGCAGGCATTGCCTAGAAGAAAATGGAGTCATCAGGGCAAACCAGCTTGGCTTTATGGAGGAACAGTAGTCTTACCCAGAACACACTCCAGGCTCTCTGACCTGTAATTTCTGGGACAACGCTTTTGTCTTTTAAAGTTTGACACTATATTCCCTTTCTTCCAATCCTTTGATACGAGTCTGAGTCGAATGGCTCATCAAAACAGGAGTAGGCCATTCGGTCCCTTAAGCCAGTTCTGCCATTCAGATCGTGACTCATCCATACCGCGACTTCCTTTTGGTGATCTTCAAAGGCCCTACTCTTGCCTTCGCTCTCTTGTTTCTTCCTGGTGTTTGTGGAGGAAACTGAGACATTAAAACCAAGGCATCTCTGCCTTTTCATGAATGTAAAAGATCCTTCCGTGCCATTTGGAAGAAGAGCAAGCAAGATCTCCCTCATGTTCTGGTCAATATTTATCTCTCACCATCATCACTGAAAACAGATTATCTGGTCATTGATTTAATTGCTGTTTGTGGGATCTTGCTGTGCATAGATTGCCTGCCAATGTTCCTGCATCTTTTCAGTAACTATATACTTCAATGTTTAATTAGTTGGAAAGGGCTCAGGTGAATCCTGAGGTTGTGAAAAGCGCTATATAGATCTTTTTAAAAATGTTTCTTCCTTTGAAGTTGTTCAAAGCCTTTCACATTCCCTGCAGTCCTCATTGTCTGACCACTAACAGTCCTTGTAATCCTACCTATCGCTGAATCGGGTGATCTATAATGGAGAAGTACCCTCTGTGTTGCCCTGGTTCCTGCTATGTGCTCCTTTGTTTCACAAATAGGTTTCCTCTTATCCCTGTGGCATTGCTGCACCACTGCTGTGTATTGAATTTGTCCTCCCTACTTGTGAAAGTCAACAATTTCTCTTGCTAACTTTGTCCCTGTAAATAATCAGCCCAGAGTCTGCTTTCCAAAAGCCCAGGTGTCTTTGTTGCACTCTCCTTCCCCACGGTGGGTCTGATGCCAAACTCCATTCAGGCCACTGTTTCCAAGTTAGGTGTCATGTAATAAACCAGAGTTTATTCAAAGCTCCCCTCACAGTGCGCTCCTGAACCAGCTTGTCAAAAAGCAGCTCCACAACTGTGTTCATGCAATAAGTCTTCTCCCATCTGATTCCTGGAAGATTAAAATCCCCCATGACTATATTGTTTCATCCCTAATCAAATGTTAGGCTCATCCTAGCACAACACACAAAGCTTCTTCCTTTTACTAGCCCCTATCTTCATTCATAGTGTCCTTTTGCCCTACTTTTCATACCGTTTGCATAACAGGCAACAGCCAACCCCCAGCCTATCCTCTATAGTCTGAAGTGTTCCTACCCATACATCTTTATCAAGGCACTGCCCTATAATGTCATAATCTCAATAACAACACTTGAATCTACATAGCCCCTTTAACGTTATAAAATGTCTCAAGGCACTTCGCAGGAGTGTTATCAAACAAAATTTAACCACATATAAGGAGATGTTAGATCAGATAACCAAAAGCTTGTTCAAAGAGGTAGGTTTGAAGGAGCCTCTTAAAAGAGGAAAGCAAAGTAGAGGGGTTTACAGAGGGAATTTCAGACCTCAGGGTCTAGACAGCTGAAGGCAAAGCTGCCAATGGTGGGCTGATGAAAATCTATAACACGCAAGAAGTGGCCAGAACTGGAGGAGCTCACAGATCTTGGAGGCTTGTAAGGCTGGAGGACAGTGATAGGGAGGGGCAAGGCCATGGAGGGATTTGGAAACGAGGATGAGAATTTTAAAATCAAGGTATTGCTGGATCAGGAGCCTGTGTAGGTCAGCGTGAATAGGGGTGATGGCTGTACGTGACTTGGTGCGAGTTAGGATACGGGCAGCAGAATTTTGGATGAGCTCAAATTTATGGCAAGTGGAAGTTAGGAGAGCGGCCAGGAGAGCATTGGAATAGTTGAGTACAGCTATGTTTGACGCTAAGAATCACAGATGATGATGATGTGTGACTTTGATCCAATACTTAGGTCACCTGGGTATCATACAGTTTCACCAACATCAATGTTTGTGTCTTCTCAAATATCAGAGCAGCACCTTTCTCAGCGATAGCAGCTTGGAAAGGGAGGAAGAAAGGAACCTTTTAGTAAAAACAGTCCACTCGTTAATACATTCGCATTTTTGATTCACTTTAATTATGTACAATAATCAAGCTAACCATGTTACTTAAGTTGCCCTATTACTGTAATAATATTTGTGTTGCAGTGTGTGAGCAAGCAACTTAGAAAATTGGCTAGCCCAGGAAAACTGGAAGTTCCCTGCACCCTTCTGAAATCTATGTCGTGTGTGCCTCTCTCACTAATGCAGTAGTGGTCCTAACTAAAGGGACGGTTGCAGTCTGGTGTGTGTCGTTGAATGTGGTATCCATTACAGCCCAGTACGTATTAGTTTTTGCAGCCTCCATTAAAGAGAACATGGACAGGACACTGAGACCAAAGACTGATACTTATGATTTACATCGGTGAAAGCATATTGTTAAATATGGAACCAGTGTCCTCACTGGAAAGAAAAAATCAGACAGTGTTATTGGTGCAATAATTAACCAATACTGCCCTTGGCATTGCTTAGAGTGAGTTGAGCTGTTTTACATGCTTGTACCATGTCATGGAGCAGCTGGGTTTGGCTTCCCATGTACATTAAATAGAATCCTGAATAATAATGGGTGTAGACTGATATCTGTGTGCCATGTTCATTGTGAAGGCTGGACAGTTCAGCTGGTGGAGGATCCGACTTGTAATCTGAGGGTGCTGTTCTCAAACAAACACTTCTTAAATAAAGGTGGTTTGTAAAAGAACCAGGGGGTGATGAAAATTATTTTTATGCAGCAAATGGAAATGATCTGGAAAGCATTGCTTCAAAGGGTGGTGCTAACAGATGCAATAATAACTTTGAAAAGGGAATTGCATATATACTTGGAAAGGAAAAATTTGCAGGGCTATGTAAGAGAGCTCTTTCAAAGAGTCAGCGTGCACAGAATGGGCTGAATGGCCACCTCTTGTGCTGTTCCACTCTGTTTTCTGCTGTACGCTGGGGCTGATGTGATGTGTTCGTGACCTGCGAATTTTAAATATGTCTACCACCTTGTTATTCATGATTGAAAAATTGGAAAGAGTGGCATCTACTCCTGGGAACTTACTTACAATCTTGAGTTATCTGTAACTCCAATGAATAAACTGCGGGTTAAGAGGAGTGAATCTCTCTCCAATTAAACAAGGGTCTGCCAATCAATACACAACTGATGTGAGTAAAGCACAGCAATTGCAACTTGCAGCCTTAAAGATGCATGTAAAACAACACAACTCACTCTAAGCAATGCCAAGGGCAGTATTGGTTAATTATTGCACCAATAACACTGTGTCTAATTTTTCCTTTCCAGTGAGAACACTGGATATTTAACAATATGCTTTCACCGGTGTAAATCACAAGCATCAGTCTTTGGTCTCAGTGTCCTGTCCATGTGCCCCCTAGTATTGGCACTGACTAAACTGTCCATTATTGCTGTGTTTGCTCATCAGGTTTAGCCCATCTGGCAGCGTCGTTTGTACAGTGCCTGAGCGCCACAGAGCAAGGAGTGAGTCACCGGGTAAAAATGAGGAGCGGAAACAGCCCAACTCGCAGGTATTCTCCGTCTGTGATGGTGAAACAATCGTGCCTGTCTCAATGTAATTAACTGCCTCCATCCCACTCTCGGGGTTTTTATTTTGAAACTTTTGTTTCTGATTTCCCCCCCACCCCACTCTACATCTTTTGCTTGGGTTTCCCAAATTGTAGGACAACCCCACTGAGGCCAGGATGTAGGCAGTGGGTATCTGACAGAGATGTGGTCCTTTTTGGTGTCAGTACCATGTTGTGCTGCTAGTGTGTTAGTTGCTGATTGCCTCACAGTGTTTTGTACCCAGCATGTGCTATGTTTTAGGAACTGTTCAATGAGAAAAGGGTCCAGCTAATTTCCCTTCTGCCATCCAGACAGCTGCATGATGTTACAATAATGGAGTTGTTGACTAATCACAATAATCCATCTCTCTCTATCAGTCTACAACAGACTCAGCTATCTGCAGAGCTCGAGAACCATGGGTTCACAGTCACCTGTTCCTGTAACCTGCAGGGCTACGGACCAGATGCTGCAAAGTGGGATTAGGCTGGGTGGCTCGTTTTTTGGCCGGCGCAGACACCATGGGCCGACCATGGGTCTTTCTGTGCCATAAACTTTCTATGATTCTGTGTCATGTCCCAAGTTATTCACGTACTGGAGTCCAGAATTTTTCCTGAAAGAAATCTCATCAATATCTGAATGAATCAGCACTAACCACATTCGCCAAGGACGGCTGTTCCATAGATTGAACATTTGTTCACTGAAGTAATGTGAGTTTTTACAGAGGGGGCCCAGTAGCATGCAGGACACGCTGGCTCTCTGGGTTTTAACTCCACGGCATGCTGATTGCCCACTGGAAAGTCAGCCTCATTGATGGGCTTGCCTTGGAGTCAGGCAAGGGGCACTCAGAAGGAGGCCACAGGACCATGTGGGTCTGAACCCTCACCCCCATGGTGAAGAAGGGGTCCGATCCTGAAGCTGGTCCAATCTCCGGAGGCGGGGCAGTCTGACCCCAAGGGGTTGGGTGAGTATTAAGATGGTCTAATGGTAGGATAACCTGGGGGGGAGTGGGAACAGGAGGAAGACCTCAACCTTGCCACAATGAAACCTGCAGCTGCACTGTATTTAAAAAACCATCCCACCTCCTGGGAGCTGGTTTGCTGCTCACTGAAAGTCGGCGGGTTGGAGGCAGCTTCCCGATGGACTCTTTGTACGTTTAACCCCCACCCACCCATACCCAATCCAGTCCTCTGACCCGTGTGAAAATCCCTCCAATGTTTCCACAGATTTGATTTGAGTTTAGCCCTCTTCAAGTGCAGGCTGTGTCCTCTGGTTCTGATGTTTGGACAAGGTGAGAGAACTTGTCATGGTCAACTATATCCAGTCCATTTATCTAGTGATGTGATCTAGCAATCATCTCACCTTTCAACTTCCTCTTTTCCAGTGAGAAAATGCCCAGTTTACATTACCATTATTGGCCATCCAATTCCCCCTTCCCCTACATTGTTCTGGTTGCTATCTTTATCCTTTCAATAGCTACAAGATCCCTCCCGTAATAAGGTGACCAGGAATGTACACAGTATTGTAAGTGCTGACACACCAATGATTTATAACGTGGTATGATTACCTTAGTGTTTCAACTCGATATCAAGTCTATAATACATCACAGCATCTGTTTTGCTTTCTTCACTGCTGTCAAAGGACTGCTGCAATAATTTGCCATTTGAAGAACCCTCCACATCTCTCTCAATTTCCATAGAAATTATTTTCTTTCCATTTAAATAATAGTCCCTTCCTGGATTTTGTTTTCTGTGTGATGGGATGAATGGCCTCCTGTGCTGTAAATTTTTCCATGTTTCATGTGAAGCACTTTGAGTTTCTCCCTCTTGATTTTCATCTGACATCCATCTGCCTGATTCTCGAGTATATTCCAATCCTGCAGTAGATTATCCTGTTCAGCTTGAGTCTGCCACCTTCATTATCACTGCATTTATATTACTGCTATCAATATCATATCTGTGCAATGTTTAGACCAGTTTGCATGACCATTGAGCAGCAGAGAAGAGCCTGGTTGGCCTAGTCCGAGCTTTTGTTTGGCACCGACAAGAGGACAAGAGGAAATAATGCTGAAATCAGGTGTCATGTGACCACACTGACCAATCAGAGTGGAGTGGTTAGACTTGAGCGTGTTCAAATTTCTCCATGAAGTGACTTGCAAAGCGTGCTGCGAGTACTGTGAAACCTGGGAGAAAGTTAAAAGTGCTGCCAATCAGAGAGAAGATGAAGGTGATGGAGCAAGTGGAAAACCATAGCGTGAGGCCGAAAGTGGACATCATGAAAGAGTGGGAAATTCTGCCATCAAGTTTGTCCACCATTCTGAAAGCCAATTAGAACATCTTGGAATAGGTCAACAAAAAGGAGAACAGCTGACTATCTCAACGTCGAAGAAGCTCTGCTAACGTGGCTCAAGCAGCCTGAGCAGAAAACGTGCTAATCTCCGATCCAATCCTGCAGGAAAGGGGAGTCATCCTGGCAAAGGAGCTGGAATATGTGGAGTTCGTCTGCGATGGATGGCTGGACTGATTCAAAACAAGGTACAGCATCATCTTCCGCGCGGTAAGCGGTAGTTATGACAACGATAACAGATGATTGTGTCCAGAACAGTCTCGTCCGTGTCTTAGACAAGTATGCACAAAGAGATCTTTTTAACACGGATGAAACCGGGCTGTTTTACTGTCATTTGCCAGACCATTCTTTTTTACACGTGTCCTCCTTAAACATTAATGATGGAAAGCTGGGCAAGGAACACATCATTGCAATGGTGTGCACCAACATGGATGGCACCAAAAATCTGCCGCTTCTCATGATAAGAAAGTGCAAGAAGCCACAGTGCTTTGCGAAAGTCACGACACTACTTATGCAAATAAAATCACCTGAAAGACCTCCAGCAATTTTGAGACGCGGATCAGGAAAGTGGATAAAACATGCCAAATGTAAAAGAAAAGGAAGATTGTCATCATTACAGGCAACTGCCTCACACACCCCGACATCACTGGCCAGAAAAGCATCAAGCTGATGTTCTTGCCTCCCCAACATCACAGCCAAGTGCCAACTAATCAATCGCGATTACTGATGGGAGCTGATTTCTCAGCTTAACGAGGCCATCGGTAAGAAGCCGGACTACAATCCCACTGTACTAGAGGCCATGTTGATGCTGACAAAGGTGTGGAAGATGGTGAAGGAAGCCACAATCTCAAACTGCTTCAACCGCGCTGGGTTCAAACAGATCACGGATGAGGAAGAGCATTGTGATGCCAACCAACCCAACGGCGAGGCACACTTCGCTCGCCTCGGGAGACTGTTATGGAGATTCCTGACAGAGACAACCGTGGAAACTTGCGCGGAGGCGGACGATGCAGCATAATGCATGATGGAAGTGACAAATGATGCCATCATAAATACAGTGTGTTCTTCAGCCATGGAAGCTGATGACCTTGAATATTCCGAAGACCAACACCACTTGTTTCCCTGGCTGATGCCATGAAGGCTGTGGAGATGCTCTCAAGATTTTCAAACTGCAGCATGAAAACACAGAAAACAGGTTCAATTGCATTGACAACATGGTGGACTCTATTGCACACATCCAAAAAACAGCACGCTAATCAAAAAAAACTACAGAGTTCTTGTGGTGCTAAATCCCGGCCTTCTTCAAGGCCAAACCCTGGCGTTTTATGAGGGCCTTTATATTGTAAAGTATGAACAAGTAGTTCATAACCCAGTGGTCGGTAGTGGGACCCTTGCTTTTCTTGTTATATATTAATGATCTAGATCTTGGTGTGCAGGGTACAGTTTCAAAGTTTGCGGATGATACGAAGCTTGGGAGTGTTGTGAACTGTGAGGAGGACGGTGTAGAACTTCAAAAGGACACAGACAAGTTGGTGGAGTGGACAGATAGGTGGCAGATGAAGTTCAATGTGGAGAAGAGTGGGGCGATGCATTTTGGTGGGAAGAACATGGACAGGCAATATAAAATAAGGGGTGACATTTTGAAGGGGATGCAGGAGCAGAAAGGCCTGGGTATATATGTGCATCAATCATTGAAGGCAGCAGGACAGGTAGAGAGAGCAGTTAATAAAACACATAGTATTCTGAGCTTTATTAATGGGAGCATAGAGTACAAGAGCAAGGAGGTTATGCTGAATTTATATAAGACACTCGTTAGACCTCAGCTGGAGTATTGTGTACAGTTCTGGGCGCCACACTATAGGAAGGATGTGAACACATTGGAGAGTGTGCAGAAGAGGTTTACAAGAATGGTTCCAGGGATGAGAAACTTCAGCAATGAGGATAGATTGGTGAGGTTGGGACGTTCTCCTTGGGGAGAAGAAGGCTAAGAGGAGGTTGATGGAGATGTTCAAAATCATGAGGGAGCTGGACAGAGTAGATAGGGAGAAGCTGTTCCTGCTTGTAAAAGAATGAGAGGGCATAGATTGAAAGTGATTTGCAAAAGAAGCAAATGTGATGTGAAAAAAAACTTTTTCACACAGCGAGTTGTTCAAGTCTGGAATGCGCCGCCTGGAAGTGTGGTGGAGTTAGGTTCAATCGAGGCATTCAAGAGGGCATTAGATGATTATTTGAATAAAAACAATGTGCAGGGGTACAGGGAAAAGACAGGGCAATGGCACTAGGTCATAATGCTCATTTGGAGAGCCAGTGCAGACACGATGGGCCGAATGGCCTCCCTCTGTGCCGTTAAAATTCTGTGAAGTGGAATAAAGATTTTTTTAACTCTTACTGGGTTTTTACTCAGGTTTTGAATCTGAAAAACAGAACCTAAAACAGTTTTAAGTGTGCGAAGCATTTTTAGGCATAATGATTAACATGGAGATGCATTCATGTGGCAAAGTGTTGTCTCCCCAGCTATCACAAAGCTCTGTTTACCCTCAATTTGAAGGCGGTTTCCCTGGGATTTGACTCATCGAGAGTTCATTCTGTTTTAACTGAATGGTATAGGAATAAATAAAAACAGAATGTGCTGGAAAAACTCAGCAGGTCTGGCAGCATTTGTGGAGAGAGAAACAGAGTTAACATTTTGAGTCCATGATATTTCATCAGAACTGCAAAAAGTTAAAGTACAGAAACAGTGGGAGGGAGGAAAGAGCAAAAGGGGAGGTCTGTGACAGGGTGGGAGACAGGAGAGATTAAATGATAAAAGGGATGATGGTGCAAGGCAAAAGGCGATGGTAATGGGATAAGTAAAGAGATTAAAGTTGTGTCTAGAGGAGGTGTAAATGAGAAAGGCAGAAGCATTGCCCACAGACGCCATCCAAAAACAAACCAAAAAATGGGAGCTGTGGTTCTGATCTGAGAAATCAATGTTGAGTCCGTAAGGTTGTAAAGTGCCTAATCAATAGATGAGATACTGTCATTAGAGCAGTGTAAAAGGCCAAGGACAGGAAGGCCAGAGTGGGTGTGGGCCATGAGTTAAAATGACAGGCTCAGGGATCAAGCTTGTTCCTCAAAGCAGTCACCCAATCTTTGTTTGGTCTCCTCAATTTGGAGGAGACTGCTTAGTGAGTAGTGAATACAGTATACTAAACTGAAAGAAATACATAAGAGTTCACTCTTTCCCCCGAAAGGAATGTTTGGCACCTTAGATGGTTGGAGGTGGGGAGGTATAAGGAGCAGGTGTTGCATCTCCTACACTTGCTTGGGAAGTGGAAGGGGTGTTGGGTCGATTGAGAAGTGGACCAGGGGATCGTAGAGGGAATGGTCTCTTTGGAATGCTGAAAGGACAGGGGAGGGGAAGATGTGTTTGGTGGCAGTGTCTTGCAGAAGGTGGCGGAAATGGCATTGAATGTTGAATGTGGAGGCGGGTGGCAAGGGGTACCATTTTGCAGTTCTGGAGGGAGGGGAGGATGTCAGAGTCGAACCGGGGTTAAATTAGTTAACCTCCAAAAACGGGCATTATGATCGAAAAGTGCTAAACTCGCCCCAGTTAAGTGGAATGCTGGCCACAACCTTGTGCTGCCTGCACATTTTAATGAATTCTGCATGCAACCAATGCCCCCAGTACTATTCTTGAGTTGCCTGCATTAGCACAGGGCCAACCTACCAGCTCTTAAAACTAACTTTCACCTCTTAAAAATGAGGAGCATTGTGGCTAGGGTAGGTAATGGATCTCATTCTCCAATTGAATCTGACCTAGAAAAGATTGTGGAATGGCTGATTGTGCCAGAGAGCAGGTAACCAGAGCATGGAGGAGGTAGAAAGGAGAGCAGAGATGTTCTGGGTTCCCAGGAAGGTAGGAGGCCCTAAAGACACATGATGAGAAGGCAATAGAAACAGTTAGTCCTGGAGACCAGAGGCAGCAGTCTGGCCCAGAGGCAGCAGTCTGGCCCAGAGGCAGCAGTCTGGCCCAGAGGCAGCAGTCTGGCCCAGAGGCAGCAGTCTGGCCCAGAGGCAGCAGTCTGGCCCAGAGGCTCTAGATGTGGTGCTGTAGGAAGTTGAATGATCTCACACAAGTGGCCATGGTTAGTGAATGCACCTTCAAATGCAACATCTCGCCAACTGCACCACAAGCTTCAACCACTGCTCAGTTCACCACGACTCAATATTCACCTAAAACTAATCTCTATCTATCGGGACTCAAACCTAACATTGATATACCTCACCTCACCCAGTTTGCATTGTTGCAAGTTTCACGCCCACATTTCACAGTTTGCATACAGGCAGCTATTCAACCATGACAGCCACACCTCCCAAGCAGACTGCACAACACTCGCTGACACAATTTCCTCTTTCTTGCAGGAAAGCGTGGCACATAACCAGAGGCAGAAAAAGCTAACTGAAGGGGACAGGTATGCCTGCATTATCTTGCCTGCATGGAGGAGTCAGAGCTGACCATTGTGGAAAAGATCATCAAAGAGGACATGGCCACCAGTGGGGTTGAAATCATTGAGGATATCCATATAACTAATCCTCCTTCCCACATCTCACTTTCCCTTCATCCCTTAATCCCTTCTGATTTACAAACTGCAAATGGTGTAAACATGCATGCACACCTTTCTCCTCTCCCCTCAACACAATCCACCCCTTGTCCCTTTATCATTTTAAATACCCAAGAGCTGCAGCCTAAACCCCACTGTTTAAAAAAAGGAGGGAGAGAAAAAACAGAATTACAGACCAGTTAGCCTAACATCAGGAGTGGGAAAAATGCTAGAGTCTATTATAAAAGACATGGTAACAGAACACTTGGAAAGCATTAACGGGCTTAGACAAAGTCAGCATGCAATTATGAAAGGGAAATCAATTTATCTAATCTAGTGGTGTTCTTTGAGGATGTAACTAGTAGAATAGTTAAGGGAGAACCAGTGGATGTGGTGTATTTGGATCTCAAGAAGGCTTTTGATAAGTTCCCACATAAGAGGCTAGTGGGCAAAATTAAAGCACATGGGAATGGGGGTAATATTGGTTAGTAGTAATTGGTTGACAGACCGAAAACAGAGACTGGGAATAAATGGGTCTTTTTCCAGGTGGCCAGGCGGTGACTAGTGGGGTACCACAGGGATCAGTGCTTGGACCCCAGCTATTCACAATATATGTAAATTACTTGGATGAGGGAACCAAATGCAATATTTCCAACAAAAACAGAAAATGCTGGAAAAACTAACAGCATTTGTGGAGAGAAAGACAGAGTTAACGTTTTGAGTCTGTATGACTTTTCTTCAGAGCTAAAGAGAAGTAAAAATGTGATGACATTTCATCAGGAAGACAATGAAGAAGTCACATCGTCACTGGATTTCAGTTACAGTCACCAGCTCAGATACTGATACAATGTGAAAGTTAGAGAGCTTAAATGCTGCATCTGTACATGGTGAGATACTGCGCACAAGTGCATTGCAGCCAAAAGGATGAGGTCATACACTGTAGAGGACTCAGAAAAATGGTCTTCGATATGCCAGGATACAGAAAAGACTAATGGGTGTACACTGTTAAATGCTTGGTGCAGTGGGAAGCCTGCCAGAGTGAAAGCATTCACTATCATGGAGCTGAGAGAAATCCAGCACCAATTTGGCACAGGGTTTTACACAGAGCTTGGAACCGCATGCAAAGAGTGGTCAACTCCCATCAACTCATTCGTGCTGTAGCATCTGATGGTTGATGTCTCAGTTTCCATTGCAGCACAAGCACCAACCACTCAGTGGAATTCCTTTTGGTTCAGGTACATGGCAGAGTTTACATGAGGTGCATACAAAGAAACATGTGTGCACTCATTGGCACCTTGAACCATGGGGAAGTCTACAATCCTTGCAAGTCTTCGTGCTCGCTCCACCAGCTTCTCTCTGGCAGAGTCTCCCTCTCTCTCTCTATAAAAAGTCTCAGTGACTATAACTGACCTCCCTTATGCAGCAGTACCCTACACACAGCGACATGTTCCTAATATCTCCAGCAGAGAAGGAACCAGACACATACATTCAGACCCCAAGTCACCTTGGCAATACAGTCCTTGTCCTCCTCTGAGGGTAGAGTCATGGCTATAGCAGTTGTCCTTGAATCCCAGATATCTCAAATGTTGGTGTCGATGAAGTTCAAGTATGAGAATAGCTTCCTGAAGTTCCTGAGCAGATATCACCTCTCACCGAGAACCCTTCTCACCCACCCCGCCCCTTCTCTCAATCTCCAAATCAAGCTCGATGCCAAGAGGAAAGCCTCGTGAACCCATATCTGGCAGCAACTAATTTGTACAGGGCACCTACCAGACCATTTCCTGTGTATTCATGAAACTCTAACCAACTATAGAAAGTACCCAAAACTCATCAAATAGTAGCAACAACCAGAAGAAATTAACCATCAACTAACTTGTAAATAGTTAATAATCCTTTTAAGTAGTGCTGATGGGAGGTAGTCATGTCATTTAATAGCACGTTCAGCTGTTCAACATGAAGATAGGGAGTAGGCTGGAGCATGAAGCTCCAAAATGGTAATGTTGGCAGCAAATCAGCTTTGCACACTGCTTGACATCATGATTTGTCTGCTGCTTGCTGGCAGACATTAAGCTGTGAACACACTAACCCCTTTATCAATCTAGGATCTGGCACATTTCACCTCAGAAGTGAGTACGTGCTTGCTGCAGATGCTGCTGAGCCCAATTGTTCCCCTGTTCTCCTCTTTTCTTGCATTGATGCAGTGCCTTTCTTTCATGACCTCCCAGGACGTCCCAGAGTGTCCTACAGCCAATTAAGTGCTTATTGAACTGCATTCTATTGTAAGAAACATGGCAGCCAAATTGCGCATAGCAAGCTCCCACACAAGCAATGAGATAATGGCAGATAATCTGTTTTAATGAAGTTGGTTGAGGGGTAAATATCGAATACTGCCGTGGGATCTTTTACATACGGCTGGAAGGGTAGACAGGCCTCAATTTAACATCTCAACTGAAAGACGGTGGCTGCATCAGTGCAGCATTCCCTCGGTAGTGCACTGGGAAAATATGTGCTCAAGTCGTGTGTAAGGAACTATAAGTCAGTTTAGAAGAAGTGACCTGTTGATTAAAGACTGATGCAGTGGTTTAGTTAGTCGGCAGTACACCTAATTCAAAGATATTTTGATGCCGGTATTTCAGATAACTTTAATAAGCTAACAGAAGCAGAGTATGAAATGCTATAGACTTTTGCTTCAGTTAGTAGAAACGCAATAAGAGTGAAATGAATAATTTCACGAAGCTGAGACCTATGGGGGAAAAAATTCTTTCTCAGGATGTGGGCATCACTGGCCAGGCCAGTGTTTCTTCCCCATCCTATTTGCCCTTGAGAAGGTGGTGGTGAGCTGCTGCCTTGAGACTGCTGAAGGCCGTGGTGTAGGTACACCCACAGTGCTGTTAGGGAGGGAGTTCCAGGATTTTTATCTAGCGACAGCGAAGGAACGTGATGTAGTTCCAAGTCAGGATGTTGAGTGGCTTGGAGGAGAATTTGCAGGTGGTGGTGTTCCCATGCATCTGCTGCCCTTGTCCTTCTAGGTGGTGCGTGTTTGGAAGGTACTGTCGAAGGAGCCTAGGTGAGTTCCTGCAGTGCCTCTTATAAATGGTACGCATTGCTACCATTGTGCGTTGGTGGTGGAGGGAGTGACTGTTTAAGATGGTGAATGGGGTGCCGATCTAGCAGGCTGCTTTGTCCTGGATGGTGTCAAGCTTCTTGTTGGAGCTGCACTCATCCAGGCAAGTGGAGAGTATTCCATCACACTCCTGATTTGTGTCTTGTAGATGGTGGACAGGTGGACAGAGTCAAGAGGTCAGTTACTTGCTGGTGAATTCCCAGCCTCTGACCTGCTCTTGTAGCCACAGTATTTCTATGGCTGATCCGGTTCAGTTTCTGGTGAATGGTAACCCCACCCCCCCTGCCCAGGATGTTGTTAGTAGGGGATTCAGCTATGGTAGTACTGAACGTCAAGGGGGGATGGTTAGATTCTTTTTTGTTGGAGATGATCAAGGCACTTGTGTGGCCTGAACCTTTTTTTTGCCACTTATCAGTCCAAGTCTAAATGTTGTCCAGGTCTTGCTGCATATAGCACAGACTGCATCAGTATCTGAGGAGTCGCAAATGGTGATGAACAATCTGTAATTATCAGCAAACATCTCCACTTTTCACCTTATAGTGGAAGAAGTATTGATGAAGTAGCTGAAGATGGTTGGGCCTAGATCACTCCACTGAGGAGCTCCTGCAGTGATGTCCTGGAGTTTTGAGATGACTGACCACCAGCAACCACAACCATCTTCCTTTGTGTTAGGTGTGACTCCAACAAGCAGAGAGTTTTTCACCGATTCCCATTGACTCCAGTTTTGTTAGGGCTCCTTGATGCCACACTCAGTCAAATGCTGCCTTGATGTCAAGGGTAGTCACTTTCGCCTGACCTCAGGAGTTCAGCTTTTGTCCATGTTGGACCAAGCCTGTAATGAGGACAGGAGCTGAGTGGAAGCTGAATTGAAAGTTTTTGATAAGGGACAGGCTCATAATTTTCCACTTATATGGAGTTGTATTAGATAAAGCAAAAATTGTGTGGATTGTCTCACAGAATGAGTTAATAAAAAGGTATGAAAAGTTGATTTTGGAACAGATGCTTGGGGTATGATTTGGGTCTGATCAATCTGTAATACATACCAAGCTCAAAACTGTAATGCATTTGAATCCTCTGATTAAGCTTGCAAGGTTTGATTGTAAGTACTTCTTTTAAGTGTATGCTTAATTACTGTGCGAAAACTAAAATACTGCAGATGCTGGAAATCAGAAATTAAAAACAGAACATGCTGGAAATGCTCAGCAGGCCGGGCAGCACCTGGAGAGAAAAACAGAGTTAATGTTTCAGGTCGATGACTTTTCATCAGCGTGTTACTATTTACTGAACAAATCTGTGATACCTGATATTCAAGTGAACTCCAGTAATTTGAGTTAGTAAATTATAAGCAGGAACATATACATTTACCCTCTCCTCTAACAGCAGATGGGGAAGTTCATTTAAAATGTCAACAGGTTCTGTAATTCTTTAAAAGTTTATTTTGTCCCTTATTTATGCTGCCTATTTGTCAAAGAACGTATTTGACCAGTGATTCTGCCAGCTTCTTCCATAGGTACTGAACTGACCTGAAAGGAAATGTAAGATTATCTTCCTTCCAGAGCGGACAGGCCCACTTCTGTCTTGCTGTCTGGCCATCCCCTCTCCTCCATTCCTCCCCAAAACAGACACGTGATTGCATCTTTCTTACTGGCATCCAGCAAAATATTTGCATCTTCACTTGAACCAAACTATCCGTGTGCACGCATCGTTAATAGCACATTACAGTTCGTGCTTTCCTACACAACATTTGTTCTTGTATTCATTGCTAGACTATAGTTTCTGTAAGCGGACCCTTGAATTGAAAACTCAATATTTATTCACTAGCCTGTACTTTTTAGTACACCATGTTTAACAACTTTTGATCAGGTTAAATAACTTATTACAGAATATGAGATGCCTACCATCTTCTCATAACCTTTGAAAGTGGAGGATAACCCACCATTAGGCCAATGCCTGCAGGCTAAATTACTTGGTAGGATTTATTTATAGACAAAATCATATACAGAAGCTAAGATACAACAAATGCTTAAAGCCCAAAAGTCTTGAATCTCCTTTCAGTAAGTTCCTGAAGATGGAATCTCTGGTGGTAGGTTATGTGGGAGGAGTTTGTCTTATGCCTTCTCTCTTCATGGGCAATAGTTTCTCCACCTGGAGTTGCCTATTTCCCAAAAAAACCCTGGAATGCCATGTCTGCACTGTAGTTATTTATTTAGCATGTGCATAATCTCAGAGCCTTTTCAGTGGCTGGATGGATTTCTTTAAGACCGCCTTCAAGTTTAGTCAGCAGACACTCCTCGACAATGTGAGTCATTGTTTGGACTGCACCACAGCTGCAAGTGGTTAGTCTTGGCGACCCCACTGATGTCGTGGGTGCTGCGCACAGTCTTTGGCCAGTCTGGAAATGGTCGCCATGGGAGACCAGAGCCGGGCAGGCGATCAGTAGGGTGCACTGCAGTAATGAACCAGAACTAAATACTGTACATACAAACCGATTTCTCCAAAAGGAGCAAAAAAAATAGGGCTGGCTGAGCAGGTACATAGTAACAAGAACAATAAACACATCACTGCCCACACCAATCAGGCCATAGGGATTACAATGTACTGCATTGAGAGAAACAATGCCATCAGATTGCAATGATTGAGCACTGTTGCTTTTTACATTAACAAAGGAGTGAGAGTGCCCTGAGGGACTGCATTGGCTGCAGAGCGCTTTGGAACGACTTGAGGTTGTGAAACGTGTTAAGAGAAATATGAGTCTGTCTTTCTTTTAAAAAAAAGCTGAAGGTTATTAGTATAGAGAGAGCTCAATAGAATTCTAACACTGGCAGATTCAGGATGGTCTGATTAACCCTTTCCTTACACAACTTCTAATCTGACATTATGTTCCCTTTCAGACTGACGAGGCTCCCCTATTTGGCGTCAGTGGCTATGAAGAATACTTGCGGGACCAAGAGGTGGCTGAGCGCTGGTACCGCTACAACCCCCGGCTGACGTGCCTGTACTGTGGCAAGTCTTTTAACCAGAAGGGAAGCCTGGACCGCCACATGCGGCTGCACATGGGCATAACACCCTTTGTGTGCCGGATCTGCGGGAAAAAGTACACCCGCAAGGACCAGTTGGAGTATCACATCCGCAAGCACACCGGGAACAAGCCCTTCCACTGCCACGTGTGTGGCAAGAGCTTTCCGTTCCAGGCCATTTTAAACCAGCACTTCAAAAAGAACCACCCAGGCTGCACGCTGTTGGAGGGGCTGCACAGTATTTCACCGGAGACCACCTCCAAGGGACAGAATGGGGAAGAGTCGCCACCTCAGGATGAGGCGAAAGCCATAGGTGAACTGATTCACGCTTCCGTCTCGACTACTGGGCCAGACTGAATGTGCACCGGAGACAGATATCTGTCTGTGGGACCCCAGGGACTGCTTTTATTTTAGTGTGAACTGTTTTATTTGGATTTAGAACTGTTTATATAAAGGGTTTTTTTTTGCAGGAAAGGAAGATTGAGCCTCCCAGTTGTTGCATTTCTCCAAGTCACATGCAACTGTTGCTCTTTTAACCTCATAACTTTTCCCTGCCTTAGAAAGCTAACACTGCAGGAAGTGATTGGATCCTTGCTGCAGGCAAAGGGTGGATCCTAGGGTATATGAAGACCAGGGAGCTAATGTTGAACAATAAGATCCCACAGAAAGCATTTTCCAGGGGTCCCCCCAGGCACATTGCTGTGCGCCTGTCCCTGGGCTCATTTCTTAACCTGCCCTGGAACAGCCCAGGAAACCTGGTCTGCAAGATTCAGGGTCACTTCCACAAAGCTGTTGAAGGGATTTGTTTGTAGCTGTCAGCAATGAGAAGGAACAGAAAGGAAACCTGCCCATCTCCTCCCTGGGAGGTGTGAGCATTTGAAGGGGTAGGAAATGATGGGGAGAAGAAAGGGGTCTAGAGTAGAATTTCTCAAGCAGATTCCTCAGTGGTGGAGTACCTGCGCTGTGAATGGAAAACCCTGTGGTTCTGTACATTTCTGTAAACGACTGACAAAAAGTGTTTTTAACAATAGATAGTATGTAAAAGAAATAGGGATACTCCAAATGAATGTGCGTGACCAGGTTTGACAGTAGATTTATAGTTGAGTGGATTTGTGTGTGTAATGTTTCTGAGTAGTGTGAGTGTGTCTTTCAACCTGGGATATCCCTTTAATGAGGACTGAAGGGTAGTTTTCCTAATATACCTCCTATAAACCGTCCAATGAAGCAGTTCTGCGTGGGTTTGTGAAGCTATTTTTATCATAAATGGATTGGGGAAATGTACAGAACACAGAATATTCCATAATTTATAGCATTCCTGGAATAAACTAATGAAGTCACTGACTCTGATTTTAGTGCAAAAATGCTTCTGAAGAATGGGTTATTTCGGGGGAAATGGGGAGTGGCAGACTGAGCCTGAAGCAATTTAGTGACCTGTGGGGCACAGACCACAACTCTCTGACAAGGTGCTTTCCACTGGTGCACTGATAGGTAGGACAGCTTCTCTCTTTTTCTCTCTCTCTCTCTCTCTCTCTCAAACTTGTGTTTCACTCTCACCTGATGCTTACTGTCTCAGAAATGCTTCAAGCTTAATGCATAACACAAACCTAGTGGTGGTGTGAAACACACACATGATAGTTAAAGGTGTTGGCAAGATAGATAGAGAGAAACCATTTCTTCTGGTGGAGAACCCTGAGAAAGGGTTTAACATTAGAGCTAGGCTGTTCAGGTGTGATTTCAGGAAGCATTTCTTCGCATAAAGGGTGGAAATCTGGAATTCACTAAAAAAGCTATTAAGCCTGCAAATCAGTTGAAAATTTTCAAAACCAGGCTTGATGGATTTTTGTTAGGTAAGGGTATTAAAGGTTAGATGGAGTTAAGATACAAATCAGTCATGATCTAATTCAGTAGCAGAATAGGATCAAGGGGCTGAATGGCCTCCTCTTGTTCCTATGGCTACTGACAACCATAGTCTGTTTGGTGAGGTGGGGAGATAAGTGCTTCACATCACAAAAAGACTTGAAAAGCTGTGTAGGTTAGAGCTGCTATCAGTCTCATGGTTTGGATGATTAAATCAGTAACTTGGCTTTTTATACACTGTAACCTCTCCAGTCTAGAAATTTGTTCTTCAGAAATACCAGTTGTCTGGAAATTATTTGAGCAGACCCAAGCATTCCCTTGATGTCACCGGCATCAGTTTAGTTTTATACTTTTGAAGCAGAAACATGCAAGATACAGTATTTTGAAAAGTAAAACAAAATGTATTACTGCTTTATATTTTATCACTGTTTTATGTTTGTGGTAAATATTTACTTCTATGGTATTTTCCTCTTCACACACTTGTGGTTTGCTATTCTAACATCATTCTATAATCCAGAAAATACCGAAATCTTGAAATGACTTGATCCCAAGCATTCCGGACTGGAGACTTTACAGTGTATTTAGGTTATGTTGACCCCGGTCACGAGAAGCACAAAGAGAAACCCAGGTGCAGGACACCAGGTTTGGAGGAGGAGTGAGATGAATGAATCCAGCAGTGATTGATCGGCATCATGGTGGGAAGGAATTTTATCTTAAGGTCCTCGGAACAAATAGGTCAGAGTTAGTTTATGGAGTCATACATTCCACACACAAGGGCAATAATAGCCAAAGTAATATATGTGGGGAAGAGGAAGATTGGACACAGTGTTTGAAGACGGTGAAGAGAGGGAAGTTAGACAAAGAAGTTACAACATAAAAAACAGGCCATTCTGCCCAATTAGTGCGTTAGCAGATACTTCTAATTACATTTACCCTTCCTCCTCCTCTTCAATCTGATCTTGAATATCGACATCATTTCTGTCTCAATAACTAACCCTGGCAATGAATTCCACAGCCTCGTAACTGAGTGAACAACTTTATCCTGCCCTCTATCTGAATTCCTTACATTTAATCTTTTATTTGTGGCTCCTTGCTCTTGATTCCTCAGCTACTTTAAACAGTCTGATTCTGTCTACCATGTCCCCTCCTTTCATAATTTTTAAACACATCACTCCATAATCAAATAGTTTTAACAAAAAAAGACTCAATTTTACAAATTTGTATTTCCTCACACTAGGCAACACCCTAGTGAATCTGCATCTAAAGCCTCAATATCCTTCTTACAATGTACAGCCCAATACTGCACACGTTACTCAAACTGAAGTCTTAATGCTTGACCTTTTGGGTTTTATAATCTATACCTCTTGAGATAAAACCTAGAATTCCGTTAACCTGTTTTTTACAACTTTATCTGCTGAGGTGCTGTTCTTGTTCTGTGAACCTGTCCCCTCAAATCCCTCTGTTCTCCATAGCACTAAAGCCCACTGCCACTTGGAGGATAATAACTGCTGTTAATTATAGCAAATGCATCACCTTCTACTTCAGTGACTTACATCTGCCATTTCTTAGCCCATTCCCACAATCTTTGCCTGCAGCTTCCTTTGGTCTTCTAAAGAATTATCTATTCCTCCTATTTTGGTATGATCTGCACATTTCAAAATTACTCCCTCTAGGTTGGTATCCAAATCATTGACAGACACAATGAACACAAGTGGCCCCAGAACAGAACCCTGTCGGACACCATTACCCTGGGCACAACCCACTTCCAACCACTCTGGAAAACTGCCCTTAACTCGCACTCTCTTGTTTCCTTCCTTCCAACCAAGTTTTAATTCAGTTTGCTATCCTTCTCCTAATTCCATATCCCTTGGTCTCCTCCAGTTGATCTCCTGTGTGATACCTTTCAGAGACTTCCCTGAAATGTGTGTAATCCACACGCACTGTATCTCCATATCTGCCATTGCTGTTAGTGCCTCAAAAAAATTGAGGTTTGCCAAACATGATCGTCCCTTTTGAAATCTGTTTTGACTGCTTCTAACTGCTTTATCTTTAACCAGATACGTAGCAATTTCATAGCTATTTGAAGAGTCTTAAGATTTTCCTACGGCAGATGTTAATTGGCCTGTAATTAGCCAGATTAGTACCCATTCCTTTAAAATAGGTTGTTCACAGGCCTCTGCAGTCTCCTCAGGATTTGAGAATTAGGTTCAGCACTTGAGCTTAATTTATCTAAAATTTTACTCTTATCCATCATAAAATCAACTCTTGAGTTCACCTCCATTCCAGTTATCTGTCTCTTTCGTAAAGCTTGATGAAAAGTGTTTATTGAATACCCTTGGCATTTTATTGATCATCTGTAAATTATCAACTGAACATTGGATCATAATGGGGAGGTTGGACATGGAGTTCGTGGGGCAGAGGACAGTGTGATTGAGGGTGGGGGAGACGGTCAGGGAGGGCGTGGTTGAGATTGGGGAAAGGGTGGGGAGGAAGTTGTGGTTGAGGTGCAGGTGCAGGAGAGGGAGGGAGGAAGTACACCGAGAGAGACACAGGGGAGCAAGGAAGGTTGGACTGGCTTTATGTGTATGTACTTATCAATTACTCTAACATATATACATCTCCCCTTTACCTTTTTTCCTGTTCTCTATCATTCCCTCTAAACTATGAGGATTGACCCACTTTACACTTTAAAAATTAATTCTACTTAATTAGATTTCCCATTGCTAGTGTGATGATGATAGAGAACGTTGAAACATAAGTCATGTGCAAACAGGATCAGGTTGAATTGTGACGATTCAATAACCTGCTAATACTGAAGGACATCAGCTGAAAACTCTCAAGCATGTGAGCCACCCACTATCCCCCATGGACCAAGGCAGAACCATGGGAAAATAAACAGCTTTCGAGAGAATTTTGTGTGTTTTGAGGTGTCTCATTTATTGGACTGCCTTGTTGAACAGTGAATAGAAAGATCTTTCTTCCGCCAGTTAGAGTTCCCTCAGCACTGTCCCATTGAGCACTGTTTCTTACTCCAATACATTCTTAAACAAGACCACAAAAGCAGAACAGCTATCATAAAATTACACAGGAACAGATTGTTTGGCCTATGCAGGTGTTTCTCTTCTACATAAGCAGTGCTGTCCGGAAAGTCAAGAGTCAGAGGGTGAGCTGAACATAAGTAAATTCAGGTCAAGCTTAGCCAAAAGGAGCAGAGCTAAAGCAGATGGGGATAACAAAGCCTAATGGCAGCGCAGGCTTCACCAGACGATGCAAGAGCAGGGTAAGATAACTTAGCACGGACAGATATTGAAAGGGTAAGACCAGAGTAAAATCAGAATCAGTAGAGCGAGGAAGGAGCAGCAGACCCCAGGGGAACTAACATTGTGATTGCGGTTAAGTACTGAGGTAAGGATCTAAATTAAGGAACTAGAATAATTAAGTGAGCATTTCCAAAAGTGATGGTTTTTTTGTTAAATCTTAAGTTTTTTTAAAGTCTTAAATTTTATTTCTGCTAAGTTTTGTTAGTAATCCAATAAAGGTGGCATAGTGGTATTGTCACTGGACTAGTATTCCAAGGAGTAGGGTAATGCTCTGGAGACCCGGGTTCGAATCACACCACAGCAGATGGTGAAATTTGAATTCAATAAAAATCTGGAATTGAAAGTCTGATGAGGACCACGAAACCATTGCCGATCGTCGTAAAAACCCATCTGGTTCACTAATGTTCTTTAGGGAAGGAAATCTGCTGTCCTTACCTGGTCTGGCCTACATGTGACTCCAAACCCACAGCAATGTGGTTGACTCTTAAATGCCCTCTGAACAAGGGCAATTGGGGATGGCCTAGTCAGCGATGCCCACATTCCATGGACAAATAAAAAAGGAATAAAATAAAGGCGCTGCACCTTCACTCCTGTGGAATGCACATCCTGCTCCATGTGGACACTAGGATACTTCTCAGGATACTGACCAAGCTTCTCCTTAGCTGGAGGAGCTTGAGCTGCAGCTGGCATTACTGGGATACATCTAGAAGGCTGAGTTTCGTGGATAGCATGTTTATAGATGTGGTCACCCTGCAGCTTACAAGTATGCAGGCAGAGAGGAAAAGGAAGTTGGGCAGGACAAAACAGGTACAGCAGGAGTCCTCTGAATGCATTGCGTTTTTCACCCAGTATTCAGTTCCGAATACTGGTGAGAGTGATGGTTCCTCTGGAGAGTGCAGCCATAGCCAAGTCCACAGCTGGCTCAGCAGACAGGAGGAAGATTGGGAAATCAATAGTGATATGAGACTTTTATAGCTACAGAACTGACGAGCATTTCTGCAGCCGCAGATTTGATTCTGGGATGGTATGTTGTCTCTCTGGTGCCAAGGTCAAGGATGTAATTGTGCACTCTGAGGAGGGGGACGGAGAATAGCCATAGGTTGTGGTCCCAATCAGTACCAACATCGTTGTAGAAAGAGGGATGAGGTCCTGCAGACAGATTTTGGGGAGCTAGGAAGGTGACCAGCAAGCAGAACCTTAAAGATTACTCCTGGTGCCATGTGCTAACAAGTATAGAAATAGGATAGAACAAATGAATGCGTGGCAGGGAGAGATGATGCAGGAGGGGAGGGTTTAGATTCCTGGGTCATTGGGAGTGGTTTTGGGGAAGTAGGTCCCATACAGGCCAGATGGATTTTATCCCCACTGGACTGGGACCAATTTCCTTGTGGGGCAATTTACTAGAGCTGTTGGGAGGGTTTGAACTAACTTGGCGCGGGGTGGGGGTGGGGGGGGGGGAGGAATAAGGAAGTAACATTAGAAAGGAGAAACAAGGTGCACCAAGGATTAGGAGAGACAGATAGCACTAGAGAGGGAGATAGGAAGGTAAGAGGTGGGGTAAGAGGGAATTGCCGTAAGGTCTAAGGTTTATTGTGCACGTATGTAAACTTCTCAAGAACAATTAGGGATGGGTAATAAATGCTGGCCTAGCCAGCATTGCCCACATCCCATGGTGAATGAAAAAAAGCATGATAAGTAAGGTTAGTGAGCTGAGGGTGCAGGTAGCCCATGGAGATATGATGCGGTGCGATAACTGAGGCCTGACTCAAAAAAGGGCAGGATAGTGGTAATGTCAGTGGACTAGTAATCCAGAATCCCAGGCTAATGATCTGGGGACACGTGTTCAAATCCCAACACAGCAGCTGGTGGAAATTAAATTCAATTAATAAAATCTGGAATTAAAAGCTAGTAACGGTAACCAATAAGCCATTGTCGATTGTCGTAAAAACCCATCTGGTTCACTAATGCCCTTTAGGGAAGGAAATCTACCATCCTTACCTGATCTAGCCTACATGTGACTCCAGACCCACAGCAATGTGGTTGATTCTTAACTGCCCCCTGAAATGGCCTAGTTAGCCCCTCAGTTCAAAGGCAGCTAGGGATGGCCTTGCCAGCAACGCCCACATCCCACGGAAGAATAAAGAAAAAAAAGGACTCGGTACTTAATATTCCTGGATACAAACAATGTGTTCAAGAAATTGGGGAAGGAAAGAAAGGAGGAGGGGTGCAGTATTGATGTAGGGAGAAATTGGGGAAGGAAAGAAAGGAGGAGGGGTGCAGTATTGATGTCGGGAGAAATTGGGGAAGGAGAGAAAGGAGGAGGGGTGCAGTATTGATGTTGGGAGAATATTACAGTGCTGGAGAGAGAAAGGATTTCTTAGCCAAGTCAATGACAGCATCTACTTGCTTAGAGTTGAGAAACAGTGGAGGCACCATTACAATACTGGATGTATTTTATAGACCACCTACTAGTTGGAAAGATACAGAGAAACTAATTTGCAAGGAAATTACAGAGATGCAAAAATTATAGAGTAGTGATGAGGAGTGACTTACTAATTCCAATCTATATTAAGATAATTAATAGTGTAAAGGGCAGAGTGAGGAATAATTTTCTTAGGTATGTTCAGGAGAATTTTCTTGATCAGTGTATTTCCAGCCCAGTGGGGAAGCAGGCATTGCTGGATCTGGTTCTGGGGAATGAGGTGGGTCAAGTGGATCAAGCAGCAGTCGGGGAATATTTGGGGAATAGTGATTAGGGCATTATAAAGTTTAGGTTATTGCTGAAAAAAGAGACATGCTATCTAAGCTTTTTGTCTTGCACTGATCAGGACAGCTCGCAAAAAATTACCAAACTCTAACCAGGGAACAACAATTTATACTGCAAGAGAAGAGAGTGCTGACTAGTTTGCAGATGGACTCTGATTGGTCGAGGCATTGCCATGGAGAATGTAGCATGGAACAGGTGGCCGTCCAGCTTTGTTCAGGTTCAAACCGGGTAGGTCGACTATGATTGTCAAGGCATTGCCCTGGGGAATGAACCAGGGAATGACTGTTCGCTAAGCTTTTGTTTGGATGAAGAAGGTGCAAAGTGTGGACATGTTCCTCTGTCTGCAAAGGACTGTGTGTGAATGTCTGTGGCTTCTAGCATGTATGTGAGCCGCACTGCGAGCCCAACTTAAACTAATTTTCGGTGTAATCCTTAGCACAATTAGGATTGTTTAGCAGGTGCTGTCCAGTCGCACAATCACATCTAATGTTGGACATTATGTTTTGAGTTTTGCAAGCATGGGCTGGATAGGTACTATTAGTATTTAGATTTTTGTGAACAACTGTAGGGATGTGCTGTTTGATATGATCCGCCAATCATTGGGATGTATGGCCTATACACCTGGCATCACACCGGCACTAAAGCTTAGATTAGTTACAGAAAATGCCTAAGAGTGATCCACAGCAAAAATACTTAATTGGAGGAGGGCCAATTTCAGTGGGGTGAAAATGGAACTGGCCCAGCTAAACTGGAATCAAAGATTCACAGGAAAAACTAATGGAACAATGGGCTGCCTTTAAAGATGAGATACCGAAAGAAAAGAAAGTAAGATGAGCAGAAAAGGGCTGCGTAAGACAGATTGGTTGCTAATACAAGTGGAATGTCAGCATCACTGTCAAGGCCAGCATTTATTGCCCATCCCTAATTGCCCTTGAGGTGATAGTGGTGAGCCACTCTCTTGACTGCTGCATCCATGTGGTGTAGGTATACATAGACTGCTTTTAGGAAGCGAGTTCCAGACTTCTGACCCAGCAACAGTGAAGGAACGGCGATACAGTTCCAAGTCAGGATGGTGTGCGGCTTGGAGGGGAACTTGCAGGCGGTGGTGTTCCCATATATCCGCTGACCTTGTCCTTCTTGGTGGTAGAGGTCATGGGTTTGGAAGGTGCTGTCAAAGGTGGCTTGGTGAGTTGCTACAGTCCATCTTAGAGATGGTATACACTGCTGCTACCGTGTGCCAGTGGTGGAGGAAGCGAATTTTTAAGGTAGTGGACTGGGTGCTGATCAAGCATGCTGATTTGCCCTGAATGAATATAGAAAGTTCAGAGGGAAAAGTGAAAAAGGAAGTACAAGAGGTTATGAGAAGAGACTGAGCTAACATAAAAGGGAATCCAAAAGTCATAAGATTATAAGAATCAGGAGCAGGAGTTGGCCATTCAGCCCATAAAGCCAGCTCTTACAGTCAATATGATCATGGCTGATCTGATTATGGCCTTAACTGCACTTTCCCGCTGGGTCTCCATAACCCTCGACTCCCTTGTCGATCAATAATCTGTCTAACTCAGCCTTGAATCTGAAGATGGTACGCTCTCCGATCCCGCAACAACCACAGAGGCCAGTTGAAGAGGAGAAGTTACACTCTCCGATCTCCCACAACGACCACAGAGACTCAGGCTTCCTTTTTTTATTCAGCATATCCAAGGGAGCCACAATCATTCCTAAGAATGAAGACCCAATTCCCAGATTGATTACATTTCATTACTTTTGTACTTTTTCTTATCATAATACATTTGAGTACATTTGAATACATCCAATCGGTAACCGACACACCGGTCCCATGCTAACTCTATCCTACTGAGTACATAAACAGGTGATTTTGCTAACCAATTATTCTAAAGGATGCATACATAATTATTTTATCCAATCAAAATTAAAACACGTAGACAAAGACCTTGGTTCCCACAACCTAAGACTGTTTGTGTTTCATCAAAGCCCCCTCTTTGTCCATTGTTTGTCTTCCCATATCTAAGCTAAAACCATCTGCCCCTTCCCTATGTGAGAGGGGAGTACACTTAATCTAATTTATGTCACACTTTTGTCTCCAGTCTGACTCTCAAGGCTGTGCAATGTAGCAGCCATGTCTGCCTGGAGATTTTAAGGGTTTTTCAGTAAATTCTTACTGTATTCTCTTTCAGCATTTTTAATTTCCCCCTAACAAATCTATTCAATGACCCAGACTCCACTCCTCTCTGAGGAAGAAATTGTTCATTTTGGCAGGAATAATAAAAAAGAAGCATTTTATCTAAATGGTGAGAAATTGCAGACCTCTGATGTTCGGAGGGATCTGGGTGTCCTACTGAATCGTCCTATGAATTGCAAAAAGTTAGTATGCAGATACAGCAAATAATTAGGAAAGCATCAGAATGTTATTGTTTATTGTGAGGGGAATTGATTACAAAAGTAGGGAGACTATACTTCAGTTGCACAGGACACTGGCGAGATCACATCTGGAGTGTTATGTACAGTATTGGTCTCCTTATTTAAGGAAGGATGTAAATGCATTAGAAGCAGTTCAGAGAAGGTTTTGCTACACCAATACCAGGAATGGGAAAAGTTAGACAGGTTAGGCTTGTATCCACTGGAGTTTAGAAGAGTAAGAAACGACTTGATTGAAACCTTTAAGATCTTGAAAGAGTGGATGTGGAGAGGATGTTTCCTCTTGTGGGAGAATCTAGAACTAGAGATTACGGTTTAAAAATAAGGGGTTGCCCATTTAAGACAGAGATGAGAAGAATTTTTTTCTCTCAGAGGTTAGTGAACTTTGGAACTCTCTTCCTCAAAAGGCGGTGTAAGCAGACTCTTTGAATGTTTTCATGGCAGAGATAGATAGATTCTTGATAAACTAGTGGGTGAAGGGTTACCGGGGGTAGGTGAGAGGCTACAGTCAGATCAGCCATGATCTTATTGAATGGCGGAGCAGGCTTGAAGGGCTGAATGGCCTACTCCTGCTCCACGTTCATATGTTCGTAAAAGAATTCCAATGTCTTCTAAAAATATATATAGTAAATATACATATAAATAGTAAAAAGATAGTAAGAAATGGAGTGGCACCAAAAAAGAAATCTACACTTGGAGGTAGCGGGAATGGCTCAAATGCTAAATAAGTACTTTGCATTTGTCTTTACCAAGAAAGAAGATGCTGCCAAATTCATCATAAAAGAAGAGATAGTTGAGATACTGGATGGGCTAAAATCGATGGTATTTGCCTGTTATCAGGCACTGCATCAAATGCCTTTTGGAAGTCCATGTACACTATATTAACCACATTACCCTCATGAACTCTCTCTGTCACACCATCAAAAAACTCAATCGATTAAGTTAATCAAACATAATTTGCTTTTAGTAAATCTCTTCATACTTGTCCAAGTGACTTAGCTTTGTTCCAGTTGATCATTTCTAAAACCTTTCCCACCACCGAGGTTAAACTGGCCTATAGTTGCTGGGTTTTTCCTTACACCCTTTTTTGAACATGGGAGTTACATTTGCAATTCTCCAGTCTCTGGCACCACATATGTATCTAAGAAAGATTGGAGGATTATGGCCAGTGACTTTGCAATTTCCATTCGTACTTACTTCAGTATCCTTTGATTCATTCCATCTGGTCCCTGTGACATATCAATTATAAGTACAGCCAGCCTTTCTGATACTTCAGCCTGCAGAATCAAGTCAAAGTTGCTCCTGCTGTCTCTTGCCACTCATCTGCAGGACCCTCACTCACAACCAATGTTCTGGAGGGAAGCGGGAGAGTTCGGCTATGGCAAGCTTTGGCGAGAGGATGAGTCAGGGAGTGACAGGCGCTGCAAGTTGGAGGGTTGGCTTAGGGAGTGGGAGAGGCCACTCCAAAATGGCACCAATCAGGTCGCGCGGCCCCATGTCAGACTAGTGCCAAAACCTTTAAAATGAAACCTACAACACTAAACGAGAATAAAGACCCCATTAACTGACCTGTGTTAAAGCAAAACATGTAAAACGGGGCAACATTAAACTGGGACCTACAGTACAGCAGAACAATCAAAAAGGGATTGAAATCTCAGTGAAACACCACAGACCATGAAAATAAAACCTTGGGACAACCCAACTCTAAAACTGGACCAGCCATATAAACACTATGGCTACAAGAGCAGGTCAAAGGCTGGGAATTCTGCAGAGGGTAACTCACCTCCTGACTCCCCAAAGCCTATCCACCATCTACAAGGCACAAGTCAGGAGTGTGAATGAATACCCTCCACTTGCCTGGATGAGTGCAGCTCCAACAACACTCAAGAAGCTCCTCCAAGAAGGGCAAAGCAGCACGCTTGACTGACACCCCATTCACCACAATAAAGATCTACTCCCTCCATCACCACTGCACAGTGGCAGCTGTGTGTGTACCATCAACAAGGTGCACTGCAGCAACTTACAATAGAGTGCCGGAGTTGAGCACTTCAGGGAGTTTAAGTGGAGGAAGGGAAAGAGGTATTTGGTTGCTTTTGCCTAAACTTTTTCAACCTCTGGGAATTGATTCTTGCTCTGCTACAGAAGAAGCTGGTTAATTGGTGAGTATCTGGTAAGTGATTAAGGTTTATTCTATTCCTAAGGCTCAAAATAGTATATTTTGAGTGAGAGGTGGGCGGGAGAGGATAAAAGGCGTGGATCGAGAGGCCTACCTGCAGTGAGGCCAGCAGCAGAGTGATGTCACAATCCACAACGTAACGCGAGTGTAGGGAAAGCAGCTGATTGGTGAGTAAGATTGATGAGTATTTCTAGTCCTTAAAGTAAAAGCAAGGTCTTTAATTTGTGTTTAGGTCTCTAGTCTTTATTTCTCTCTTTTTCTTAAAAATAGCTTGTTCAGTATAAGATCAATACTGGTGTAAAAAAAAATTACAATGAAGCGTAAACAGCGGGGGATTCTTCAAGTGTAAAGAGCAGGGATACGAGAGTAATTAATTAATAAATTAAAATACGATAGTGATGGCAGGACGGGTGATGTGTTGCTGCTGCAGCATGTGGGCACTGCTGGACACCAAGGTGATCCAGAGCGAACACATCTGTACCAAGTGTTTGCAGCTTGAGGAGCTGGAGTCTGAGCTCCAGACATTGCGTCACATCAGGGAGGGGGAAAGTTACCTAGAAACTTTGCCCCAGGAGGCGGTCACACCCCTCAGATTAGGCAATTCAAATTTGGTCTGCGATCAGGGGCAGGTGGGTATGACTACAGGTGAGGTAGGTATGGGGACCCAGGGGTAGGGCTCAAGGAGCCTCTGCCCCTGCAATTGTCCAACAGCTACGAGGTTTTTGCAAGCTGTGTGGACGAGAGGGGGGACTGCAGGAAGGATGAGCCAACTGACCACGGCAGCATGGTACAGGGAACCATTCAAGTGGGGGGAGGAAATAGGAAGGTAGCCATGGTAGGGGACAGTATAATTAGGGGGATAGATACTGTTCTCTGCAGCCATGAGCATGAATCCCGAAGGCTGTGTTTCCTGCCCGGTACCAGGGTTAGAGACATCTCCTCAGGGCTGGGAAGGAAGTTGGAGGGGAAGGAAAGGGATCCAGTTGCCATCGTCCACATTGGTACCAACAACATTGATAGGACTGAAAAGGAGGTTCTGCTGAAAGAATTTAAACAGTTAGGAGCTAAATTAAAAACCTGAACCTCCAAGGTAATAATGTTGGGATTACTACCTGAGCCACAAACAAACTGGTATAGGGTAAATAAAGTCAAGGAGTTAAATGCATGGCTCAAAGATTGGTGTGGGAGGAATGGGTTTCAGTTCATGGGGCACTGGCGCCAGTACTGGGGTAGAAGGGAACTGTCCTGGTGGGATGGGCTTCACTTGAACCATGCTGGGACCAGTGTCCTGGCGAATCGAATAACTAGGGTTGTAGAAGGGGCTTAAACTAAATAGACAGGGGGAGGGTTCTGGAGAGGGGATACATAGGCTTACGAAGCAAAAGGACATGGCAGCTATTTAGGTAATGATATCCAGAGGGTGACAGGAAGGGACGGAATGTACAAAGATTAAAAAAAGCAAATAGGGTCAAAGGGGGAAACAATGGTAAAAAGGCAAAATTAATGGCTCTTTACTTAAATGCAGGTAGTATTCGGAACAAAATAAATGAATTAACGGCACAAATAGAGGTTAACGGGTATGATCTAATAGCCATGACGGAGACATGGTTACAAGGAGATCAAAGCTGGGAACTAAATACTCAGGGGTATGTGAATTTTTGAAAGGACAGGCCGGAAGGAAAGGGTGGTGGGATAGCTTTGTTAGTACGAGTTGGAATAAGTGCGATAGCAAGAAATGATCTTGGATCAGAAGATATAGATCCATATGGGTAAAGGTAAGAAATAACAAGGGGAAGAAGACACTAGTGGGAGTAGTTTATAGGCCCCTTAACAGTGGCTATACTGTAGGATAGAGAATAAATCAGGAGATAATGAGGGCATGTAAAAAAAGGTAGTACATTAATCATGGGTGAATTTAATCTTCATGTAGATTGGGAAAATCAAATTGGCAGAGGTAGCCATGAGCAAGAATTCATAGAATGTATTCGGGACAGTTTCCTAGAACATTAGGTTGTGGATCCAACCAGGGATACGGCTATTTTGGATCTGATAATGTGTAACGAGGCAGGTTTAATAAATGATCTCAGAGTAAAAGATCACTGAGGAAACAGTGACCATAACATGGTAGAATTTAGCATTCAGTTTGAGAGTGAGAAACTTGAGTCAAAAACAACTGTGCTAAACTTAATTTTTTTTTTCATTCATGGGATGTGGGTGTAAAATGCTAGGTCAACATTTATTGCCCATCCCTTATTGCCCTTGTTCAGAGGGCATTTAAAAGTTAACCACATTGCTGTGGATCTGGAGTTGCATGTACGCAAGATCAAGTAAGGGCAGCAGATTTCCTTCCTTAAATGACATTAGTGAACCAGATGAGTTTTTACAACAATCAGCAATGGTTTCATGGTCATTAAACTTTTAATTCCAGATTTTTATTGAATTCAAATTCCACAATCTGCCATGGTGGGATTTGAACCCAGGACCCCAGAGCATTACTATTTGTATCTGGATTACTAGTCCAGCGACAATATCGCCATTGCCTCCCCCTAATTAAAATGGGTAATTACAAATGAATGAGGGCAGAGTTGGTTGGAGCGGACTGGGAAAGGAATTTAGCAGAAAAGATGGCTGATGAACAAGGGCAGACGTTTTAAGAAAATAGTTCATGACTCACAACAAAGATATATCCCAGTGAGGAAGAAAGATTCTAGGAAGGGGATAAACCAACCATGGTTAACCAAGGAAGTTAAGGATAGTATCAAATTAAAAGAAAAAAACCATACAATGTGGCAAAGATTAGTGGTAAGCCAGAGGATTGGGAAAGTTTTTAAAAAACAATAAAAGATGACCAAAAAATAATAGAAGGAGAAAATAAACTTTGAGGGTAAACTAGCAAGTAATATAAAAACAGACAGTAAGAGCTTCTTTAAATATATAAAAAGGAAGAGAGAGACCAAAGTGAACATGGATCCCTTAGAGAATGAGGCTGGGGAAATAATAATGGGGAACCAGGAAATGGCAGAGGAATTAAATAAATACTTTGCATCAGTCTTCATGGTAGAATACACTAATAGCATTCCAAAAATATTAAAGAATCAAGGGGCAAAAGGGGGGTAGGAAATAAATACAATAACTACTACTAGAGAAAAAGTACTAGGGAAACTAATGGGGCTAAAGTCCGATAAGTCCCCTGGACCTGATGGGTTGCATCCTCGGATATTAAAGAAAGTAGCTACAGAGATAGTGGATGCATTGGTAGTAATCTTCCAAGAATCCTTAGATTCTGGAAAAGTCCTAGAGGATTGGAAAACCGTCAATGTAACACCCTTATTCAAAAAGGGAGGGAAACAAAAAACAGGTAAGATAGGCCAGTTAGCTTAACATCTGTCATTGGGAAATTGTTAGAGTCTATTATAAAGGATGTAATAGCAGAGCATTTAAAAATACATAATATAATCAAGCAGAGTCAGCATGGCTTCATGAAGGGGAAATCATGCCTGACAAACTTATTAGAATTCTTTTGAGGGGATATCAAGCAGGATAGATAAACGGGAATCAGCAGATGTTATATATTTGGATTTCCAAAAAGCATTTGATAAGATACTGCACATTAGGCTACATAATAAGATAAGAGCCCATGGTGTTGGGGGTAGTATATTAGCATGGATAGAGGATTGGCTAACTAACAGAAGACAGAGAGTTGGGATAAGGGGGGCATTTTCAGGATGGCAACTGTAACTAGTGGACCGCCACGGGGATCAATATATATTAATGACTTGGATGAGGGAAGTGAATGTACTATCACCAAGTTTGCGGATGACACAAAAATAGGTGGGAAGGCAAGTGGTGAGGATGACACAAAGAGTCTACAGAGGGGTATAAACAGGTTAAGTGAGTGAGCAAAAACTTGTCAGATGGAATATAATATGGGAAAATGTGAGGTTGTGCACTTTGGCAGGAAGAATAGAGGAGCTGAATATTATTTAAATAGAGAAAGACTGCAGAAAGCTGCAGCACAGAGGGATTTGGGAGTCCTTGTGCATGAATCACGAAAAGCTAGCATACAAGTTCAACAGGTAATAGGGAAGACAAATGTAATGTTGGCTTTTATTTCAAATAAAAATAGGGAAGTCTTACTAAAACTATACAAGGCACTAGTTAGACCACACCTGGAATACTGTGAACAGTTTTGGTCCCCTTATCTAAGGAAAGATATACTGGCATTGGAGGCAGTCCAGAGAAGATTCACTAGGTTGATCCTGGGTATGGAGGGATTTTCTTATGAGGAGAGTTTGAGTAGGTTGGGCCTGTGCTCACTGGAGTTTAGAAGAATGAGTGACGACCTTATTGAAACATATAAGATTCTTAGGGGGCTTGATAGGGTAGATGCTGAGAGGTTGTTTCCCCTTGTGGGAGAGTCTAGGACCAGAGGGCATAATCTCAGAGTAAGAGGTCGCCCATTTAAGACAGGGATGAGGAGGAATTTCTTCTCTCAGAGAGTAGTGAATCTGTGGAATTCTTTACCGCAGAGGGCTGTAGAGGCTGGGTCTTTAAGTATATTCAAGACTGAGATAGACAGATTTTTAATCAGTAAGGGAATCAAAGGTTATGGGGAAAAGGCAGGAAAGTGGAATTGAGGATTATCAGATCAGCCAAGATCTCATTGAATGGCAAACAGGCTTGATGGGCCAAATGGCCTACTTCTGCTCCTATGTCTTGTGATCTTATGGTCACCAAGGCTCCTTCAACAGTACCTTCCAAACCCGCAACATCTACCACCTAGAAGGACAAGGGCAACATATGCTTGAGAACACCACCACCTGCAGGTTCCCCTCCAAGTCACTTACCATCCTGACTTGGAAATATATCACTGTTCCTTCACTGTCGCTAGGTCAAAATCCTGGAACTTCCTCCCTAACAGCACTATGGTGTTCCTCCAAAATATGAACAGCAGCGGTCCAAGAAGGCAGCTCAGCACTATCTCCTCAAGGACAATTAAGGATGGGGAATAAATGCTGGCCTAGCCCCCAGCCCCCGAATGAATATTAAAAAAAAATATTGTACCCTTAATTTCACCAATTCCACACAGATTTCCTGTAGCAAAGGGCAAGTGAGTGACAGGGCTGCAGCATAGTTAGCTGTTCAGAGTGGTGTAATGGATGGCAGGGCAAAGGTCTGTCATTAATCCAACTCAGAACCTACACAGACCCACGTTTTTCACACTTCCCGTCATCCCCGTTGTGATTGACTGTGCTCACTAACAGCAATTGCTCTTCTTTTGAGAGGATTATGTAGTGTGCATGTTCTGACAGTGCAGTACTGAGGTAGAACTGCATTGTCAGCTGTGCCATTTCACAGATGTGCTATTAAAGAGTCAAATCTGCTGGCTTTGTTGGACATTAGAAACAGCTGTCAGTGGCATGTAGAAGATCAAGTATTGGTCTGTTAGGTAAGTTATGTGTGCGCTCATTGGTGACACATGAATGATTTATATGTATATAGTCTCACTGACATAGGAACATAGGACTTAGGAGCAGGAGTAGGCCATTCAGCCCCTCGAGCCTTCTCCACCATTCAATAAGATCATGGCTGATCTGGTTGTGTCTCAACTCCACTTTGCCCATAACCCTTGACTCCTTTGTCTATCAAAAATCTGTCTCACTCGACCTTGAATAAATCCAATGACCCAATCTCCACTGCTCTCTGGGCAAGAGAATCCATTTACTAACGACCCTTTGAGAGAAAAAACTTCTCCTCATATTCATCTTAAACGGTTGGCGTCTTATTCTTAAACTTTGTTCCCTGGTTCTAGTCTCTCTTGGAAGTGGAAACATTCTCCCTATCAACCCCATCTACCCTGTCAAATCCCTTCAGGATTTTATATGTTTTAATAAGATCCCCTCTCATTCTTCTCAATTGCACGGACTGGAGGTCCAACCTGTCCAACCTTTCTTCATGAAATAAGCCCCTCATCTCAGGAGTGAGTCAAGTGAACCTTCTCTAAACTGCTTCTAACGCAATGATTTATTTTTCAAATAAGGAGACCAAAAGTGCACACGCTACTCCAGATGTGGTCTCACCAATGCCCTGTACAGTTGCAGTAAAACTTCTCTGCATTTATATTCCATTCCAGTCAGGTTTTCTTAACTTTGAACTTAGCCCAGACATTTATAATCACCAAGGCATTGAATGTTGGCCAGGGTCCCTGTTGACAGGTTACAGCAGCAACCAGAGTTAGTGTCTTTCATTTCATTCCAACATGTTTTCCACACAGGCCAACAAGTTGCATTAATGACTGACCTTTGCCCTATCATCTATTACCCCACTCTGAACAGATAACTAGGTTGCTGCCTCGTAAGTGCACTGGTGTACAGCAGAATGGCCCGAGATCTATGCACCAACCCCATACCAGGCTATCGGCATTACTCAACAGCCCTGTACGCAACTAGATGCCCCGAATGTGAACAATGTGGGGAGCAGAGATGCCAGTCCAAGGCTAGCAGGGACTAGACCATTCCCACTCTGGTTGGGATCAATCACAAATAAGTGAGCCCAATCAATATTATTCTGAAGAAGAGTCATACGGACTCGAAATGTTAACTCTGTTTTTTCTTTCCAAAGATGCTGTTCGACCTGCTGAATTTTATCAGCATTTTCTGTTTTTGTTCCAGATTTCCAGCATCCGCAGTATTTTGCTTTTATCTTAATGTTGTTTACCATCTCTGACCTCTGCAGCCCTACAACCCTCCAAGATCTCTGCCCTCTTCCAATACTGGCCTCTTGCATATCAAATGATTTCTGCTCCAGCGGTGCGCAGACTGATCGACATCTGCGACCAATTCGAACTGGCCTCGGGAGCCAAGGTAAATCGTGGGAAGAGCGAGGCCATGTTCTTTGGGAACTGGGCTGAGCGATCCTTTGTCCCCTTCACCGTCAGGGCTGACGGCCTGAAGGTGTTGGGGATATGGTTCGGAGGGACCGGGGCATGCATTAGAAACAGGAAGGAGCGAGTGTCTATGGTGCAAAGAAAACTGGGCATGTGGGAGCGACGCTCCCTGTCCATTGCAGGTAAGAACCTGGCCATCAGGTGCGAGGCACTCTCGCTGTTGCTGTACGTGGCGCAGGTCTGGCCCATTCCAGACTCCTGCGCGATGGTGATCACCCGAGCCATATTTCGCTTTATCTGGAGGTCAAAAATGGATCGTGTCCACAGGGACGCAATGTACAAGCCTCTAGATAAAGGGAGAAAAAGCATGCCCAACATCGCCCTCATACTGATGGCCACCTTTGTGTACGGTTGCATCAAGCTGTGCGTAGATCCTCAGTACACAGACACCAAGTATCACTACGTGCTGAGGTTCTACCTGTCCCCGGTGTTGCAAAGGATGGGTCTGCCCACGCTTCCGCGGAACGCTCCAAATAGTTGGACAGTGCCGTACCACCTGTCCCTCGTGGAAACATTTATGCAGAGAAACACCTTTGATCACAAGTCCATCAGGCAGTGGTCGGTACATAACGTCTTAGAGGCCCTGAGGGAAAAGGAGAGGGTGGATCCTGTGGGATGGTTCCCCGAGCAGACTGTCAAAGCCATTTGGCAGAATGCCTCATCGCCAGAACTTTCCAACAAACACCAAGATGTAGCTTGGCTGGTGGTGAGAAAGGCCCTCCCCGTCAGATCCTTCCAACATGCCAGGAGTCTCACCCCCTCTGCACGTTGCCCTCAAGGTGGCTGTGGTGGGGACGAGGCCGTTGTTCACCTCCTTGTGGAATGTGCCTTTGCAAAGAAGGTCTGGAGAGAGATGCAGTGGTTTCTGTTGTGGTTCATCCCTAGCAGTTCTGTGACACAGGACTCTGTGCTCTATGGGCTGTTCCCAGGGACACACACCAAAACAAACATCAACTGCAGCTGGAGGATCATCAACTCGGTGAAAGACGCTCTTTGGTCTGCCCGAAACTTATTGGTCTTCCAGTGCAAAGAGTTGTCCCCGACCGAGTGTTGCAGACTGGCACATTCCAAAGTCCAGGACTATGTGCTGAGGGACGCACTAAAGCTTGGGGCAGCTGCCGCAAAAGCGCAATGGGGAAAGGTCGCTGTCTAAGACCTTTCTGCCATAGTGCACTGAGGGGCTGGGAATTGTTTAGAGCCCCTCAGGCTGTACCGCTCAAAATGAATGTCTGCATTGAATACTAATTGTATTATAATTGTATTGAAGCACCTCAGCAACATGATGAAGGTTGATAACTCCAATACCATTGTCTGATTGTCTGTAATGACCAGATTGAAATGATTGTAATATTCATTGATTGTATTGATGCACCTTGTGATCCATGTGTAAAAGTTGAATCTGATTGTACTTATGTGATGGTGATTTTGAAATGGTTTGGAATGTTCTTCCAGATATTTTATGAATAAAGTATATTTTTAAAATTAAAAAAAAATCAAATGATTTCTGCTCCACAGCGGTGTCTTTAGCAGCCTGGGTCCTAAGCTCAGGAACTTCCTCCCTAAACCTCTCCAGCTCCTTTAAAAACACTTGCCAAAAGCTACCTCAAACCAAGCTCTTGGTCACCTGTCCTAATGTTCCCTTGGATGCGTTATGCTTCTGTCAACTAACTTGGGTCTTATCACTCCATTAAAACATTGCTGTATGGATGCAATTAGTTATTAATGGGCACTCAGCCAAGTCACTGCCTGGGGCCAGCTCAAGGAGAAGGCATTTGCTCAACTCTGAATGCTGCATTGAATTAAAGCAAAAACAAAAAGTGCTGGAAAAACTCAGCCGGTCTGACAGCATCTGTGGAGAGAGAAACAAAGCCCTGAAGAAGGGTCATACGGACTCGAAATGTTAACTCTGTCTTTCTCTCCACAGATGCTGAGCTTTTCTGGCATTTTTCGTTTTCGTTTCAGATTTCCAGCATCCACAGTATTTTGCCTTTATCTTGAATTAAAACAACTCCGCGCATTGGAAACTTGAAATTAAAGTATTTAATTTCTGGTAGAAACAAAAACAAAAATTGCTGGAAAAACTCAACAGGTCTGACAGCATCTGCAGGGAGGAAGACAGAGTTAACATTTCGAGTCCGTATGACTCTCCATCAGAACTAAAGAGAAATAGAAATGTTGTGAAATATAAGCTGTTTAAGGGGGGTGGGACAGGTGGAGCTGGACAGAGGGCCAGTGATAGGTGAAGGCAAAAGAGGGATTGCCAAAGATGTCATAAACAAAAGGTCAAAGGGGTGCTGACGGTGGTGATATTAGCTAAAGGATGTGCTAATGGTGACATAAAGGGTAGAAAGCAGGATGAGCAAGTGACAGATGACCCTCGTGGGGGTGGGGTGGGGGGAAGGGATCGAAATAGGCTAAAAGGTGGAGATAAAACAATGGATGGAAATAAATTTAGAAAAATAATAATAGAAATAGGTGGGAAAAGAAAAAAAATATATTAAAAAATAATTATTAGAAAAAAGGTGATCAAAAAGGGGGTGAGGATGGAGGAGAGAGTTCATGATCTGAAGTCGTTGAGCTCAATGTTAAGTCCAGAAAACTGTAAAGTGCCTAGTCGGAAGATGAGGTGCTTTTCCTCCAGTTTGCATTGAGCTTCACTGGAACATTGCAGCAGGCCAAGGATGGACATGTGGGCATGAGAGCAGGGTGGAGTGTTGAAATGGCAAGCGACAGGGAGGTCTGGGTAATGCTTGCAGACAGACCGAAGGTGTTCTGCAAAGCAGTCACCCAGTCTGCGTTTGGTCTCTCCAATGTAGAGGAAACCGCATTGGGAGCAGCGAATGCAGTAGACTAAACTGGGGGAAGTGCAAGTGAAATGCTGCTTCACTTTAAAGGAGTGTTTGGGCCCTTGGACAGGGAGGAGGGGGGGAAGTAAAGGGGCAGGTGTCGCACCTTCTGCGGTTGCATAGGAAGGTGCTGTAGGAGGGGGTTGAAGTGTAGGGGGTGATGGAGGAGTGGACCAGGGTGTCCCGGAGGGAATGGTCCCTACGGACCGTTACGTTAACTCAGTCTTTCTCTCCACAGATGCTGTCAGACCGGCTGAGTTTATCCAGCAATTTTTTTGTTTTTGTCTCAGATTTCCAGCATCCGCAGCAGTATGTTGCTTTTATCTTAGGGTCTGGTAGCCCGGAAATGGCAGTAACGGTGGAAGCTGCGTCAATGGCCCCGCGTACATGCCCAACCATCTCCAGAGAACCAGCCCCAGTGAACAGCGGATAGAATCATGCAATGGTCTTAACAGCCATCAAAGTCCCGTTTCACAGGGCTGGATTTTGCAGGATTGGAGCGGTTGTCCCAAGTTGCTTGAGACATCTTATTTCCCGTATTTGCGATGTTTTGAGCTTTGCCCATGTGCAGTGCTGAAGAGCTGTGGCAGCAGCTTTACCCCTGTCCCTGCTATTAGAGGTTTGCAGCGGTGCCAAACTGCCCCTTAACTTTTCCACCAGGAGTTGTTAACCCTGGTCTACCCTGTCAAGCCCCCTTCAGAATCAATTAGATCGCCTCTCATTCTTCTAAACTCCGGAGAATACAAACCCAATTTAATCAGCCTGTCATCCCAAGGAGCAATCTCGCGAACCCCGTAAAATATTTTTTAAAAACTCCCAACACAGGCTCCAATTTACTCCAGAAATGAACAGGCCTCACCCCTGCCAAACAGCTCCGGAAACCCCGGGCAACAGCTCGCCACGTGATCGAGGAGGCCAGGGTAGGGCGCGGTGTGGGTGACGTCAGCCCGCCGCTTGATCCCGCCACCCCCTCCCTCCGGCCCAGCTGCTGACCAATGGGGTTGCGAGATGCCCGGGTGACGGAGTGATGGACGGCGCAATCAGCCAAGACGCTCCGTGAGTTCCGAACCTGGGGGGGCGGGGTTTGTTGCAATCCCGTCAGCCCGTGCGCGGTGCTGCCTATATAAAAGGCGGCGGCGGGAGCCGCTCGGTCTCATTCGGCGGTGAAAAGGGTTGGAGGTGAGTAGATGATGTGGTGGAGTCGGGGGGAAGCGAGGTGGGGCGGCTCCCTGGGCCGCATGCTGGAGTGCAGCTGGGTGTGGTGGGTGGGAGTGAGACCCTCGCCAGGCTGCACAAAGCGGGGGAGAGGGGGGGCAGGCCGGAGTGTGAGCAGCATCAAGCCGCATGGTGGCGGGTGGGGGGGTGTGTAAATGCCCGGGGCGGGAGGGGAGGAGCGGGAACGATTCCAGTCCAGCGTAACCCTCCTCCTCTGAGCCGTTTCAGCACCCCCTGTTTTATTTCAGATCTACCGTGCTTTGACTTTCAGTTGGATAGAGGGTTAGGCCTGGCAAGGGCATCCTGAGACCAGGCCAGACAGATGGGGAGGCAGGGGGACATGTAGGGTTGTGCCAGGACCGTGCTGTGATGAGTCTTATGTTGGTAGGGACATCCGAGCTTCTGTGAGGAGATTCCAACATGCTGAGTGCGGATCCTGCAGTCTTCTTTGAGCTTTTGGGACGGTGTGTGGGCTGTTGCATGCATGGTGCCTGGGGCTCTCTGACTCTGTCCCTCCCTTTTTTCCAGGTAGTTTGTGTCCAGCTGTCCATCACCACTGAGGAGGGAGCGCCAAGTGGCTCAGGTACCAGATGTCCCCATGTATGTGCTGCATCAACATCGGGGCTGTTTTCCCCACTGCCCCAGTCTGAGGGCGATTTGGCCCCTCACGTTTTTTAATGCAGATCTAAGAGGGTACTGCTGAGGAAAGGGAGTACTAATCTGAGCTGTTGGCCATCCTGTGGCACCAGAGCCAGGTTTACACACTCCCCTTGGGGGAGGTGAGTGTGGCAACTCAATCTGATCGGTTTTGGCACTGTTGCTTTGTAATTATTCTTTGTTTCATATGTCCAGTCTTAACTGCCAGTGATTAATGAGTAGTGGTCAGAAATGTTTCTGAAAACCTAACAAAATGAGGCTTGTGGCTCTCAGTTGTAGAGTTGCCATGTGGAGTTGCATGTGAGTGATGCTGTCCTCTCATTCCAGGTTTGATTCTGCCCGGCTGCTCATGCTTCGCCAGAACAGGTAACTGCTGTTGTTTCACTCCTCTCGGCACTAGCAAGGGTGTACTATAGCAAGTTGTATCTGCAGTATTTTAAAACTGAGCTGCAACTAATAATCCTATCGATCTCAGCCTTGGAAATTTACGATTGGCCCAGCTTCATCTGTTATTTGATAGGACTGCTTAAACTTCCACTTGAGTGTCCTGGCACAGCCTTTTCCATGCCCTTGAGTCCCAAGCAATGTGAATCAGTTGGGTAAAAACAAACTCCATGTTCCGTATCAGAAAATTTTCTCAAGTTACCCTTATATACTCACAACCCTAGCTTGTGTAATTATCCATTGTAATTGGCTGGTATTCTGGCAAGTATACACCCTGAAGGCCACTGTATTCCAGAGGTGTCGTACATTGTAATGTTCCTGTGTGAATCCCTGTCTCTTTATCGGGATTCTATTTCTGTTAATAGATTTTGGGTTCACTAACCAAACCAAATGTTAACCAAAAAACGAAATGGGGGAACTCTTCTGAGCCCCTGGGAATTGGAAGGGTTGGGAGTGCTGTGTTTTGAGTCCGTTTCTGATCTACTCTGGGAAATTGTCCAAAACCTGGTGTCCATCCCTGGGGTTGGCTAGAAAAAGTATAACCAGGTAGGTCTGCAGGTCTGACAACTCTTACAAGCTGCATCCTCATCTTTGTGCACAGTGATGATGTTTATTTGCTACTCTTGATTTGGGATGATGAATACACAACCCACCTTGGAATCATCTGAGGCACACAGCTGGGGTTTTAAGGATGTCCAGTCTGCCTGCAGTAGGTCAGCATCTAACCTGTCTCTCTTGCAGGTATGGATCGATGCTGCATGTACAAGAATCTGCTGCTAAGGTGAGCATTTATTGGATAACACTTGGAAGTTCATTTAATGGGAGAGACTCAGCAGACCTGAGCTGAGATCTGCACTCCAAGTAAAGTGGATAGAAAAGATATCTGGCTGGCTCTGCAGGGCTTTGGCAGCTCCATATCAATTCCATCTTCATCAGTGGTTAATACTGTTGTAACAAAAACTCAGCAGATCTAACAGCATCGGTGTAGAAAAAGCTGTTAAGAGTCCATATGACCAGTGTCCTGAATATGTTCTATTTCAAATCCCTTGAGACGGAGTGGTGTTTTATTTGTACTGTTGATGATGTTACGATTGCAATGGGAATCTCTCTGAAAAAGACTGAAAGAGACTTTTTAATTACTGAACCAGTACAGTATAACTTTCACCTAATGGGATGCCAAACTTAAAGCCAGTATGCCTTTGTTCAGGCCAGACAAATTTATTGCAGTCTCTAATGGTGGCTTTATTTTCCAGGTGCTTGAATTGTCCAGGAACAAGATGAATGGAACGTAAGTGAATTGGATTTGCTGAACCCTCTGACAATGTTCACTCCTGTGAGTCTCAGATGTGCAGTTACACATCCCTTCATCCCCAAAAGATTTTGATTGCTAATCAGGGAGTGTGGCAGGCAAACAACCATGCCATGGTAACATGGCCCCAGTACTGATCAGGGAGTTCACAATCATAGAATGAGAGCAAAAGGAGGTAGTTTGGTCCATTGTTACCTGTTTAAAATATGGTTGATTGGTCTGTTATGCTGTATTCTTCCAATTGTATATTCGGAAGCTCAGCTTTAAAAACTACTATTGAATCTGCTTCCACTTTCAGACACTGCATTCTGGATAATAGTTTTGATGTGTTTTAAGCTGAAGCTGATTGTCAAAATTGAGCTACATATCAATTAGCCTTTAGTGTAACTGCTGTCTATTTCTCTTGGGACATCACAGGGAGCTGCATTGTTTCAGGGTTTCCAGCCTAACAGGATTGAATGATGAGTTCATAGTTCAGCAGATAACTGATGAAGATTTGAGCTTTAGTCTTTCGCTCCTATCTGACATTTCCTCTTTTCCATAAATATCAAGCTGCCTGGCAGTGTTTCCTGCCCTAATTTAATCTTCTGGTTTTTCAGATTCCTGCTTCTGACTCCAGAAGGCCTGCAGACCAATCTTATACAGGTATGTGGAGCTCAGTCAGTTCTCGAGGTTAGACCTGACCAGCAGTATGATCCTGACTTTCTGTGTGATGCATGAATTAGGTCTCTGAAGACATGAGGAGAATTTGTTACTGACAGAAGTTAACTGATTTGTTTTTGAGATGCTGCTCATGAGCCTGTGTAAGATCTCCTTTGCTCTCTCCCCAGGTGCTGGAGCTGTTGTGTCTGTTGCACAGTAAGTGTCTGCTCCATTCTATTTTTATAAAGAGTGCCTGTGATGAGAACTTGAGACCTGAGCTGCCAGTGAAGATTGTCTGATATTAGCTCTAACTGATTGGCACAAGTAGATCACTAAAGTTGGCCTGCAGACCAATTTTCTACAGGTATTAGATGACGACAGGTGTGATTGTCATCTCGGGTGCGGAATATTCCACCTTCCTAGCTATGGCACCACACCTGAGTTTGTAGGGGGACAATGCAGTGCTGAATTCTGCACTGGGCTGTTTGTACTGCTTGTGTACTAGGCACCAGAGCTTTAAGCCTCAATTGTGTTGTGAATCCTGCTGTAAAAGTGGGTTTAGATTCTGCTCAATAGTACAAGCTCATTTTGTAGTGTTGAGGCTGATGGGAATCCAGGTGAAAAACTTCAATAAATACTGAACCAGCGCAGTTAGCTGGTGATGTCTGAATAACTATTGGGAGGTGGCCCCTGACCAGAGCAAAGGCTTTGTAAGCAGAGCTATCCGCCCCCCCCCTCCCCATAACCTGAGTGGGAGAGGAACAAAAAATGGGCCATTGAGCCACTTTTAGTTGAACTTCCATATGAATTTGGAGCAGGGGTAGGCCATTCAGCCCCTTGAGCCTGCTCTGCCATTCAAAAGATCATGACTGATCTTGTTTGTTTTGAATCCCACATTCCCATCTACCCACAATAACCTTAGATTCTTGGAAAAACTCAGGCCTAACATCTGTGGAGAGAAAAAGTTAAAAATGTTTCAAGTCTGTATGACTTCTGTCATACAGACTCGAGCATTAGCCTTGTTTTTTCTCTCAACAGATGCTGTTAGACCTGAGTTATTCCAGCATTTTGTTTGATTTCCAGCATCTGTAGTTTTTGCTTTTAACCTTAGATTATTAGGCAAGGAAATCAATTTTCAATATCCCCCAGCTCCACAGCTTTTGAATTTTTCTGATTTGTTAACTTCGGTTTCTGGCTTGGTTCTTGCTCAATGATCCTGTCTACTCAGTTAAGCATGAGTTCAAAGAAACATTCCAGGGCAAAGGGAGCTGTGGTCATAAATCTGCATTGCAGGTTTTTGATTAGGGGCAGTATGGCCCTCACTGAATTGAACCACAGGGACTTGGTATCAGTTTGGGTTCAGTCTCATTCCTGACTTCATTGTACAGAATGAGATGTATGTCATCCACTGCACCTTTCTGGTGTACCAGTGCAGTGAATGAAAGTGGCAGCCATTTGCAATCACAACAAAAATCATTAGGCTGTTGTACCTGTACTAGCTCAAAGAACTTATCCAATTATCTCACTTTCCACATAGCCTTAGATGTTTCTTTGTCCTGTGTACAGTAGCTTTTATTGCAGTGTCTAATGGAGGCTTTATTTTCTAGGTGTTTGGATTGTCCACGGACAGGATTAATGGAAGGTGAGTGGATGGGATTGACAGGGAAATTGAATTAGGGAACCCTGTCGCAATGCTCCCTCCAGTGACAGCTCAAAAGCTGTGCAGTTACATATCTGAGCACTCCAGCTGGGCTGACTGAGACTTGATGTGGGAAAGCACCTGCATGTCTTGAAGTGTTGCTGGATGTGTTTTATGGATGAGGAACACTCAGCTACATATCAGTAGCCTATAGTATAATGTAAGTGCAGCCTGGAAGCTGGCCTTTGCTTTTGGGACATCACAGGGAGCTGCATTGTTTCAGGGTTTCTAGTCTAACAGAGGATTGAATGATGAGTTCATAGTTCAGCAGATAACTGATGAAGATTTGAGCTTTAGTCTTTCGCTCCTATCTGACATTTCCTCTTTTCCATAAATATCAAGCTGCCTGGCAGTGTTTCCTGCCCTAATTTAATCTTCTGGTTTTTCAGATTCCTGCTTCTGACTCCAGAAGACCAACCGAAGGCCTGCAGACCAATCTTATACAGGTGTGTGGAGCTCAGTCAGTTCTCGAGGTTAGACCTGACCAGCAGTATGATCCTGACTTTCTGTGTGATGCATGAATTAGGTCTCTGAAGACATGAGGAGAATTTGTTACTGACAGAAGTTAACTGATTTGTTTTTGAGATGCTGCTCATGAGCCTGTGTAAGATCTCCTTTGCTCTCTCCCCAGGTGCTGGAGCTGTTGTGTCTGTTGCACAGTAAGTGTCTGCTCCATTCTATTTTTATAAAGAGTGCCTGTGATGAGAACTTGAGACCTGAGCTGCCAGTGAAGATTGTCTGATATTAGCTCTAACTGATTGGCACAAGTAGATCACTAAAGTTGGCCTGCAGACCAATTTTCTACAGGTGTTAGATGACGACAGGTGTGATTGTCATCTCGGGTGCGGAATATTCCACCTTCCTAGCTATGGCACCACACCTGAGTTTGTAGGGGGACAATGCAGTGCTGAATTCTACACTGGGCTGTTTGTACTGCTTGTGTACTAGGCACCAGAGCTTTAAGCCTCAATTGTGTTGTGAATCCTGCTGTAAAAGTGGGTTTAGATTCTGCTCAATAGTACAAGCTCATTTTGTAGTGTTGAGGCTGATGGGAATCCAGGTGAAAAACTTCAATAAATACTGAACCAGCGCAGTTAGCTGGTGATGTCTGAATAACTATTGGGAGGTGGCCCCTGACCAGAGCAAAGGCTTTGTAAGCAGAGCTATCCGCCCCCCCCCTCCCCATAACCTGAGTGGGAGAGGAACAAAAAATGGGCCATTGAGCCACTTTTAGTTGAACTTCCATATGAATTTGGAGCAGGGGTAGGCCATTCAGCCCCTTGAGCCTGCTCTGCCATTCAAAAGATCATGACTGATCTTGTTTGTTTTGAATCCCACATTCCCATCTACCCACAATAACCTTAGATTCTTGGAAAAACTCAGGCCTAACATCTGTGGAGAGAAAAAGTTAAAAATGTTTCAAGTCTGTATGACTTCTGTCATACAGACTCGAGCATTAGCCTTGTTTTTTCTCTCAACAGATGCTGTTAGACCTGAGTTATTCCAGCATTTTGTTTGATTTCCAGCATCTGTAGTTTTTGCTTTTAACCTTAGATTATTAGGCAAGGAAATCAATTTTCAATATCCCCCAGCTCCACAGCTTTTGAATTTTTCTGATTTGTTAACTTCGGTTTCTGGCTTGGTTCTTGCTCAATGATCCTGTCTACTCAGTTAAGCATGAGTTCAAAGAAACATTCCAGGGCAAAGGGAGCTGTGGTCATAAATCTGCATTGCAGGTTTTTGATTAGGGGCAGTATGGCCCTCACTGAATTGAACCACAGGGACTTGGTATCAGTTTGGGTTCAGTCTCATTCCTGACTTCATTGTACAGAATGAGATGTATGTCATCCACTGCACCTTTCTGGTGTACCAGTGCAGTGAATGAAAGTGGCAGCCATTTGCAATCACAACAAAAATCATTAGGCTGTTGTACCTGTACTAGCTCAAAGAACTTATCCAATTATCTCACTTTCCACATAGCCTTAGATGTTTCTTTGTCCTGTGTACAGTAGCTTTTATTGCAGTGTCTAATGGAGGCTTTATTTTCTAGGTGTTTGGATTGTCCACGGACAGGATTAATGGAAGGTGAGTGGATGGGATTGACAGGGAAATTGAATTAGGGAACCCTGTCGCAATGCTCCCTCCAGTGACAGCTCAAAAGCTGTGCAGTTACATATCTGAGCACTCCAGCTGGGCTGACTGAGACTTGATGTGGGAAAGCACCTGCATGTCTTGAAGTGTTGCTGGATGTGTTTTATGGATGAGGAACACTCAGCTACATATCAGTAGCCTATAGTATAATGTAAGTGCAGCCTGGAAGCTGGCCTTTGCTTTTGGGACATCACAGGGAGCTGCATTGTTTCAGGGTTTCTAGTCTAACAGAGGATTGAATGATGAGTTCATAGTTCAGCAGATAACTGATGAAGATTTGAGCTTTAGTCTTTCGCTCCTATCTGACATTTCCTCTTTTCCATAAATATCAAGCTGCCTGGCAGTGTTTCCTGCCCTAATTTAATCTTCTGGTTTTTCAGATTCCTGCTTCTGACTCCAGAAGACCAACCGAAGGCCTGCAGACCAATCTTATACAGGTGTGTGGAGCTCAGTCAGTTCTCGAGGTTAGACCTGACCAGCAGTATGATCCTGACTTTCTGTGTGATGCATGAATTAGGTCTCTGAAGACATGAGGAGAATTTGTTACTGACAGAAGTTAACTGATTTGTTTTTGAGATGCTGCTCATGAGCCTGTGTAAGATCTCCTTTGCTCTCTCCCCAGGTGCTGGAGCTGTTGTGTCTGTTGCACAGTAAGTGTCTGCTCCATTCTATTTTTATAAAGAGTGCCTGTGATGAGAACTTGAGACCTGAGCTGCCAGTGAAGATTGTCTGATATTAGCTCTAACTGATTGGCACAAGTAGATCACTAAATGAGGAGCAGGATTACCAGTGACAACTTAACATTGTCTTTCATTTACAGAATCCCCAGCTGCCAGGAGTGTGATCGTTGCTGCAGCAGTGGAGGTGAGATTTTGCTATTGTAGCAGTATAGGTTAGGTGTTCCTGTTCAGACCAGTGGGGAGGGGAACTTGCTAGTTGGACAGTGTTTGGGCCCTGATTTAATGGCAAATGTCCTGTTCTATGCATGAAACTTAAAAGCACATTTTTAACTTAATATGAAACCTTTGATGAAAATGATTCTGCCATATGAACCCCACTGATTCAATTTATCCGTTCCATTTAATCTGAGGTTTCACTGCTCTGTGTACAGGCTGTCTGGTGATTTGTCTTATTGGTAACTGCATGGTCTCTCTCTTTACAGGTAGGCTGCACCAAGCTGAAGGATATGGGGACATGGTGAGATTGCAATTTTGTGTTCTTCCAGGGGGGCCTGATTTAATGGCAAATGTCCTGTTCTAAGCATGAAACTCGGAAAGCACACTTTTAACTTAATATGAAACCTTTGATGAAAATGATTCTGCCATATGAACCCCACTGATTCAATTTATCCGTTCCATTTAATCTGAGGTTTCACTGCTCTGTGTACAGGCTGTCTGGTGATTTGTCTTATTGGTAACTGCATGGTCTCTCTCTTTACAGGTAGGCTGCACCAAGCTGAAGGATATAGGGACATGGTGAGATTGCAATTTTGTTCACTTCCAGGGGTGTTGATGAAATAGTTTCTGAAGGCACTGTAAAGATATAACACTTCAATAAGTAGCAACCCCACTGTCCTTAAATGTAAGGTTGTCCTAAGGAGCTTTATAATAGAAAGATGGCACAAAGCCACATGACACGTCAGGGCCAGGTAACAAGTTTAGCTGAAGAGTTAACTTATAGGAAACAAGGTAGGGAGGAAATTGAGCTTTGCCCAGAGAACAAAGTAGTCGCAGGGCTAGAGTATAAAATTAGATGCTCAGGAGGCCAGAATCTGATGAGTGCAGGTATTGGTTGGGGTGGGGGGGTAGGGTTGCAAAGAGATTTTTGAAGATGGGGTTATGGTGTAATTTGAATAGGATGAGCAATTTTAAAATTTCTGCCATTATGGAACCGGGTTAGAGGTGGATGTTAGAAGAGGTAGATGTTCTGGGTCTTACTATCTACACACCTGGCTGCCATGTTTCTCAAGGTTGTGGAACGTGCCGGTAATGGAGCCCTTGTGACCAAATGTGAGCAGCACATCTTGCTTTGAGTTTGCTGTGCATGGAAATGATGAAATGCATTCTCTTGAACTCTCTCACTGACAAGTGATGAGCAGAATGGTCTGATTCTGTGCCAACAACCTAGTGCAAACTCTCTAACTTTTTAAGATGGAGCTGTTTACTATTGGCAGTGGGAGCTGGTGTATTCAGATTGCTTATTTCTAAAAAGCTGTGACTTTGAAATGTTTCCAATCTTCAATTGCTTAATTTTCATCTATTTCCTTTTTCTAGGTAAAAGGAAGTTGGTCTCCACCCACTGGGCCAATTTTGTTTCTGCCTACAAAGTGGTGTGATTGTGTAACTGAGATAACAAATAAAATGTGAATAATACAAAGATTGTCATCTGTTTATTTGCTAGTATTTTTACTTTCAGCCCAGTAGGTTTCATTTTCCAGCTGCCTTGCATCCTGTTTCTATTCCTTTTTTCTATTGTACAGATCTAGTTTTCCTTTATGCAGCTGTTCTGTATTCTAATGATCCCTGTTGACATTTAATGTTCATTCCCATTCTCTGGGACATGAGCTGTTCTCATTTCTTCAACCAGGTACTTTTCTGGTAAATACACAATTTCCAAGGGCTCTTCAGTAGTTGGGAGTGATGTGCCTGGTTCTGTGGTGTTGGCAGTGACCAACACTGGCTAGGATAATTACTGGATGGCATGGAGAGAGGTTGTTGATTCCTGTAATAAAGTGACTTTTTATAATGCCCAAAATAGCAGAAATAAAAGCATTTCTAAACCAACACTAGCAAATGGCCAAGTGTCACTGGCAGCATACATCTACATATAATGAACAATTACATGGTGTAGGTGACTCAGCCTCTCAAGCCTGTCATTCAATAACATCATGACTTCTGATTGTAACCTCAAATGTACATTCCTGCCTACTTTTTCACCCCCTTGCTAATCAAGAATCTATCTAGCTTTGCCTTAAATATTCAAATACTCTGCTTCCACTGCCTTTTGAGGAAGAGTTCCAAAGAGACTCAACCCTCAATTTCTCCCCATCTCTTATTTATTGCTTCTTTGACTTGAAGCTAATTCTCAGTCAGGTTTTAATAGCACATGTCCAATGATGTAGCTGTAACCACTCATATTCAGAGCACTGCTTTTTAATAATTTGAAGCTGAAGTGCAGTATAATTAGCCTTTTCAATCCTCAATAGGAAGTTACTTTTTTGACTATTTTTAGGCATTTTGTGATACGATTTTTTTGGAGCTGCAGATCCAAGCTGCATGTATCTGGAGCCCCAGGTTAGTGTTCACCTGTCTGGTCAGTAATACTGACCTGGGCTGTGGCCCACTATTTAATCGGTTAACGGTCATCTTTGCTTCTAGTTGTCCTGGATTTGGTGTTTGGGACCTTCCCTGGTTAAATGGTGTTTAAAGGTCTGGGAATTAAGCTTATTTGCTCTTAAATAGCTTGGCATTAAGTTTTTCCCCAATTTTTGCCTGCCTAGTTTGACCACTTGGAGTGTCCAATTTAATTTTGGCCCCACATGGTGGAGGAGAGTTGTCAAGTGCAGTGCCTGCTCGTCAGTTGAGTGTCCAAATGCAGGCAATGCTGCCATATCTTTATCTGTGGGATGGAGAATTGCAGCAAGCAAAACTGATGGATTTCAAGCAGGAGTAGGGCATTCGACCTCTCGAGCCTGCTCTTGCCATTTAAGATCATATTCTGAAGGGTCATTCGGACTCGAAACGTTAACTGCTCCTCTCAGCAGATGCTGCCAGACCTGAGTTTTTCCAGGTGTTTTTGTTTTGGATTTCCAGCATCTGAGGTTTTTTGCTTTTCGCTAAGATCTTATGTGAGTATAGAAATTGAAAAGCAAATAGATAATCCCTCATCTTAATGAATGGTGGAGCAGGCTCGAGGAACTGAATGGCCTATTTCTTCTATTTTGTATGTCCGTTTCATGGCTGATCTGATTGGCCTCAACTCTATTTTTCCTTACCCCTTCCGATAACCTTTGACTCCCTTGTTAAGAATCTTATCTACCTCTGCCTTAAACATATTCAATGACCCTGTCTCCACTGCTCTCTGGGGAAGAGATTACCAAAGATTTACGACCCTGTGGGGAAAAAAATTCTTATCTCTTTCCATAGTTCTACTGTCTTCCCACAAAAGGAAGCATCCTCTCAGCATCTACCCTGTCAAACCCCCTCAGGATCTGTTTAAAAAGACCACCTCTCATTCTAAACTCCAATGGATATAGGCTCAGACTGTCTGAGGTGAAGCATTGGAGATTTGCAGTAGCAGGCAGTAAGTAGATGCCTGTCTTCTGCCCTGTATCAAAACGTGCTGTTATACAGAAAGGTACCTGCAGCTGAGTACGAGGTCCAAGTACCGAAAATAATCAAACCGGCTCATGGATAGTCTAGAAGATCAGAAAGCAAGGGGCTAGATCTTAGACTGCATCTGGTGTGCTGAGTAGTTCCTGGGCATGAAACATTAACTTCTCCTTTTGGGTGGTGCTCGAACTGTATTTGTAGCATCTTGTTTTTTTTCTTGCTGAGGGACGATATATTGTCCTTGGAAGGCAGTGCAGGTTCACCAGGCTGATAACTGAGATATTGAGATACAAGCAGGCTCTAGTGCATGGAATTTAGATGGTTAAGGGGTGATTTGATTGGAGTTTTAAAGATAAGGAATTTGGTGGGGTTAGATAGAACTATGCTGATTAGGAAGTCTAGGGTCGGGGTGGTGGGAGTGGTCTAAAATCAGAGCCAGATCTTTCATGAGTGAAATTAGGAAACACTTCTACACACAAAGGGTGGTAGGAATGTGAAACTTTTCCCCATACAACAGCGTTAAATCAATTTTAAATCTCAGATAAATTGATGGTATTGGGTGCTTTGATGCTAAAGTCAGGAAAGTGGGAAAGAGCCGCTGCTTTTTAATTCTTCTACCTCCAGTGTTTGGGGAAGTGTTTAATTTTGTCTCTAAGGCAGGAAACTAGCTTATGATTCCTTTACTAAATAACTAATTGAATAAGGGAGGTTAAACAGGCCTGGTGGTGTGATGTGACTGCAGCATGTGGGAGTTTGGAGAGAACTGCAATCCCATATAGCCCGACTTGCCTTTGTCCCAATAGGTACAAGGAACTTGCTACCTGTGGATGAGTATAAGGCATGCAGGTTGGATGGGCCACAGCAGGAAGCATTCAAGTTGGGGGGGATTGAAAAGGAAGGTGGAAGTCTTAGGGGACAGTATAGTTGGGAGTAAATAACATTCTCTACAGCCACGACTGGGAGCTCTAAAGGTTGTGTTTCCTGCCTGGTGCCAGTGTTAAAGGCACATCCTCAGGTTGGAAATGAACAGGAAAGGGAAGGACCTGGTTGTTGTCCAAGTGGGAACTAAGAAAAGAATTAGGATAGATGTTCTCCTGAGAGTTTGAGGCATTAGGATCCAAATTAAAAACAAACCTCAGCTGTTTGGATTATTACCTGAGCCACTTGTCAATTGACAGGGTCAAGTAGATTAAACTTTAATCTTTATGTAGATTGCACAAATAAAGTCGGCAAAGGTCAAATAGAAAAGTCTGGCTGCAATTGTATAGGGCTTTGGTGAAACCACACCTGGAGTACTGTGTGCAGTGTTTGTCTCCACATTTAAAGGCATACTTGTATTGGAGGTGGGACAATGAAGATTCACTAGATTGTTTCCAAGAGTTGACCTATGATGAGATTGGGCCTATATATACCCTGGAGTCTAGGGGAAAGAGATGACCTTGTTGAAACATACAAGATTCTGAAGCGGATTGACCGAGTAACTGCTTACTCTGTTGTTATCCATGGTTGGTGATCGAGAACATGGGCACAGTCTCAGGAAATGGGGGTCATCATGTGGGACTGAGATGAGGAAACATTTCACTCAAAGTGATGTGAACCTTTGGAACTCTACCCCTGAGGGTTGTGGACGCTCCATCATCGAGTAGATTTAAGGCCAGGATAGACAGATTTTTGATCGAGGGTTATGGGGAAGGAAAGTGGATTCTGGACAGAAGATGAGTCATGATGGTATTGAACAGCAGAGCAGGTTCAAGGAACTGCATGGTCTATTCTGCTCCTATTTCTTATAAATGTGCTCTTCAATAGATTTTTGTTAACCTAAGGTGTTAAGGGAAATGGGGAAAGTTGGTAGCAGATCAGCCATGATCTCATTGGCTGTTAGAGAATCTCAGTGGCCTCCTCCTGTTTCAATGTTGGTTCTTGTTGACTGTAACTGTATTGGGTCATCCACCCTTCTGCTGAAGTTAGTCATTGCTGGGACATTATCCAGCTAACTTACCCCACCTGGATACAAAGCGCCCTTGGCAAACCAATGTGGCTCCAGAGTTGCTAGGTCTTGGTACTAATAGATTGTTATCTGATCATTCGATAGCTCCCCTGGTGAGAGGTAAACACATTTTAGCAACTAAAGGTCCCAAGGTCCTTCATCTCATTTTGTTCTTTTAATTAAATAGTCTAGAGGATCGAGAAATAACAGTAGTTATCACCAAGCCAAAAGTGTTTCTTTGGACATAACATTAATTAGGTAAACTGATAATTGCTCACAATCCGAGATGCTTAAAAAGCAATCACTGTGCATATACAAGAACCCAGTGGCCGATTATACGAAGACAGGAGAAAGCTGGTAATAGGCGAACCATCACAAAAAAGCAAAAGAGGAACTTGAAACATTTTCTAGAAACAACTTTCAAAACCTAACAATAATTCAGGTAGTGATAAATTGGCAGGGTGCATTGAGACAATAGACAATACAGATCAATGAAATCAACAAGTGAGGCAGAGACAAAATGTATAAAGCAAAATGCAATAGGTCCAACTTGCACATCCAGGGAAGAACTGTAGGAAGTGAATCGAAGCAATTACATTTTATTATCTAGATCAAAGTTCCCAAACTTTACTTTCTAATTTTAGACCTTGTCCCCAATCCTGGAGTTCCCACTCAGCATAGTTGCTATCTAAAAACAAAAAGCTAAAAGCTACTGTGGATGCTGGAAATCCAAAACAAAAACAGAATTACCTGGAAAAACTCAGCAGGTCTGGCAGCATCGGCGGAGAAGAAATCAGTTAACGTTTCGAGCCTTCATGGCCCTTCGGCAGAACTGAAGCATAGTTAGAAGAAGGGAGAAATATAAATTGGTTTAAGGTGGGTGGGGGGAGAGAGAGACATTGAGGGTGTGGTGATTGTGGAGATGAACAGATAATCAAAAGATGTCACAGACAAAAGGGTCAAAGAGGTGTTTTGTCTGAGAAAAGTGCTAATTAAGAATGGAAGACAGAATATTCAAAGTACAGCTCTAGTGGGGGTGGGGTGGAAAGGCTAACAAGGTTTTAGTTTTAGATTTAAAAATAATGGAAATAGGTGGGGAAAGAAGAATCTATATAAATTATTGAAAAAAAAAGCGGGGAGGGTGGGGGGAAGAAACGGGGTGGGGATGGGGGGAGGGGGAGTTTAAGATCTAAAGTTGTTGAATTCAATATTCAGTCCGGAAGGCTGTAAAGTGCCTAGTCGGAAGATGAGGTGCTGTACCTCCAGTTTGCGTTGGGCTTCACTGGAACAATGCAGCAAGCCAAGGACAGACATGTGGGCAAGAGAACAGGGTGGAGTGTTAAAATGGCAAGCGACAGGGAGGTTTGGGTCTTTCTTGCGGACAGACCGCAGGTGTTCCGCAAAACGGTCGCCCAGTTTGCGTTTGGTCTCTCCAATGTAGAGGAGACCGCATTGGGAGCAACGAATGCAGTAGTCTAAGTTAGGGGAAATGCAAGTGAAATGCTGCTTCACTTGAAAGGAGTGTTTGGGCCCTTGGACGGTGAGGAGAGAGGAAGTGAAGGGGTAGGTGTTGCATCTTCTGCGTGGGCATGGGGAGGTGCCATAAGTGGGGGTTGAGGAGTAGGGGGTGATGGAGGAGTGGACCAGGGTGTCCCGGAGGGAACGATCCCTACGGAATGCCGTCACGGGGGGTGAAGGGAAGATGTGTTTGGTGGTGGCATCATGCTGGAGTTGGCGGAAATGACGGAGGATGATCCTTTGAATGCGGAGGCTGGTGGGGTGATACGTGAGGACATGGGGGACCCTATCATGTTTCTGGGAAGGAGGAGAAGGCGTGAGGGAGGATGCGCGGGATATGGGCCGGACACGGTTGAGGGCCCTGTCAACGACCGTGGATGGAAAACCTCGGTTAAGGAAGAAGGAGGACATGTCAGAGGAGCTGTTTTTGAAGGTAGCGTCATCAGAACAGATGCGATGGAGGCGAAGGAACTGAGAGAATGGGATGGAGTCTTTACAAGAAGCGGGGTGTGAGGAGCTGTAGTCGAGGTAGCTGTGGGAGTCGGTAGGCTTGTAATGGATATTGGTGGACAGTCTATCATCAGAAATTGAGACAGAGAGGTCAAGGAAGGGAAGAGAAGTGTCAGAGATGGACCATGTGAAGATGATGGAGGGGTGGAGATTGGAAGCAAAATTAATAAATTTTTCCAGGTCCCGACGAGAGCATGAAGCAGCACCGAAGTAATCATCGATGTACCGGAGAAAGAGTTGTGGGAGGGGGCCGGAGTAGGACTGGAACAAGGAATGTTCCACATACCCCATAAAGAGACAGGCATAGCTGGGGCCCATGCGGGTACCCATAGCCACACCTTTTATTTGGAGGAAGTGAGAGGAGTTAAAGGAGAAATTGTTCAGTGTGAGAACAAGTTCAGCCAGACGGAGGAGAGTAGTGGTGGATGGGGATTGTTGGGGCCTCTGTTCAAGGAAGAAGCTAAGGGCCCTCAGACCATCCTGGTGGGGGATGGAGGTGTAGAGGGATTGGACGTCCATGGTGAAGAGGAAGCGGTTGGGGCCAGGGAACTGGAAATTGTTGATGTGACGTAAGGTGTCAGAGGAATCACGGATGTAGGTGGGAAGGGACTGGACAAGGGGAGAGAGAAGGGAGTCAAGATAACGAGAAATGAGTTCCGTGGGGCAGGAACAGGCTGACACGATCGGTCTGCCTGGACAGTTCTGTTTGTGGATTTTGGGTAGGAGGTAGAAGCGGGCCGTCCGAGGTTGGGCGACTATCAAGTTGGAAGCTGTGGGAGGAAGATCTCCAGAGGAGATGAGGTCAGTGACAGTCCTGGAAACAATGGCTTGATGTTCTGTGGTGGGGTCATGGTCCAGGCCTACCTCTCTGGACCATGACCCCACCACAGAACATCAAGCCATTGTTTCCAGGAACTGTCCACTGACCTCCGCATTCCACTTTAGATCTTCCTCCCACAGCTTCCAACTTTGATAGTCGCCCAACCTCGGACGGCCCCGCTTTTTTTTTCAATAATTTATATAGATTCTTCTTTCCCCACCTATTTCCATTATTTTTAAATCTAAAACTAAAAACTTGTTAGCCTTTCCACCCCACCCCCACTAGAGCTGTACTTTGAATATCCTGTCTTCCATTCTTAATTAGCACTTTTCTCAGACAAAACACCTCTTTGACCCTTTTGTCTGTGACATCTTTTGATTATCTGCTCATCTCCACAATCACCACACCCTCAATGTCTCTCTCTCCCTCCCACCACCACCCCCAGCCCCCCCCACCCACCTTAAACCAATTTATATTTCTCCCTTCTTCTAACTATGCTTCAGTTCTGCCGAAGGGCCATGAAGGCTCGAAACGTTAACTGATTTCTTCTCCGCCGATGCTGCCAGACCTGCTGAGTTTTTCCAGGTAATTCTGTTTTTGTTTTAGTTGCTATCTAACTCCATCCAATTCCCTTGATATCATAAAAACTTCTACCAAATCACCCCTTAACTCCATGGATTAGTGTATCCACTTCCAGATCTACCTACTGCCTACTTACCCCTACCACCATACAATTTAATATTATAACCCCTTTAATATGTACAAAATATAATCTACATATGCAATTTAAACAATGGCTTAATAGTACTATTTGTCATGAATGTGTTGGATGAGGTCGAGTACAGGTGCACAATGGTTGGAATGAAAGGTTATGGTTTTGAGTTGCAAGTTATTTTCTATACATTGGTTTTCTGTTCCTTTAAGAGTCTTCTCAAAGCCTAACCTTTTGGCTTGGTTTTGGTCATTGCCTAATCATCTCTCCCTCCATGGCTCGTATCCTTTTCCCTGCCAGCTTCCATATGTGAATTTTTTTATTAATTCACAAGACGTGGGCTTTGCTGGCTGGGCCAGCATTTATTGCCCAAGCCTATTTTGAAGGTGGTGGTGAGCTGCCTTCTTGAACCACTGCAGCCCATGTGGTGTAGGTACACCCACAGTGCTGTTAGGGAGGGAGTTCCAGGATTTTGACCCAGTGACAGTGAAGGAACGGCGATATATTTCCAAGTTAGGATGGTGAGTGGCTTAGAACTTCCAGGTGGTGGTGTTCCCATCTGCCTGCTGCCCTTGTTCTCTAGATGGTAGTGGTCGTGGGTTTGGAAGGTGCTTCCTAAGGAGCCTTGGTGAATTCTTTTTGATAAAGGCACTATATAGGGCACGGGGAGTGGGGACTGTGGCATAATGGTAATGCTATTGGACTAGTAGTCCAGAGACCCAGGCTAATGCTCTGGGGACATGTGTTCAAATCCCACCACAGCAGCTGGTGAAATTTAAATCCCATTAATAAAGCTGGAGTTAAAAAAGTTAGTCTCAGTCATGGTGACCTTGAAACCATTGTCGATTGCTGTAAAAATCTATCTGGTTCACTAATGGCCCTTAGGGAAGGAAATCTGCTGTCCTTACCTGGTCTGGCCTACATGTGACTCCAGACCCACAGCAATGTGGTTAACTCTTAACTGCCCTCTGAAATGGTCTAGCAAGCCACTCAGCTCAAGGGCAATTTGGGATGGGCAACAAATGCCCACATCCATGAAGGAATAAATTTTTAAAAATTAAATAAGTACAAGCTTTTGTTTGCATTTGCTGTTGTGTTGTATCTGCACACACATCAATCAACATTTTTTTCATTAAGAGAACACTTCTCGAAATGTGGTACACATCATGCACACGTTTATGCAAAATGTAACTTCTATTTCAATAATGGAGTGTTGAATGATATGTAGATTTTCTGATTGTGACATCGAGAGTTAGATTCTTTTGGAAAAAAAAGAGATCTTTGAATTTCTCACTTAAATCACTGAAGGTTTCAGCAGAGTTTCCTGCACCACATCTTACGGTATCAGGTACAATGAGAGTGGTTGCCCTTGATTAAGGCAGATGAAAACAATCTGCATTGGACTCACTCTGGAAAACAAGGGGATGTAAAAGATTATAAAGAATACCCTGGGTATTTTAAGAAGATGGCCTTCCTACTTAATCAAGGAAAGAAATAGACCATGAAAGGCAATGAATTGAAATGCATAACCCCAGTGAATGGAGAAAAGGCTCTGAATTGATCTATGGAGAGTTTCTGAAGATAAATGGACAGTGTGACTTCAGAAACAGAAGTCAAACACACACTGAGGATAACGATTCTAAAAACACATAGTACTGAGAATCTATGACCATTCAATTCTTCCACAGGTATTAGAAAATCACAGCAACAATCACTTGTGTTTGCGGATACCTTTAAAATTACAAAATGACCTTTCACAGGAGCGTTTGAAAGCAAAATTTGATACTGAGATACATAAGGAGATGTTAGGTCAGATGGCCGAAAGCACAAAGAGGTAGGTTTTAAGGAGTGTATTAAAAGATGAAAGCGAGGTGGAGGGATGTGGGGAGGGAATTCCAGGGATAGGGGCCAAGACAGTTGAAAGTGCATCCATCAATGATGGAGTGATTAAAATTGGGTTTGGGCAGGAGGCCAGGATTAGAGGAGTGCAGATATCTCAGAGGGTTGTGGGACTGGAGATTACGGAGATAGGGAGGGGTGAGGTCATGGAGGGATTTGACCAATTAATTCAGGCAGAGAAACAAAAATCAGTTAAGAAAATTCTGCATCTCCCCCAAAATATTTAAGCACTTTGGGATAGCCTGCTACATTAAAGATGTTATATAAATCCAAGTTATTAATATTTTGAACAAAAAGCGTTACTTAAGAAACAGAGACAAGGGCCTGACCCTAACCAAATTAGAAATTCTGGAATAATCAGAAGCCCCGGTGAACTCAAATAATGCGATAATAAGAGCACGGTGCAACTATGGAGGAGTCAAGGTACATATGGAAGAAATGAAAAGCCCTTAGAGATTTAATGAAATTAATAAGCATTGCTGAAAAAGAGAGACATGCTATTGAAGCTGTTCATCTTGCAGCCATCAGGACAGATTCGCAAGAATGCCAACTGTAAAGAAACAGAAAATAGGAGTAGGTCATTCAGCCCTTCGAGCCTGCTCCGCCATTCAGTATGATCATGGCTGATCCTCTATCTCAACACCATACTCCTGCTCTCTCCCCATTACTCTTGATACCTTTAGAGTCCAGAAATCTATCCATTTCCTTCTTAAATATATTCAGTGACTTGGCCCCCACAGCCTCTGTGCTAGAGAATTCCACAGGTTCACCAGCCTCTGAGTGAAGAGGTTTCTCTTCATCTCAGTCCTAAATGACCTACCCCGTATCCTGAGATTGTGACTCCTTGTTCCAGACCCCCCCAGCCAGAGGAAACATCATTCCTGCATCCGGTCTGTCCAGCCCTGTCAGAATTTAATGTTTCTATGAAATCTCCTCTCATTCATCTAAACACCAGTGTGGTGTTCGATAGAGAGGCATCTGAGTATAGTGTTGGATGGGCAGGTATGCGAGTGTAGTATTGAATGGAGAGGTGAGTGAGTGTAATGTTGGATGCACAGGTATGTGAGTGTAGTGTTGGAAGGAGAGGTGTGTAAGTGTGGTGTTCGATGTACAGTTATGTGAGTTTAGTGTTGGATGGACAGGTATGTGAGTACAGCGTTGGACAGGTATGTGAGTGCAGCATTGGACAGGTATGTGAGTACAGTGTTGGATGGACAGGTATGTGAGTACAGTGTTGGATGGAGAGGCATCTGAGTACAGTGTTGGATGGGCTGGTAAGTGAGTACAGTGTTGGATGGAGAGACATCTGAGTATAGTGTTGGATGGGCAGGTATGTGAGTACAGTGTTGGATGGAGAGGCATCTGAGTACAGTGTTGGATGGAGAGGCATCTGAGTGCAGTGTTGGATGGGCTGGTATGTGAGTACAGTGTTGGATGGATAGGTATGTGAGTACAGTGTTGGATGGGCTGGTATGTGAGTACAGTGTTGGATGGGCTGGTATGTGAGTACAGTGTTGGATGGGCTGGTATGTGAGTACAGTGTTGGATGGATAGGTATGTGAGTACAGTGTTGGATGAGGTGGTATGTGAGTACAGCGTTGGATGGGCAGGTATGTGAGTACAGTGTTGGATGGACAGGTATGTGAGTACAGTGTTGGATGGATAGGTATGTGAGTACAGTGTTAGATGGGCTGGTATGTGAGTACAGTGTTGGATGAGGTGGTATGTGAGTACAGCGTTGGATGGGCAGGTATGTGAGTACAGTGTTAGATGGATAGGTATGTGAGTACAGTGTTGGATGGGCTGGTATGTGAGTACAGTGTTGGATGGGCTGGTATGTGAGTACAGTGTTGGATGGATAGGTATGTGAGTATAGTGTTGGATGGGCTGGTATGTGAGTACAAGGTTGGATGGATAGGTATGTGAGTATAGTGTTGGATGGGCTAGTATATGAGTACAGTGTTGGATGGATAGGTATGTGAGTACAGTGTTGGATGAGGTGGTATGTGAGTACAGCGTTGGATGGGCAGGTATGTGAGTACAGTGTTGGATGGATAGGTATGTGAGTACAGTGTTGGATGGGCAGGTATGTGAGTACAAGGTTGGATGGGCTGGTATGTGAGTACAAGGTTGGATGGATAGGTATGTGAGTATAGTGTTGGATGGGCTGGTATGTGAGTACAGTGTTGGATGGATAGGTATGTAAGTACAGTGTTGGATGGGCTGGTATGTGAGTACAGTGTTGGATGGGCTGGTATGTAAGTACAGTGTTGGATGGGCTGGTATGTGAGTACAGTGTTGGATGGATAGGTATGTGAGTACAGTGTTGGATGAGGTGGTATGTGAGTACAGCGTTGGATGGGCAGGTATGTGAGTACAGTGTTGGATGGACAGGTATGTGAGTACAGTGTTGGACGGACAGGTATGTGAGTACAGTGTTGGACGGACAGGTATGTGAGTACAGTGTTGGACGGGCAGGTATGTGAGTACAGTGTTGGATGGAGAGACATCTGAGTACAGTGTTGGATGGGCAGGTATGTGAGTACAGTGTTGGATGGAGAGGCATCTGAGTACAGTGTTGGATGGAGAGGCATCTGAGTGCAGTGTTGGATGGGCTGGTATGTGAGTACAGTGTTGGATGGGCTGGTATGTGAGTACAGTGTTGGATGGGCTGGTATGTGAGTACAGTGTTGGATGGGCTGGTATGTGAGTACAAGGTTGGATGGATAGGTATGTGAGTATAGTGTTGGATGGGTTGGTATGTGAGTACAGTGTTGGATGGACAGGTATGTGAGTAGAGTGTTGGACGGACAGGTATGTGAGTGTTGGATGGGCTGGTATGTGTGTGTAGTGTTGGATGGGCAGGTATGTGAGTACAGTGTTGGATGGGTTGGTATGTGAGTACAGTGTTGGATGGACAGGTATGTGAGTACAGTGTTGGATGGGCTGGTATGTGAGTACAGTGTTGGATGGACAGGTATGTGAGTAGAGTGTTGGACGGACAGGTATGTGAGTGTTGGATGGGCTGGTATGTGTGTGTAGTGTTGGATGGGCAGGTATGTGAGTACAGTGTTGGATGGGCTGGTATGTAAGTACAGTGTTGGATGGGCTGGTATGTGAGTACAGTGTTGGATGGGCTGGTATGTGAGTACAGTGTTGGATGGGCTGGTATGTGAGTACAGTCTTGGATGGGCAGGTATGTGAGTACAGTGTTGGATGGGCAGGTATGTGAGTACAGTGTTGGATGGACATTTATGTGAGTACAGTGATGGATGCACAGGTATGTAAGTACAGTGTTGGATGGGCTGGTATGTGAGTACAGTGTTGGATGGGCTGGTATGTGAGTACAGTGTTGGATGGATAGGTATGTGAGTACAGTGTTGGATGGACATTTATGTGAGTACAGTGATGGATGCACAGGTATGTGAGTACAGCGTTGGATGGCCAGTTATATGAGTACAGCATTGGATGGTGAGGCATCTGAGTGCATTGTTGGATGGGCAGGTATGTGAGTGCAGTATTGAATGGAGAGGTGAGTGAGTGTAGTGTTGGATGGGCAGGTATGTGAGTAGAGTGTTGGATTGACAGGCATGTGTGTACACTGTTGGATAGTCAGGTATTTGGGTGTGGTGTTGGATGAGCAGTTACGTGAGCACACTGATGGTTGGACAGGAATGTGAGTACAGTGTTGGATGGACAGGTATGAGATTGTATTGTTGGATGGACAGGTATGGGAGCGTAGATTTGCCTGTGCAGATATGGGAGCGTAGATTTGCCTGGGCAGATATGGGAGCGTAGTGTTGGATGAACAGGTATGTGAGTACAGTCTTGGATGGACAGGTAAGTGTGTATATTGTTGGGCTGACAGGTATGTGAGTACAGCGTTGGATGGACAGGTATGTGAGTACAGTGTTGGATGGACAAGTCGGTGAGTACAGTGTTGGATAGACATGTATGTGAGTGTGGTTTTGTATGGACAGGTATGTGAGTGTAGTATTGGATGGTCAGCTGAGTATAGTGTTTGATGGACAGGCATTTGAGTACAGAGTTGTATGTTAAGGTGTGTGAGTACAGTGTTGGGTGCACAGTTATGTGTGTACAGTGTTGTATGGACAGTTATGTGAGTACAGTGTTGGATGGACAGGTATGTGAGTGTAGTGTTGGATGGACGGGTATGTGAGCACAGAGTTTGATGGGCAAGTCTGTGAGTGCAGTGTTGGATCAACAGGTATGTGAGTACAGTAGAATGGACAGGAATATCAGTGTAGTGCTGGATGGTCAGGTATATCAGTACAATGTTGGACAGACAGGTATGCAGTACAGAGTTGAATGGATGGGTATGTGCGTACAGTGTTGGATGGAGAGTTATGTGAGTACAGTGTTGGATAGTTAGGTATGTGAATACAGCATTGGATGGACAGTTATGTGCATTTAGTTCTGGGTGGACAGGTAAGTGAGTACATTGTTGGATGGATAGATATGTGAGCGTAGTTTTGGATTGACAGGTTTGTGAGTGTAATGCTGGATGGACAGGGGTGTAAGTACAATGTTGGATGGACAGGTATGTGAGTACAATGTTGGTTGGACAGGTATGTGAATGCAGTGTTAGATGGACAGGTGTGTGAGTGTCATGTTGGATGAACAGGTATGTGAGTACAATGTTAGATGGACAGGTATGTGAGTACAGTGTTGCAAGGACAACTATGTGAGTGTAGTGTTGGATGGTCAGGTATCTGAGTACAGTGTTGGATGGGCAGATAGGTGAGGACAGTGTTAGGTGGTCAGTTTTGTGCATTTACTATTTGATGAACAGGTATGTGAGTGCAGTGTTGGATGGACAGGTATGTGAGTGTAATGTTGGAAGGATAGGTATGTGGTTGTAGTGCTGGATCGACAGGTATGACAGTGTTATGTTGGATCGACATGCATATGAGTGTAGTGCTGGATGGACAGGTATGTGAGTGTCAAGTTGGATGGACAGGTGGGTGAGTGTTGAGTTGTATGGAGATGTTTGTGAGTGTAGTGTTGGATGGACAGATATGTGAGTGCCGTGTTGGATGGACAGGTATGTGAGTGCCGTGATGGATGGACAGGTATGTGAGTGCAGTGTTGGATGGACAGATATGTGAGTGCCGTGTTGGATGGACAGGTATGTGAGTGCCGTGATGGATGGACAGGTATGTGAGTGCAGTGTTGGATGGACAGGTATGTGAGTGTAGTCTTGGATGGACAGGTATGTGAGTGTACTGTTGGATGGACAGGTATGTGGGTACAGTGTTGGATGGACAGTTATGTGAGTGTATTGTTGGAAGGACTGTTATGTGATTGTGGTGCAGGATCGATGGCTGTTTGGGTACGGTGTTAGATGGACAGGTATGTGAGTGCAGTGGTACAAGAACAGGTATGTGAGTGCAGTGTTGTATCAACAGGTATGCGAGTGTAGTGTTGGATGGACATATATGTGAATGCAGTGTAGAAGGGAGAGGATTGTCAGTGTAGTGCTAGATGGTCAGGTAAATGAGTACAGTGTTGGACGGACAGGTATGCTGTACAGAGTTGAATGGACAGGTATGTGAGTGTAATGTTGGATGGAGAGTTATGTGAGTACAATGTTGGATGGCTAGGTATGTGAATACAGAAGTTAGTTTTAGATGGACAGGTAAGTGAGTACACTGTTTGATGGACAGATATGTGAGTGTAGATTTGGATTGAGAGGTCTGTGAGAGTGGTGCTGGATGGACAGGAGCGTGACTAGTGTTGGATGGACAGGTATGTGCGTACAATGGTGGATGGGCAAGTATGTGTGTATATGGTTGGATGGGCAGCTATGTGGGTGTAGTTGGATAGACAGATATGTGAGTATATTGTTGGCTGGACAGCTATGTGAGTACAGTGTTGGATGGATAGGTATGTGAGTACTGTCTTGGATGGACAGGCATGTAAGTACAATGTTGGATGGACAGGCATGTATGTACAGTGTTGGATGGACAGGTATGTGAGGGTAGTTTTGGATGGACAAGTATGTGAGTACTGTGTTGGATGGATAGATATGAGATTGTAGTGTTGGTTGGACAGGTATGTTAGTATACTGTTGGACGGACAGACATGGGAGTACAGTGTTCGATAGACAGCCATGTGACTACAGTGTTGGTTGGGCAGGAATGTGTGTGTGGATTTGTATGGAGATGTATGTGAGCATAGTGTTGGATGGACAGGTATTTGAGTACAGTGTTGGATGAACAGGTATGCAATTACAGTATTGGATAGACAGTTATTTCAGTGTAGTCTTGGATGGACAGATATGTGAGTGTACTGTTGGATGGACAGGCATTTGAGTACAGTGTTGGATGGACAGATATTTGAATTTAGTGTTGGATGGACAGATATGTGAGTGCAGTGCTGGATGGACAGTTATGTGATGTGGTTTTCGATGGACAGGTATCTGAGTGTAGTTTGGATGGACGGATCTGTCACTACAGCGTTGGATGGAAAGGTGTTTGAGTACAGTGTTGGATGGTAAGGTATGTGAATGTATTCTTGGATGGACAGGTATTTGAGTTTAGTGTTGGATTGACAGGCATGTGAGTACAGTGCTGGATGGACAGTTATGTGTTGTAGTTTCGAAGGACAGGTATCTGAGTGTAGTTTGGATGGACAGATCTGTCACTATGGTGTTGGATGGACAGGTATGTGAGTACAGTGTTGGATGGACAGGCATGTGAGCACAGTGTTGGATGCAGAGGTATGTGAGCATAGTGTTAGATGCACAGATAGGCGAATGTAGTGGTGCATGGATAGGTATGAGAATACAGTGTTGGATGGACAGGAATGTGAGTAATGTGTTGGATGGAGAGCTCTGTGAGTGTAGTGGTGGATGGACAGGCATGTGAGTGTAGTTTTGGATGGATAGGTATCTGAATGTAGTGATGGATAGACAGTCATTTGACTACACTATTGGTAGGACAGGCATGTGTGTGTCGTGTTGGATGCACAGGTATGTGTGTGTAGAGTTGTGTGGAGATGTATGTGAGCGTAGCATTGGTTGACAGATATTTGAGTGCAGTGTTGGATGGGCAGGTATGTGAGTACAGTGTTGCATGAAAAGCCATGTGTGTACAGTGTAGGATGGACAGGTATGTGAATACAGTGTTGCATGGACATCTATGTGTGTACAGTGTTGGATAGACAGGTATGTGAGTGCAGTGTTGGATAGACAGGTATGTGAGTGTAGTGTTCAATGGAAAGGTATGTGAGGGCAGTGTTGGATGGACAGGTATGTGAGTGTAGTGTTCAATGGAAAGGTATGTGAGGGCAGTGTTGGATGGACAGGTATGTGATTACAATATTGGGTGGACAGTTATTTCAGTGTAAGTCTTGAATGGACATGTATGTGAATGTAGTTGGATAGACAGGTATGCGATTACAATGTTGGATGGGCAGTTATTTCAGTGTAGCCTTGGATGGACAGGCATGTGAGTGTATTTTTGGATGATCAGTTATGTGAGTGTATTGTTGGCTGTCAGGTATGTGAGTACAGTGTTAGCTAGACAATATGTGAGTATAGTGTTGGATGGACCGGTATTTGAGTACAGCGTTGGTTGGACAGGTATGTCAGTATATTGTTGGATGGACAGACATGGAAGTACAGCTTTGGATAGACAGTCATGTGACTACAGCGTTGGTTGTACAAGTATGTGTATGTTGAATTGGATGGACAAGTATGTGAGCACAGTGTTGGATGGACAGGTTTATGAGTGCAGAGTTGTATGGAGATGTATGTGAGTGTAGTGTTGGATGGACAAGTATTTGAGTGCAGTGTTGGATGGACAGGTGTGCAATTACAGTATTAGATGGACAGTTATTTCAGTGTAGTCTTGGATGGACAGATATGTGAGTGTGCTGTTGGATGGACAGGTATTTGAGTACAGTGTTGGATGGACAGGTATTTGTGTTTAGTGTTGCATGGACAGGTATTTGAGTACAGTGTTGGATGGACAGGTATTTGTGTTTAGTGTTGGATGGACAGGAATTTGGGTACAGTGTTGGATGGACAGCTATGTGAGTACAGTGTTGGATGGACAGCTATGTGAGTACAGTGTTGGATGGACAGGTATTTGAGTTTAGTGTTGGTTGAACAGGTATGTGAGTACAGTGCTGGATGGACAGTTATGTGATATAGTTTTCGATGGACAGGTATCTGAGTGTCAAGTTTGGATGGACGGACCTGTCACTATAGCGTTGGATGGACAGGTATTTGAGTACAGTGTTGGATTGACAGGCGTGTGAGTACAGTGTTGGATGGACAGATATTTGAGTTTCGTGTTGCATGGACTGATATGTGAATGTATTGTTGGATGGACAGGTATATGAGTAGTGTTGGATTGACAGGTATTCAGTACAGAGTTGAATGGACAGGTATGTGAGTGTAACGTTGGATGGAGAGTTATGTGAGTACAATGTTGGGTGGAAGGGTATGTGAATGCAGAAGTTAGTTTTGGATGGACAGGTAAGTGAGTACATGATGTCACCATTAGCACACATCTTAGCTAATGTCACCATCGTCAACACCTCTTTGTCCTTTTGTCTATGACATCTTTGGCAATCTCCACCTATCACTGGCCCCCTATCCAGCTCTACCTGTCCCACCCCCACCCCCCTTATACCATCTTATATTTCACCTCTTTTCTAATTTTCCTTCGTTCTGATGAAGATTCATTCGGGCTCGAAATGCTAACTGTGTTCCTCTCCGCAGATGCTGTCAGACCTGCTGAGTTTTACCAGATATTTTTGTTTTTGTAAGTGTGTACACTGTTTGATGGACAGGTATGTGAGTGTAGTTTTGGATTGACAGGTCTGTGAGTGTAGTGCTGGATGGACAGGAGTGTGACTACAGTGTTGGATGGACAGGTGTGTGAGTACAATGGTGGATGGGCAGGTATGTGCATATATGGTTGGACGGTCAGCTATGTGGGTGTATTTGGAAGGACAGGTATTTGACTACAGTATTAGATGGACAGGTATGTGATTACAGTGTTTGATGGATAGGTATGTGAGTACAGTCTTGGATGGAGAGGCATGTGAGTGCAGTGTTGGATGGATAGATATGAGATTGTACTGTTGATTGGACAGGTATGTTAGTATACTGTTGGATAGACAGTCATGTGACTACAGTGCTGGTTGGCCAGGTATGTGTATGTCGAATTGGATGGACAAGTATGTGAGCACAATGTTGGATGGACAGGTTTGTGAGTGTAATGTTGGATGGACAGGCATTTGAATAAAGTGTTGGATGGACAGGTATTTGAGTTTAGTGTTGGATGGACAAATATGTGTGTATTGTTGGATGGGCAGGTATGTGAGTACAGTGTTGGATGGACAGGTGTGTGATGTAGTTTTCGATGGACAGGTATCTGAGTGTAGCTTGGATGGATAGATCTGTCACTAGAGCGTTGGATGGACAGGTATGTGAGTACAGTCTTGGATGGACAGGTATGTGAGTACAATGGTGGATGGGCAGGTATGTGCATATATGGTTTAACGGTCAGCTATGTGGGTGTAGTTAGATGGACTGGTATGTGACTACAGTATTAGATGGATAGGTATGTGAGTACAGTGTTGGATGGAGAGGCATGTGAGTGCAGTGTTGGATGGAGAGGCATGTGAGTGCAGTGTTGGATGGATAGATATGAGATTATAGTGTTGGTTGGACAGGCATGTTAGTATACTGTTGGACGGACAGAAATGGGAGTATAGTGTTGGATAGACAGTCATGTGACCACAGTGTTGGATGGCCAGGTATGTGATGTAATTTACGATGGACAAGTATCTGAGTGTAGTTTGGATGGACAGATCTGTCACTAGAGCGTTGGATGGACATGCTTGTGAGCACAGTGATGAATGGACAGGCATGTGAGCACAGTATTGGATGCAGAGGTATGTGAGTGTAGTGTTGGATGCACAGGTATGTGAATGTATTGGTGCATTGATAGGTATGAGAAAACAGTGATGAATGGACAGATATGTGAGTCTAGTGTTGGATGGGCCAGAATTGCGAATGCAGTTTTCGATGGGTGGGTTTCTGAATGTAGTAATGGATAGACAGTTATTTGTTTCACTATTGGTAGGACAGGCATGTGTGTGTCGTGTTGGATGCACAGGTATGTGTGCGTAGAGCTGTATGGAGATATATGTGAGCGTAGCGTTGGATGACAGGTATTTGAGTGAAGTCTTGGCTGGGCAGGTATGTAAGTACAGTGTAGAATGGACAGGTATGTGAGTTCAGAGTTGGATGGACAGGCATGTGTGTACAGTGTTAGATGGATAGATATGAGATTGTACTGTTGATTGGACAGGTATGTTAGTATACTGTTGGATAGACAATCATGTGACTACTGTGTTGGTTGGACAGGTATGTGTACGTCGAATTGGATGGACAAGTATGTGAGCACAGTGTTGGATGGACAGGTCTGTGAGTGCAGTGTTGGATGGACAGGTATGCGATTACAATATTGGGTGGACAGTTATTTCAGTGCAAGCCTTGGATGGACAGACATGTGAGTATATTTTTGAATGGGCAATTATGTGAGTGTATTGTTGGCTGTTAGACATGGAAGTACAGTGTTGGATTGGCAGGTATGATTATGTAATATTGGTTGGACAAGTATGTGAGTACAGTGTTGGATGGACGGGTTTGTGAGTGTAGTGTTGGATGGACAGACATGGGAGTACAGTGTTGGATGGAAAGCTATGTGAGTACAGTCTTGGTTCGACAGGTATGTGAGTGTAGTTGTCTTGGATGGACAGATATATGAGTGTATTTTGGATGGAGAAGTATTTCAGTACATTGTTGGATGAACAGGTATGTGAGTAGTGTTGGATGGACAGGTATTTGTGTTTCGTGTTGGATGGACAGGAATTTGAGTACAGTGTTGGATTGACAGGTATGTGAGTACAGTGTTGGATGGACAGATATTTGAGTTTCGTGTTGCATGGACAGATATGTGAATGTATTGTTGGATGGACAGGTATATGAGTAGTGTTGGATTGACAGGTATCCAGTACAGAGTTGAATGGATAGGTACGTGAGTGTAATGTTGGATGGAGAGTTAAGTGAGTACAATGTTGGATGGCTAGGTATTTGAATGCAGAAGTTAGTTTTGGATGGACAGGTAAGTGAGTACATGATGTCACCATTAGCACACATCTTAGCTAATGTCACCATCGTCAACACCTCTTTGTCCTTTTGTCTATGACATCTTTGGCAATCTCCACCTATCACTGGCCCCCTATCCAGCTCTACCTGTCCCACCCCCACCCCCCTTATACCATCTTATATTTCACCTCTTTTCTAATTTTCCTTCGTTCTGATGAAGATTCATTCGGGCTCGAAATGCTAACTGTGTTCCTCTCCGCAGATGCTGTCAGACCTGCTGAGTTTTACCAGATATTTTTGTTTTTGTAAGTGTGTACACTGTTTGATGGACAGGTATGTGAGTGTAGTTTTGGATTGACAGGTCTGTGAGTGTAGTGCTGGATGGACAGGAGTGTGACTACAGTGTTGGATGGACAGGTATGTGAGTACAATGGTGGATGGGCAGGTATGTGCATATATGGTTGGACGGTCAGCTATGTGGGTGTAGTTGGATGGACAGGTATGTGACTACAGTATTAGATGGATAGGTATGTAAGTACATAGTTTTGGATGGACAGGTAAGTGAGTACATAATGTCAACATTAGCACACATCTTAGCTAATGTCACCACCGTCAACACCGCTTTGTCATTTTGTCTATGACATCTTTGGCAATCTCCACCTATCACTGGCCCTCTATCCAGCTCTACCTGTCCCACGCCCCCTTAAACCAGCTTATATTTCACCTCTTTTCTAATTTTCCTTAGTTCTGATGAAGATTCATTTGGACTCGAAACGTTAACTGTGTTCCTCTCCGCAGATGCTGTCAGACCTGCTGAGATTTTCCAGGTATTTTTGTTTTTGTAAATGAGTACACTGTTTGATGGACAGGTATGTGAGTGTAGTTTTGGATTGACAGGTCTGTGAGTGTAGTGCTGGATGGACAGGAGTGTGACTACAGTGTTGGATGGACAGGTATGTGAGTACAATGGTGGATGGGCAGGTATGTGCATATATGGTTGGACGGTCAGCTATGTGGGTGTAGTTGGATGGACAGGTATGTGACTACAGTATTAGATGGATAGGTATGTAAGTACATAGTTGGTTGGACAGGTATGTGAGTACAGTGTTTGATGCACAGGTATGTGAGTACAGTGCTGGATGGAGAGGCATGTGAGTACAGTGTTGGATGGATAGATATGAGATTATAGTGTTGGTTGGACAGGTATGTTAGTATACTGTTGGACGGACAGACATGGGAGTACAGTGTTGCATAGACAGTCATGTGACAACAGTGTTGGACGGCCAGGTATGTGATGTAGTTTATGATGGACAGGTATCTGAGTGTAGTTTGGATGGACAGATCTGTCACTACAGCGTTGGATGGACATGCTTCTGAGCACAGTGATGAATGGACAGGCATGTGAGCACAGTGTTGGATGCAGAGGTATGTGAGTACAGTGTTGGATGCACAGGTATGTGAATGTATTGGTGCATGGGTAGGTATGAGAAAACAGTGATGAATGGACAGGTATGTGAGTCTAGTGTTGGATGGACAGGAATGTGAGTGTAGTTTTGCATGGATAGGTATCTGAATGTAGTGATGGATAGACAGTCATTTGTTTCACTATTGGTAGGACAGGCATGTGTGTGTCGTGTTGGATGCACAGGTATGCGTGTGTAGAGTTGTATGGAGATGTATGTAAGCTTAGCGTTGGATGACAGGTATTTGAGTGCAGTGTTGGATGGGCAGGTATGTGAGTACAGTGTAGAATGGACAGATATGTGAGTACAGAGTTGGATGGACAGGCATGTGAGCACAGTGTTGGATGCAGAGGTATGTGAGTGTAGCTGGATGCACAGGTATGTGAATGTAGTGGTGCGTGGATAGGTATGAGAATACAGTGGTGGAGGGACAGATATGTGAGCCTCGTGTTGGATGGACAGGAATGTGAGTACAGAGTTGGATGGAAAGGAATCTGAGCACAGTGTTGGATGGCCAGGTATGTGATGTAGTTTTCAATGGACAGGTATCTGAGTGTAGTTTGGATGGGCAGATCTGTCACTACAGCGTTGGATGGACATACTTGTGAGCACAGTGATGGATGGACAGGCATGTGAGCACAGTATTGAATGCAGAGGTATGTGAGTGTAGTGTTGGATGCACAGGTATGTGAATGTATTTGTGCCTGGATAGGTATGAGAATACAGTGATGAATGGACAGGTATGTGAGTCTAGTGTTGGATGGACAGAAATGTGAGTGTAGTTTTCGATGGATAGGTATCTGAATGTAGTGATGGATAGACAGTCATTTATTTCACTATTGGTAGGACAGGCATGTGTGTGTCGTGTTGGATGCACAGTATATGTGTGCAGAGTTGTACGGTGATATATATGAGCGTAGCGTTGGATGACAGGTAGTTGAGTGCAGTGTTGGATGGATAGATACAAGATTGTACTGTTGATTGGACAGGTATGTTAGTATACTGTTGGATAGACAGTCACGTGACTACAGTGTTGGTAGGACAGGTATGTATATGTCGAATTGGATGGACAAGTACGTGAGCACAGTGTATTATTTCAGTGTAAGCCTTGGATGGACAGACATGTGAGTGTATTTTTGGATGGGGAATTATGTGAGTATATTGTTGGCTGTCAGACTTGGGAGTACAGTGTTGGATGGGCAGGCCTGATTATGTAATATTGGATGGACAAGAATGTGAGTACAGTGTTGGATGGACGGGTTTGTAAGTGTAGTGTTGGATGGACAGGCATGGGAGTACAGTGTTGGATGGACAGCTACGTGAGTACAGTTTTGGTTCGACAGGTATCTGAGTGTAGTTGTCTTGGATGTACGGATATATGAGTGTATTTTGGATGGAGGAGTATTTCAGTACATTGTTGGACGGACAGGTATGTGAGTAGTGTTGGATGGACAGGTATTTGTGTTTAGTGTTGGATGGACAGGAATTTGAGTAGTGTTAGATTGACAGGGATGTGAGTACAGTGTTGGATGGACAGGCATGTGAGTACAGTGATGGATGGACAGGTGTGTGAGCACAGTGTTGGATGGACAGGTATTTCAGTTTAGTGTTGGTTGGACAGGTATGTGAGTACAGTACTGGATGGACAGTTACGTGATATAGTTTTCGATGGACAGGTATCTGAGTGTCAAGTTTGGATGGACGGATCTGTCACTAGCGTTGGATGGACAGGAATTTGAGTACAGTGTTGGATTGACAGGTATGTGAGTACAGTGTTGGATGGACAGGTTTGTGAGTGTCGTGTTGGATGGACAGGTATGCGATTACAATATTGGGTGGACAATTATTTCAGTGTAAGCCTTGGATGGACAGACATGTGAGTGTATTTTTGGATGGGCAATTATGTGAGTGTATTGTTGGCTGTCAGACATGGGAGTACAGTGTTGGATGGGCAGGCATGATTATGTAATATTGGATGGACAAGTATGTGAGTACAGTGTTGGATGGACGGGTTTTTGAGTATAGTGTTGGATGGACAGACATGGGAGTACAGTGTTGGATGACCAGCTATGTGAGTACAATTTTGGTTTGACAGGTATGTGAGTGTAGTTGTCTTCGATGGGCAGATATATGATTGTATTTTGTATGCAGAAGTATTTCAGTACATTGTTGGATGGAAATGTATGTGAGCAGTGTTGTATGGACAGGTATTTGTGTTTAGTGTTGGATGGACAGGAATTTGAGTAGTGTTGGATTGACAGGTATGTGAGTACAGTGTTGGATGGACAGGTGTGTGAGTACAGTGTTGGATGGACAGGTATGTCAGTACGGTGTTGGATGGACAGATATTTGAGTTTAGTGTTGGTTGGACAGGTATGTGAGTACAGTACTGGATGGACAGTTATGTGATATAGCTTTCGATGGACAGGTATCTGAGTGTCAAGTTTGGATGGATGGATCTGTCACTATAGCATTGCATTGACAGGTATTTGATTACAACGTTGTATTGACAGGCGTGTGAGTACAGTGTTGTATTGACAGGCGTGTGAGTACAGTATTGGATGAAAAGGTATGTGAGTACAGGTTTGGATGGACAGATATTTGAGTTTTGTGTTGGATGGACAGATATGTGAATGTATTGTTGGATGGACATGTATGTGAGTAGTGTTGGATTGACAGGTATTCAGTACAGAGTTGAATGGACAGGTATGTGAGTGTAATGTTGGATGGAGAGTTATGTGAGTACAATGTTGGATGGCTAGGTATGTGATTGCAGAAGTTAGTTTTGGATGGACAGGTAAGTGAGTACATAATGTCACCATGAGCACATATCTTAGCTAATGTCACCATCGTCAACACCTCTTTGTCCTTTTGTCTATGACATCTTTGGCAATCTCCACCTATCACTGGCCCCCTATCAAGCTCTACCTGTCCCACCCCACCCCCCCTTAAACCAGCTTATATTTCACCTCTTTTCTAATTTTCCTTAGTTCTGATGAAGATTCATTCGGGCTCGAAACGTTAACTGTATTCCTCTCCGCAGATGCTGTCAGACCTGCTGAGTTTTTCCAGATATTTTTGTTTTTGTAAGTGAGTACACTGTTTGATGGACAGGTATGTGAGTGTAGTTTTGGATTGACAGGTCTGTGAGTGTAGTGCTGGATGGACAGGAGTGTGACTACAGTGTTGGATGGACAGGTATGTGAGTACAATGGTGGATGGGCAGGTATGTGCATATATGGTTGGACGGTCAGCTATGTGGGTGTAGTTGGATGGACAGGTATGTGACTACAGTATTAGATGGATAGGTATGTAAGTACATAGTTTTGGATGGACAGGTAAGTGAGTACATAATGTCAACATTAGCACACATCTTAGCTAATGTCACCACCGTCAACACCGCTTTGTCATTTTGTCTATGACATCTTTGGCAATCTCCACCTATCACTGGCCCTCTATCCAGCTCTACCTGTCCCACGCCCCCTTAAACCAGCTTATATTTCACCTCTTTTCTAATTTTCCTTAGTTCTGATGAAGATTCATTTGGACTCGAAACGTTAACTGTGTTCCTCTCCGCAGATGCTGTCAGACCTGCTGAGATTTTCCAGGTATTTTTGTTTTTGTAAATGAGTACACTGTTTGATGGACAGGTATGTGAGTGTAGTTTTGGATTGACAGGTCTGTGAGTGTAGTGCTGGATGGACAGGAGTGTGACTACAGTGTTGGATGGACAGGTATGTGAGTACAATGGTGGATGGGCAGGTATGTGCATATATGGTTGGACGGTCAGCTATGTGGGTGTAGTTGGATGGACAGGTATGTGACTACAGTATTAGATGGATAGGTATGTAAGTACATAGTTGGTTGGACAGGTATGTGAGTACAGTGTTTGATGCACAGGTATGTGAGTACAGTGCTGGATGGAGAGGCATGTGAGTACAGTGTTGGATGGATAGATATGAGATTATAGTGTTGGTTGGACAGGTATGTTAGTATACTGTTGGACGGACAGACATGGGAGTACAGTGTTGCATAGACAGTCATGTGACAACAGTGTTGGACGGCCAGGTATGTGATGTAGTTTATGATGGACAGGTATCTGAGTGTAGTTTGGATGGACAGATCTGTCACTACAGCGTTGGATGGACATGCTTCTGAGCACAGTGATGAATGGACAGGCATGTGAGCACAGTGTTGGATGCAGAGGTATGTGAGTACAGTGTTGGATGCACAGGTATGTGAATGTATTGGTGCATGGGTAGGTATGAGAAAACAGTGATGAATGGACAGGTATGTGAGTCTAGTGTTGGATGGACAGGAATGTGAGTGTAGTTTTGCATGGATAGGTATCTGAATGTAGTGATGGATAGACAGTCATTTGTTTCACTATTGGTAGGACAGGCATGTGTGTGTCGTGTTGGATGCACAGGTATGCGTGTGTAGAGTTGTATGGAGATGTATGTAAGCTTAGCGTTGGATGACAGGTATTTGAGTGCAGTGTTGGATGGGCAGGTATGTGAGTACAGTGTAGAATGGACAGATATGTGAGTACAGAGTTGGATGGACAGGCATGTGAGCACAGTGTTGGATGCAGAGGTATGTGAGTGTAGCTGGATGCACAGGTATGTGAATGTAGTGGTGCGTGGATAGGTATGAGAATACAGTGGTGGAGGGACAGATATGTGAGCCTCGTGTTGGATGGACAGGAATGTGAGTACAGAGTTGGATGGAAAGGAATCTGAGCACAGTGTTGGATGGCCAGGTATGTGATGTAGTTTTCAATGGACAGGTATCTGAGTGTAGTTTGGATGGGCAGATCTGTCACTACAGCGTTGGATGGACATACTTGTGAGCACAGTGATGGATGGACAGGCATGTGAGCACAGTATTGAATGCAGAGGTATGTGAGTGTAGTGTTGGATGCACAGGTATGTGAATGTATTTGTGCCTGGATAGGTATGAGAATACAGTGATGAATGGACAGGTATGTGAGTCTAGTGTTGGATGGACAGAAATGTGAGTGTAGTTTTCGATGGATAGGTATCTGAATGTAGTGATGGATAGACAGTCATTTATTTCACTATTGGTAGGACAGGCATGTGTGTGTCGTGTTGGATGCACAGTATATGTGTGCAGAGTTGTACGGTGATATATATGAGCGTAGCGTTGGATGACAGGTAGTTGAGTGCAGTGTTGGATGGATAGATACAAGATTGTACTGTTGATTGGACAGGTATGTTAGTATACTGTTGGATAGACAGTCACGTGACTACAGTGTTGGTAGGACAGGTATGTATATGTCGAATTGGATGGACAAGTACGTGAGCACAGTGTATTATTTCAGTGTAAGCCTTGGATGGACAGACATGTGAGTGTATTTTTGGATGGGGAATTATGTGAGTATATTGTTGGCTGTCAGACTTGGGAGTACAGTGTTGGATGGGCAGGCCTGATTATGTAATATTGGATGGACAAGAATGTGAGTACAGTGTTGGATGGACGGGTTTGTAAGTGTAGTGTTGGATGGACAGGCATGGGAGTACAGTGTTGGATGGACAGCTACGTGAGTACAGTTTTGGTTCGACAGGTATCTGAGTGTAGTTGTCTTGGATGTACGGATATATGAGTGTATTTTGGATGGAGGAGTATTTCAGTACATTGTTGGACGGACAGGTATGTGAGTAGTGTTGGATGGACAGGTATTTGTGTTTAGTGTTGGATGGACAGGAATTTGAGTAGTGTTAGATTGACAGGGATGTGAGTACAGTGTTGGATGGACAGGCATGTGAGTACAGTGATGGATGGACAGGTGTGTGAGCACAGTGTTGGATGGACAGGTATTTCAGTTTAGTGTTGGTTGGACAGGTATGTGAGTACAGTACTGGATGGACAGTTACGTGATATAGTTTTCGATGGACAGGTATCTGAGTGTCAAGTTTGGATGGACGGATCTGTCACTAGCGTTGGATGGACAGGAATTTGAGTACAGTGTTGGATTGACAGGTATGTGAGTACAGTGTTGGATGGACAGGTTTGTGAGTGTCGTGTTGGATGGACAGGTATGCGATTACAATATTGGGTGGACAATTATTTCAGTGTAAGCCTTGGATGGACAGACATGTGAGTGTATTTTTGGATGGGCAATTATGTGAGTGTATTGTTGGCTGTCAGACATGGGAGTACAGTGTTGGATGGGCAGGCATGATTATGTAATATTGGATGGACAAGTATGTGAGTACAGTGTTGGATGGACGGGTTTTTGAGTATAGTGTTGGATGGACAGACATGGGAGTACAGTGTTGGATGACCAGCTATGTGAGTACAATTTTGGTTTGACAGGTATGTGAGTGTAGTTGTCTTCGATGGGCAGATATATGATTGTATTTTGTATGCAGAAGTATTTCAGTACATTGTTGGATGGAAATGTATGTGAGCAGTGTTGTATGGACAGGTATTTGTGTTTAGTGTTGGATGGACAGGAATTTGAGTAGTGTTGGATTGACAGGTATGTGAGTACAGTGTTGGATGGACAGGTGTGTGAGTACAGTGTTGGATGGACAGGTATGTCAGTACGGTGTTGGATGGACAGATATTTGAGTTTAGTGTTGGTTGGACAGGTATGTGAGTACAGTACTGGATGGACAGTTATGTGATATAGCTTTCGATGGACAGGTATCTGAGTGTCAAGTTTGGATGGATGGATCTGTCACTATAGCATTGCATTGACAGGTATTTGATTACAACGTTGTATTGACAGGCGTGTGAGTACAGTGTTGTATTGACAGGCGTGTGAGTACAGTATTGGATGAAAAGGTATGTGAGTACAGGTTTGGATGGACAGATATTTGAGTTTTGTGTTGGATGGACAGATATGTGAATGTATTGTTGGATGGACATGTATGTGAGTAGTGTTGGATTGACAGGTATTCAGTACAGAGTTGAATGGACAGGTATGTGAGTGTAATGTTGGATGGAGAGTTATGTGAGTACAATGTTGGATGGCTAGGTATGTGATTGCAGAAGTTAGTTTTGGATGGACAGGTAAGTGAGTACATAATGTCACCATGAGCACACATCTTAGCTAATGTCACCATCGTCAACACCTCTTTGTCCTTTTGTCTATGACATCTTTGGCAATCTCCACCTATCACTGGCCCCCTATCAAGCTCTACCTGTCCCACCCCACCCCCCCTTAAACCAGCTTATATTTCACCTCTTTTCTAATTTTCCTTAGTTCTGATGAAGATTCATTCGGGCTCGAAACGTTAACTGTATTCCTCTCCGCAGATGCTGTCAGACCTGCTGAGTTTTTCCAGATATTTTTGTTTTTGTAAGTGAGTACACTGTTTGATGGACAGGTATGTGAGTGTAGTTTTGGATTGACAGGTCTGTGAGTGTAGTGCTGGATGGACAGGAGTGTGACTACAGTGTTGGATGGACAGGTATGTGAGTACAATGGTGGATGGGCAGGTATGTGCATATATGGTTGGACGGTCAGCTATGTGGGTGTATTTGGAAGGACAGGTATTTGACTACAGTATTAGATGGACAGGTATGTGATTACAGTGTTTGATGGATAGGTATGTGAGTACAGTCTTGGATGGAGAGGCATGTGAGTGCAGTGTTGGATGGATAGATATGAGATTGTACTGTTGATTGGACAGGTATGTTAGTATACTGTTGGATAGACAGTCATGTGACTACAGTGCTGGTTGGCCAGGTATGTGTATGTCGAATTGGATGGACAAGTATGTGAGCACAATGTTGGATGGACAGGTTTGTGAGTGTAATGTTGGATGGACAGGCATTTGAATAAAGTGTTGGATGGACAGGTATTTGAGTTTAGTGTTGGATGGACAAATATGTGTGTATTGTTGGATGGGCAGGTATGTGAGTACAGTGTTGGATGGACAGGTGTGTGATGTAGTTTTCGATGGACAGGTATCTGAGTGTAGCTTGGATGGATAGATCTGTCACTAGAGCGTTGGATGGACAGGTATGTGAGTACAGTCTTGGATGGACAGGTATGTGAGTACAATGGTGGATGGGCAGGTATGTGCATATATGGTTTAACGGTCAGCTATGTGGGTGTAGTTAGATGGACTGGTATGTGACTACAGTATTAGATGGATAGGTATGTGAGTACAGTGTTGGATGGAGAGGCATGTGAGTGCAGTGTTGGATGGAGAGGCATGTGAGTGCAGTGTTGGATGGATAGATATGAGATTATAGTGTTGGTTGGACAGGCATGTTAGTATACTGTTGGACGGACAGAAATGGGAGTATAGTGTTGGATAGACAGTCATGTGACCACAGTGTTGGATGGCCAGGTATGTGATGTAATTTACGATGGACAAGTATCTGAGTGTAGTTTGGATGGACAGATCTGTCACTAGAGCGTTGGATGGACATGCTTGTGAGCACAGTGATGAATGGACAGGCATGTGAGCACAGTATTGGATGCAGAGGTATGTGAGTGTAGTGTTGGATGCACAGGTATGTGAATGTATTGGTGCATTGATAGGTATGAGAAAACAGTGATGAATGGACAGATATGTGAGTCTAGTGTTGGATGGGCCAGAATTGCGAATGCAGTTTTCGATGGGTGGGTTTCTGAATGTAGTAATGGATAGACAGTTATTTGTTTCACTATTGGTAGGACAGGCATGTGTGTGTCGTGTTGGATGCACAGGTATGTGTGCGTAGAGCTGTATGGAGATATATGTGAGCGTAGCGTTGGATGACAGGTATTTGAGTGAAGTCTTGGCTGGGCAGGTATGTAAGTACAGTGTAGAATGGACAGGTATGTGAGTTCAGAGTTGGATGGACAGGCATGTGTGTACAGTGTTAGATGGATAGATATGAGATTGTACTGTTGATTGGACAGGTATGTTAGTATACTGTTGGATAGACAATCATGTGACTACTGTGTTGGTTGGACAGGTATGTGTACGTCGAATTGGATGGACAAGTATGTGAGCACAGTGTTGGATGGACAGGTCTGTGAGTGCAGTGTTGGATGGACAGGTATGCGATTACAATATTGGGTGGACAGTTATTTCAGTGCAAGCCTTGGATGGACAGACATGTGAGTATATTTTTGAATGGGCAATTATGTGAGTGTATTGTTGGCTGTTAGACATGGAAGTACAGTGTTGGATTGGCAGGTATGATTATGTAATATTGGTTGGACAAGTATGTGAGTACAGTGTTGGATGGACGGGTTTGTGAGTGTAGTGTTGGATGGACAGACATGGGAGTACAGTGTTGGATGGAAAGCTATGTGAGTACAGTCTTGGTTCGACAGGTATGTGAGTGTAGTTGTCTTGGATGGACAGATATATGAGTGTATTTTGGATGGAGAAGTATTTCAGTACATTGTTGGATGAACAGGTATGTGAGTAGTGTTGGATGGACAGGTATTTGTGTTTCGTGTTGGATGGACAGGAATTTGAGTACAGTGTTGGATTGACAGGTATGTGAGTACAGTGTTGGATGGACAGATATTTGAGTTTCGTGTTGCATGGACAGATATGTGAATGTATTGTTGGATGGACAGGTATATGAGTAGTGTTGGATTGACAGGTATCCAGTACAGAGTTGAATGGATAGGTACGTGAGTGTAATGTTGGATGGAGAGTTAAGTGAGTACAATGTTGGATGGCTAGGTATTTGAATGCAGAAGTTAGTTTTGGATGGACAGGTAAGTGAGTACATGATGTCACCATTAGCACACATCTTAGCTAATGTCACCATCGTCAACACCTCTTTGTCCTTTTGTCTATGACATCTTTGGCAATCTCCACCTATCACTGGCCCCCTATCCAGCTCTACCTGTCCCACCCCCACCCCCCTTATACCATCTTATATTTCACCTCTTTTCTAATTTTCCTTCGTTCTGATGAAGATTCATTCGGGCTCGAAATGCTAACTGTGTTCCTCTCCGCAGATGCTGTCAGACCTGCTGAGTTTTACCAGATATTTTTGTTTTTGTAAGTGTGTACACTGTTTGATGGACAGGTATGTGAGTGTAGTTTTGGATTGACAGGTCTGTGAGTGTAGTGCTGGATGGACAGGAGTGTGACTACAGTGTTGGATGGACAGGTATGTGAGAACAATGGTGGATGGGCAGGTATGTGCATATATGGTTGGACGGTCAGCTATGTGGGTGTAGTTGGATGGACAGGTATGTGACTACAGTATTAGATGGACAGGTATGTGAGTACATAGTTGGTTGGACAGGTATGTGAGTACAGTGTTTGATGGACAGGTATGTTATTATACTGTTGGACGGACAGACATGGGAGTACATTGTTGGATAGACAGTCATGTGACTACAGTGTTGGTTGGACAGGTATGTGTATGTCGAATTGGATGGACAAGTATGTGTGCATAGTGTTGGATGGACAGGTTTGTGAGTGTAATGTTGGATGGACAGGTATTTGAGTAAAGTGCTGGATGGACAGAAATTTGAATTTAGTGTTGGATGTACAAATATGTGAATGTATTGTTGGATGGACATGTATATGAGTACAGAGTTGGACTGACAGGCACATGAGTACAGTGTTGGATAGAAAGGTATGTGAGTACAGTGTTGGATGGACAGGTGTGCGATGTAGTTTTCGATGGACAGGTATCTGAGTGTAGTTTGGATGGACAGATCTGTCACTAGAGCGTTGGATGGACAGTTATGTGAGTACAGTCTTGGATGGACAGGTATGAGTACCGTGTTGGATGGACAGGCATGTGAGCACAGTGATGGATGCAGAGGTATGTGAGTGTAGTTGGATGCACAATTATGTGAATGTAGTGGTGCATGGATAGGTATGAGAATACAATGATGGAGGGACAGATATGTGAGCCTCATGTTGGATTGACAGGAATGTGAGTACAGTGTTGCATGGAAAGGAATGTGAGCACAGTGTTGGATGGCCAGATATGTGATGCAGTTTTCGATGGACAGGTATCTGACTGTAGTTTGGATGGGCAGATCTGTCACTACAGTGTTGGATGGACGTGCTTGTGAGCACAATGATGGGTTGACAGGCATGTGAGCACAGTGTTGGATGGACAGGTTTATGAGTGCAGAGTTGTATGGAGATGTATGTGAGTGTAGTGTTGGATGGACAAGTATTTGAGTGCAGTGTTGGATGGACAGGTGTGCAATTACAGTATTAGATGGACAGTTATTTCAGTGTAGTCTTGGATGGACAGATATGTGAGTGTGCTGTTGGATGGACAGGTATTTGAGTACAGTGTTGGATGGACAGGTATTTGTGTTTAGTGTTGCATGGACAGGTATTTGAGTACAGTGTTGGATGGACAGGTATTTGTGTTTAGTGTTGGATGGACAGGAATTTGGGTACAGTGTTGGATGGACAGCTATGTGAGTACAGTGTTGGATGGACAGCTATGTGAGTACAGTGTTGGATGGACAGGTATTTGAGTTTAGTGTTGGTTGAACAGGTATGTGAGTACAGTGCTGGATGGACAGTTATGTGATATAGTTTTCGATGGACAGGTATCTGAGTGTCAAGTTTGGATGGACGGACCTGTCACTATAGCGTTGGATGGACAGGTATTTGAGTACAGTGTTGGATTGACAGGCGTGTGAGTACAGTGTTGGATGGACAGATATTTGAGTTTCGTGTTGCATGGACTGATATGTGAATGTATTGTTGGATGGACAGGTATATGAGTAGTGTTGGATTGACAGGTATTCAGTACAGAGTTGAATGGACAGGTATGTGAGTGTAACGTTGGATGGAGAGTTATGTGAGTACAATGTTGGGTGGAAGGGTATGTGAATGCAGAAGTTAGTTTTGGATGGACAGGTAAGTGAGTACATGATGTCACCATTAGCACACATCTTAGCTAATGTCACCATCGTCAACACCTCTTTGTCCTTTTGTCTATGACATCTTTGGCAATCTCCACCTATCACTGGCCCCCTATCCAGCTCTACCTGTCCCACCCCCACCCCCCTTATACCATCTTATATTTCACCTCTTTTCTAATTTTCCTTCGTTCTGATGAAGATTCATTCGGGCTCGAAATGCTAACTGTGTTCCTCTCCGCAGATGCTGTCAGACCTGCTGAGTTTTACCAGATATTTTTGTTTTTGTAAGTGTGTACACTGTTTGATGGACAGGTATGTGAGTGTAGTTTTGGATTGACAGGTCTGTGAGTGTAGTGCTGGATGGACAGGAGTGTGACTACAGTGTTGGATGGACAGGTGTGTGAGTACAATGGTGGATGGGCAGGTATGTGCATATATGGTTGGACGGTCAGCTATGTGGGTGTATTTGGAAGGACAGGTATTTGACTACAGTATTAGATGGACAGGTATGTGATTACAGTGTTTGATGGATAGGTATGTGAGTACAGTCTTGGATGGAGAGGCATGTGAGTGCAGTGTTGGATGGATAGATATGAGATTGTACTGTTGATTGGACAGGTATGTTAGTATACTGTTGGATAGACAGTCATGTGACTACAGTGCTGGTTGGCCAGGTATGTGTATGTCGAATTGGATGGACAAGTATGTGAGCACAATGTTGGATGGACAGGTTTGTGAGTGTAATGTTGGATGGACAGGCATTTGAATAAAGTGTTGGATGGACAGGTATTTGAGTTTAGTGTTGGATGGACAAATATGTGTGTATTGTTGGATGGGCAGGTATGTGAGTACAGTGTTGGATGGACAGGTGTGTGATGTAGTTTTCGATGGACAGGTATCTGAGTGTAGCTTGGATGGATAGATCTGTCACTAGAGCGTTGGATGGACAGGTATGTGAGTACAGTCTTGGATGGACAGGTATGTGAGTACAATGGTGGATGGGCAGGTATGTGCATATATGGTTTAACGGTCAGCTATGTGGGTGTAGTTAGATGGACTGGTATGTGACTACAGTATTAGATGGATAGGTATGTGAGTACAGTGTTGGATGGAGAGGCATGTGAGTGCAGTGTTGGATGGAGAGGCATGTGAGTGCAGTGTTGGATGGATAGATATGAGATTATAGTGTTGGTTGGACAGGCATGTTAGTATACTGTTGGACGGACAGAAATGGGAGTATAGTGTTGGATAGACAGTCATGTGACCACAGTGTTGGATGGCCAGGTATGTGATGTAATTTACGATGGACAAGTATCTGAGTGTAGTTTGGATGGACAGATCTGTCACTAGAGCGTTGGATGGACATGCTTGTGAGCACAGTGATGAATGGACAGGCATGTGAGCACAGTATTGGATGCAGAGGTATGTGAGTGTAGTGTTGGATGCACAGGTATGTGAATGTATTGGTGCATTGATAGGTATGAGAAAACAGTGATGAATGGACAGATATGTGAGTCTAGTGTTGGATGGGCCAGAATTGCGAATGCAGTTTTCGATGGGTGGGTTTCTGAATGTAGTAATGGATAGACAGTTATTTGTTTCACTATTGGTAGGACAGGCATGTGTGTGTCGTGTTGGATGCACAGGTATGTGTGCGTAGAGCTGTATGGAGATATATGTGAGCGTAGCGTTGGATGACAGGTATTTGAGTGAAGTCTTGGCTGGGCAGGTATGTAAGTACAGTGTAGAATGGACAGGTATGTGAGTTCAGAGTTGGATGGACAGGCATGTGTGTACAGTGTTAGATGGATAGATATGAGATTGTACTGTTGATTGGACAGGTATGTTAGTATACTGTTGGATAGACAATCATGTGACTACTGTGTTGGTTGGACAGGTATGTGTACGTCGAATTGGATGGACAAGTATGTGAGCACAGTGTTGGATGGACAGGTCTGTGAGTGCAGTGTTGGATGGACAGGTATGCGATTACAATATTGGGTGGACAGTTATTTCAGTGCAAGCCTTGGATGGACAGACATGTGAGTATATTTTTGAATGGGCAATTATGTGAGTGTATTGTTGGCTGTTAGACATGGAAGTACAGTGTTGGATTGGCAGGTATGATTATGTAATATTGGTTGGACAAGTATGTGAGTACAGTGTTGGATGGACGGGTTTGTGAGTGTAGTGTTGGATGGACAGACATGGGAGTACAGTGTTGGATGGAAAGCTATGTGAGTACAGTCTTGGTTCGACAGGTATGTGAGTGTAGTTGTCTTGGATGGACAGATATATGAGTGTATTTTGGATGGAGAAGTATTTCAGTACATTGTTGGATGAACAGGTATGTGAGTAGTGTTGGATGGACAGGTATTTGTGTTTCGTGTTGGATGGACAGGAATTTGAGTACAGTGTTGGATTGACAGGTATGTGAGTACAGTGTTGGATGGACAGATATTTGAGTTTCGTGTTGCATGGACAGATATGTGAATGTATTGTTGGATGGACAGGTATATGAGTAGTGTTGGATTGACAGGTATCCAGTACAGAGTTGAATGGATAGGTACGTGAGTGTAATGTTGGATGGAGAGTTAAGTGAGTACAATGTTGGATGGCTAGGTATTTGAATGCAGAAGTTAGTTTTGGATGGACAGGTAAGTGAGTACATGATGTCACCATTAGCACACATCTTAGCTAATGTCACCATCGTCAACACCTCTTTGTCCTTTTGTCTATGACATCTTTGGCAATCTCCACCTATCACTGGCCCCCTATCCAGCTCTACCTGTCCCACCCCCACCCCCCTTATACCATCTTATATTTCACCTCTTTTCTAATTTTCCTTCGTTCTGATGAAGATTCATTCGGGCTCGAAATGCTAACTGTGTTCCTCTCCGCAGATGCTGTCAGACCTGCTGAGTTTTACCAGATATTTTTGTTTTTGTAAGTGTGTACACTGTTTGATGGACAGGTATGTGAGTGTAGTTTTGGATTGACAGGTCTGTGAGTGTAGTGCTGGATGGACAGGAGTGTGACTACAGTGTTGGATGGACAGGTATGTGAGTACAATGGTGGATGGGCAGGTATGTGCATATATGGTTGGACGGTCAGCTATGTGGGTGTAGTTGGATGGACAGGTATGTGACTACAGTATTAGATGGATAGGTATGTAAGTACATAGTTTTGGATGGACAGGTAAGTGAGTACATAATGTCAACATTAGCACACATCTTAGCTAATGTCACCACCGTCAACACCGCTTTGTCATTTTGTCTATGACATCTTTGGCAATCTCCACCTATCACTGGCCCTCTATCCAGCTCTACCTGTCCCACGCCCCCTTAAACCAGCTTATATTTCACCTCTTTTCTAATTTTCCTTAGTTCTGATGAAGATTCATTTGGACTCGAAACGTTAACTGTGTTCCTCTCCGCAGATGCTGTCAGACCTGCTGAGATTTTCCAGGTATTTTTGTTTTTGTAAATGAGTACACTGTTTGATGGACAGGTATGTGAGTGTAGTTTTGGATTGACAGGTCTGTGAGTGTAGTGCTGGATGGACAGGAGTGTGACTACAGTGTTGGATGGACAGGTATGTGAGTACAATGGTGGATGGGCAGGTATGTGCATATATGGTTGGACGGTCAGCTATGTGGGTGTAGTTGGATGGACAGGTATGTGACTACAGTATTAGATGGATAGGTATGTAAGTACATAGTTGGTTGGACAGGTATGTGAGTACAGTGTTTGATGCACAGGTATGTGAGTACAGTGCTGGATGGAGAGGCATGTGAGTACAGTGTTGGATGGATAGATATGAGATTATAGTGTTGGTTGGACAGGTATGTTAGTATACTGTTGGACGGACAGACATGGGAGTACAGTGTTGCATAGACAGTCATGTGACAACAGTGTTGGACGGCCAGGTATGTGATGTAGTTTATGATGGACAGGTATCTGAGTGTAGTTTGGATGGACAGATCTGTCACTACAGCGTTGGATGGACATGCTTCTGAGCACAGTGATGAATGGACAGGCATGTGAGCACAGTGTTGGATGCAGAGGTATGTGAGTACAGTGTTGGATGCACAGGTATGTGAATGTATTGGTGCATGGGTAGGTATGAGAAAACAGTGATGAATGGACAGGTATGTGAGTCTAGTGTTGGATGGACAGGAATGTGAGTGTAGTTTTGCATGGATAGGTATCTGAATGTAGTGATGGATAGACAGTCATTTGTTTCACTATTGGTAGGACAGGCATGTGTGTGTCGTGTTGGATGCACAGGTATGCGTGTGTAGAGTTGTATGGAGATGTATGTAAGCTTAGCGTTGGATGACAGGTATTTGAGTGCAGTGTTGGATGGGCAGGTATGTGAGTACAGTGTAGAATGGACAGATATGTGAGTACAGAGTTGGATGGACAGGCATGTGAGCACAGTGTTGGATGCAGAGGTATGTGAGTGTAGCTGGATGCACAGGTATGTGAATGTAGTGGTGCGTGGATAGGTATGAGAATACAGTGGTGGAGGGACAGATATGTGAGCCTCGTGTTGGATGGACAGGAATGTGAGTACAGAGTTGGATGGAAAGGAATCTGAGCACAGTGTTGGATGGCCAGGTATGTGATGTAGTTTTCAATGGACAGGTATCTGAGTGTAGTTTGGATGGGCAGATCTGTCACTACAGCGTTGGATGGACATACTTGTGAGCACAGTGATGGATGGACAGGCATGTGAGCACAGTATTGAATGCAGAGGTATGTGAGTGTAGTGTTGGATGCACAGGTATGTGAATGTATTTGTGCCTGGATAGGTATGAGAATACAGTGATGAATGGACAGGTATGTGAGTCTAGTGTTGGATGGACAGAAATGTGAGTGTAGTTTTCGATGGATAGGTATCTGAATGTAGTGATGGATAGACAGTCATTTATTTCACTATTGGTAGGACAGGCATGTGTGTGTCGTGTTGGATGCACAGTATATGTGTGCAGAGTTGTACGGTGATATATATGAGCGTAGCGTTGGATGACAGGTAGTTGAGTGCAGTGTTGGATGGATAGATACAAGATTGTACTGTTGATTGGACAGGTATGTTAGTATACTGTTGGATAGACAGTCACGTGACTACAGTGTTGGTAGGACAGGTATGTATATGTCGAATTGGATGGACAAGTACGTGAGCACAGTGTATTATTTCAGTGTAAGCCTTGGATGGACAGACATGTGAGTGTATTTTTGGATGGGGAATTATGTGAGTATATTGTTGGCTGTCAGACTTGGGAGTACAGTGTTGGATGGGCAGGCCTGATTATGTAATATTGGATGGACAAGAATGTGAGTACAGTGTTGGATGGACGGGTTTGTAAGTGTAGTGTTGGATGGACAGGCATGGGAGTACAGTGTTGGATGGACAGCTACGTGAGTACAGTTTTGGTTCGACAGGTATCTGAGTGTAGTTGTCTTGGATGTACGGATATATGAGTGTATTTTGGATGGAGGAGTATTTCAGTACATTGTTGGACGGACAGGTATGTGAGTAGTGTTGGATGGACAGGTATTTGTGTTTAGTGTTGGATGGACAGGAATTTGAGTAGTGTTAGATTGACAGGGATGTGAGTACAGTGTTGGATGGACAGGCATGTGAGTACAGTGATGGATGGACAGGTGTGTGAGCACAGTGTTGGATGGACAGGTATTTCAGTTTAGTGTTGGTTGGACAGGTATGTGAGTACAGTACTGGATGGACAGTTACGTGATATAGTTTTCGATGGACAGGTATCTGAGTGTCAAGTTTGGATGGACGGATCTGTCACTAGCGTTGGATGGACAGGAATTTGAGTACAGTGTTGGATTGACAGGTATGTGAGTACAGTGTTGGATGGACAGGTTTGTGAGTGTCGTGTTGGATGGACAGGTATGCGATTACAATATTGGGTGGACAATTATTTCAGTGTAAGCCTTGGATGGACAGACATGTGAGTGTATTTTTGGATGGGCAATTATGTGAGTGTATTGTTGGCTGTCAGACATGGGAGTACAGTGTTGGATGGGCAGGCATGATTATGTAATATTGGATGGACAAGTATGTGAGTACAGTGTTGGATGGACGGGTTTTTGAGTATAGTGTTGGATGGACAGACATGGGAGTACAGTGTTGGATGACCAGCTATGTGAGTACAATTTTGGTTTGACAGGTATGTGAGTGTAGTTGTCTTCGATGGGCAGATATATGATTGTATTTTGTATGCAGAAGTATTTCAGTACATTGTTGGATGGAAATGTATGTGAGCAGTGTTGTATGGACAGGTATTTGTGTTTAGTGTTGGATGGACAGGAATTTGAGTAGTGTTGGATTGACAGGTATGTGAGTACAGTGTTGGATGGACAGGTGTGTGAGTACAGTGTTGGATGGACAGGTATGTCAGTACGGTGTTGGATGGACAGATATTTGAGTTTAGTGTTGGTTGGACAGGTATGTGAGTACAGTACTGGATGGACAGTTATGTGATATAGCTTTCGATGGACAGGTATCTGAGTGTCAAGTTTGGATGGATGGATCTGTCACTATAGCATTGCATTGACAGGTATTTGATTACAACGTTGTATTGACAGGCGTGTGAGTACAGTGTTGTATTGACAGGCGTGTGAGTACAGTATTGGATGAAAAGGTATGTGAGTACAGGTTTGGATGGACAGATATTTGAGTTTTGTGTTGGATGGACAGATATGTGAATGTATTGTTGGATGGACATGTATGTGAGTAGTGTTGGATTGACAGGTATTCAGTACAGAGTTGAATGGACAGGTATGTGAGTGTAATGTTGGATGGAGAGTTATGTGAGTACAATGTTGGATGGCTAGGTATGTGATTGCAGAAGTTAGTTTTGGATGGACAGGTAAGTGAGTACATAATGTCACCATGAGCACACATCTTAGCTAATGTCACCATCGTCAACACCTCTTTGTCCTTTTGTCTATGACATCTTTGGCAATCTCCACCTATCACTGGCCCCCTATCAAGCTCTACCTGTCCCACCCCACCCCCCCTTAAACCAGCTTATATTTCACCTCTTTTCTAATTTTCCTTAGTTCTGATGAAGATTCATTCGGGCTCGAAACGTTAACTGTATTCCTCTCCGCAGATGCTGTCAGACCTGCTGAGTTTTTCCAGATATTTTTGTTTTTGTAAGTGAGTACACTGTTTGATGGACAGGTATGTGAGTGTAGTTTTGGATTGACAGGTCTGTGAGTGTAGTGCTGGATGGACAGGAGTGTGACTACAGTGTTGGATGGACAGGTATGTGAGTACAATGGTGGATGGGCAGGTATGTGCATATATGGTTGGACGGTCAGCTATGTGGGTGTATTTGGAAGGACAGGTATTTGACTACAGTATTAGATGGACAGGTATGTGATTACAGTGTTTGATGGATAGGTATGTGAGTACAGTCTTGGATGGAGAGGCATGTGAGTGCAGTGTTGGATGGATAGATATGAGATTGTACTGTTGATTGGACAGGTATGTTAGTATACTGTTGGATAGACAGTCATGTGACTACAGTGCTGGTTGGCCAGGTATGTGTATGTCGAATTGGATGGACAAGTATGTGAGCACAATGTTGGATGGACAGGTTTGTGAGTGTAATGTTGGATGGACAGGCATTTGAATAAAGTGTTGGATGGACAGGTATTTGAGTTTAGTGTTGGATGGACAAATATGTGTGTATTGTTGGATGGGCAGGTATGTGAGTACAGTGTTGGATGGACAGGTGTGTGATGTAGTTTTCGATGGACAGGTATCTGAGTGTAGCTTGGATGGATAGATCTGTCACTAGAGCGTTGGATGGACAGGTATGTGAGTACAGTCTTGGATGGACAGGTATGTGAGTACAATGGTGGATGGGCAGGTATGTGCATATATGGTTTAACGGTCAGCTATGTGGGTGTAGTTAGATGGACTGGTATGTGACTACAGTATTAGATGGATAGGTATGTGAGTACAGTGTTGGATGGAGAGGCATGTGAGTGCAGTGTTGGATGGAGAGGCATGTGAGTGCAGTGTTGGATGGATAGATATGAGATTATAGTGTTGGTTGGACAGGCATGTTAGTATACTGTTGGACGGACAGAAATGGGAGTATAGTGTTGGATAGACAGTCATGTGACCACAGTGTTGGATGGCCAGGTATGTGATGTAATTTACGATGGACAAGTATCTGAGTGTAGTTTGGATGGACAGATCTGTCACTAGAGCGTTGGATGGACATGCTTGTGAGCACAGTGATGAATGGACAGGCATGTGAGCACAGTATTGGATGCAGAGGTATGTGAGTGTAGTGTTGGATGCACAGGTATGTGAATGTATTGGTGCATTGATAGGTATGAGAAAACAGTGATGAATGGACAGATATGTGAGTCTAGTGTTGGATGGGCCAGAATTGCGAATGCAGTTTTCGATGGGTGGGTTTCTGAATGTAGTAATGGATAGACAGTTATTTGTTTCACTATTGGTAGGACAGGCATGTGTGTGTCGTGTTGGATGCACAGGTATGTGTGCGTAGAGCTGTATGGAGATATATGTGAGCGTAGCGTTGGATGACAGGTATTTGAGTGAAGTCTTGGCTGGGCAGGTATGTAAGTACAGTGTAGAATGGACAGGTATGTGAGTTCAGAGTTGGATGGACAGGCATGTGTGTACAGTGTTAGATGGATAGATATGAGATTGTACTGTTGATTGGACAGGTATGTTAGTATACTGTTGGATAGACAATCATGTGACTACTGTGTTGGTTGGACAGGTATGTGTACGTCGAATTGGATGGACAAGTATGTGAGCACAGTGTTGGATGGACAGGTCTGTGAGTGCAGTGTTGGATGGACAGGTATGCGATTACAATATTGGGTGGACAGTTATTTCAGTGCAAGCCTTGGATGGACAGACATGTGAGTATATTTTTGAATGGGCAATTATGTGAGTGTATTGTTGGCTGTTAGACATGGAAGTACAGTGTTGGATTGGCAGGTATGATTATGTAATATTGGTTGGACAAGTATGTGAGTACAGTGTTGGATGGACGGGTTTGTGAGTGTAGTGTTGGATGGACAGACATGGGAGTACAGTGTTGGATGGAAAGCTATGTGAGTACAGTCTTGGTTCGACAGGTATGTGAGTGTAGTTGTCTTGGATGGACAGATATATGAGTGTATTTTGGATGGAGAAGTATTTCAGTACATTGTTGGATGAACAGGTATGTGAGTAGTGTTGGATGGACAGGTATTTGTGTTTCGTGTTGGATGGACAGGAATTTGAGTACAGTGTTGGATTGACAGGTATGTGAGTACAGTGTTGGATGGACAGATATTTGAGTTTCGTGTTGCATGGACAGATATGTGAATGTATTGTTGGATGGACAGGTATATGAGTAGTGTTGGATTGACAGGTATCCAGTACAGAGTTGAATGGATAGGTACGTGAGTGTAATGTTGGATGGAGAGTTAAGTGAGTACAATGTTGGATGGCTAGGTATTTGAATGCAGAAGTTAGTTTTGGATGGACAGGTAAGTGAGTACATGATGTCACCATTAGCACACATCTTAGCTAATGTCACCATCGTCAACACCTCTTTGTCCTTTTGTCTATGACATCTTTGGCAATCTCCACCTATCACTGGCCCCCTATCCAGCTCTACCTGTCCCACCCCCACCCCCCTTATACCATCTTATATTTCACCTCTTTTCTAATTTTCCTTCGTTCTGATGAAGATTCATTCGGGCTCGAAATGCTAACTGTGTTCCTCTCCGCAGATGCTGTCAGACCTGCTGAGTTTTACCAGATATTTTTGTTTTTGTAAGTGTGTACACTGTTTGATGGACAGGTATGTGAGTGTAGTTTTGGATTGACAGGTCTGTGAGTGTAGTGCTGGATGGACAGGAGTGTGACTACAGTGTTGGATGGACAGGTATGTGAGAACAATGGTGGATGGGCAGGTATGTGCATATATGGTTGGACGGTCAGCTATGTGGGTGTAGTTGGATGGACAGGTATGTGACTACAGTATTAGATGGACAGGTATGTGAGTACATAGTTGGTTGGACAGGTATGTGAGTACAGTGTTTGATGGACAGGTATGTTATTATACTGTTGGACGGACAGACATGGGAGTACATTGTTGGATAGACAGTCATGTGACTACAGTGTTGGTTGGACAGGTATGTGTATGTCGAATTGGATGGACAAGTATGTGTGCATAGTGTTGGATGGACAGGTTTGTGAGTGTAATGTTGGATGGACAGGTATTTGAGTAAAGTGCTGGATGGACAGAAATTTGAATTTAGTGTTGGATGTACAAATATGTGAATGTATTGTTGGATGGACATGTATATGAGTACAGAGTTGGACTGACAGGCACATGAGTACAGTGTTGGATAGAAAGGTATGTGAGTACAGTGTTGGATGGACAGGTGTGCGATGTAGTTTTCGATGGACAGGTATCTGAGTGTAGTTTGGATGGACAGATCTGTCACTAGAGCGTTGGATGGACAGTTATGTGAGTACAGTCTTGGATGGACAGGTATGTGAGTACCGTGTTGGATGGACAGGCATGTGAGCACAGTGATGGATGCAGAGGTATGTGAGTGTAGTTGGATGCACAATTATGTGAATGTAGTGGTGCATGGATAGGTATGAGAATACAATGATGGAGGGACAGATATGTGAGCCTCATGTTGGATTGACAGGAATGTGAGTACAGTGTTGCATGGAAAGGAATGTGAGCACAGTGTTGGATGGCCAGATATGTGATGCAGTTTTCGATGGACAGGTATCTGAGTGTAGTTTGGATGGGCAGATCTGTCACTACAGTGTTGGATGGACGTGCTTGTGAGCACAATGATGGGTTGACAGGCATGTGAGCACAGTGTTGGATGCAGAGGTATGTGAGTGTGGTGTTGGATGCACAGGTATGTGAATGTATTGGTGCATGGATAGGTATGATAAAACAGTGATGAATGGACAGGTATGTGAGTCGAGTGTTGGATGGACAGAAATATGAGTGTAGTTTTCGATGGATAGGTATCTGAACGTAGTGATGGATAGACAGTCATTTGTTTCACTATTGGTAGGACAGGCATGTGTGTGTCGTGTTGGATGCACAGTCTGTGTGTGCAGAGTTGTATGGTGATATATGTGAGCGTAGCGTTGGATGACAGGTAGTTGAGTGCAGTGTTGGATGGATAGATATGAGATTGTACTGTTGATTGGGCAGGTATGTTAGTATACTGTTGGATAGACAGTCACGTGACTACAGTGTTGGTTGGACAGGTAGTGTAGTTGGATACACAGGTATGTGAATGTAGTGGTGTACGTCGAATTGGATGGACAAGTATGTGAGCACAGTGTTGGAGGGACAGGTTTGTGAGTGTAGTGTTGGATGGACAGGTATGCGATTACAATATTGGGTAGACAGTTATTTCAGTGTAAGCCTTGGATGGACAGACATGTGAGTGTATTTTTGGATGGGGAATTATGTGAGTGTATTGTTGGCTGTCAGACATGGGAGTACAGTGTTGGATCGGAAGGCATGATTATGTAATATTGGATGGACAAGTATGTGAGTACAGTGTTGGATGGACCGGTCTTTGAGTACAGTGTTGGATGGAAAGGTATGTGAGTACAGTGCTGGATGGACAGTTATGTGAGTGTAGTTTTCGATGGACAGGTATCTGAGTGTAGTTTGGATGGACGGATCTGTCACTACAGCGTTCGATGGAGAGGTATTTGAGTACAGTGTTGGATGGAAAGGTATCTGAATGTATTGTTGGATGGACAGGTATTTGATTTTAGTGTTGGATGGACAGATATGTGAATGTATTATTGGATGGACAGGTATTTGAGCATCGTGTTGGTTGGAAAGGCATGTGAGCACAGTGTTGGATGGACAGGCATGTGAGCACAGTGTTGGATGCAGAGGTATGTGAGTGTAATATTGGATGCACAGGTACGCGAATGTAGTGGTGCATGGATAGGTATGAGAATACAGTGGTGGATGGACAGGAATGTGAGCCTAGTGTTGGATAGACAGGCATGTGAGTGTAGTTTTGGATGGATAGGTATCTGAATGTAATGATGGATAGACTAAATTATTGACTACATTTGATTACATTATTGGTAGGACAGGCATGTGTGTGTCGTGTTGGATGCACAGGTATGTGTGTGTAGAGTTGTATGGAGATGTCTGTGAGCGTAGCATTGGATGACAGATATTTGAGTGCAATGTTGGATGGGCAGGTGTGTGTTTTACCATGTTGCATGAAAAGCTATGTGTGTACAGTGTAGGATGAACAGGTATGTGAGTACAGTATTGCATGGACATCTATGTGTGTACAATGTTGGATAGATAGGTATGTGAGTGCAGTGTTGGTTGGACAGGTATGTGCGTGTAGTGTTCGATGGACAGGTATGCGATTACAATGTTGGATGGGCAGTTATTTCAGTGTAGCCTTGGATGGACAGGAATGTGAGTGTATTTTTGGATGATCAGTTATGTGAGTGTATTGTTGGCTGTCAGGTATGTGAGTACAGTGTTGGCTGGACAGATATGTGAGTACAGTGTTGGATGGACTGGTATTTGAGTACAGTGTTGGATGGACAGTTATGTGAGTACAGTTTTGGTTCGACAGGTATGTAAGTGTAGTTGTCTTGGATGGACAGATATATGCGTGTATTTTGGATGGAGAATTATTTAGTACATTGTTGGATGGACAGTTATGTGAGTAGTGTTGAATAGAGAGGTATTTGTGTTTAGTGTTGGATGGACAGGAATTTGAGTACAGTGTTGGATTGACAGTTATGTGAGTACAGTGTTGGATGGACAGGTATGTGAGTACAGTGTTGGATGGACAGGCATTTGAGTTTACTGTTGGATGGACAGATATATGAGTGTATTTTGGATGGAGAGGTATTTCAGTACATTGTCGGATGGACAGGTATGTGAGTAGTGTTGGATGGACAGGTATTTGTCTTTCGTGTTGGATGGTCAGGTATGTGAGTACAGTGCAGGATGGAAGTTCTTGTGTATTAGTTTTTGATGAACCGGCATCTGAGTGTAGTTTGGATGGACAGACCTGTCACTACAGCGTTGGATGGACAGGCACGTGAGTATACTTTTGGATGAATAGGTCTGTGAGTGCAGTCTTGTACCGTCTTGGTTGGACAGCTACAGTGTTGGATGGACAGGCATGTGAGCACAGTGTTGGATGCAGAGGTACGTGAGTGTAGTTGGATGCACAGATATGTGAATGTAGTGGTGCGTAGGTAGGTATGAGAATACAGTGATGGAGGGACAGATATGTGAGCTTCGGGTTGGATTGACAGGCATGGGAGTACAGTGTTGGATAGAAAGGTATGTGAGCACAGTGTTGGACGGCCAGGTATGTGATGTAGTTTTTGATGGACAGGCATCTGAGTGTAGTTTGGATGGACAGACCTGTAACTACAGCGTTGGATGGGCAGGCACGTGAGTATACTTTTGGATGTATAGGTCTGTGAGTACAGTCTTGGTTGGACAGGTATGTGAGTACAGTGTTGGATGGACAGGCATGTGAGCACAGTGTTGGATACAGAGGTACGTGAGTGTAGTCGGTTGCACAGATATGTGAATGTAGTGGTGCGTAGGTAGGTATGAGAATGCAGTGATGGAGGGGCAGATATGTGAGCTTCGTGTTGGATGGACAGGCATGTGAGTACAGTGTTGGATGGAAAGGAATGTGAGCACAGTGTTGGACGGCCAGGTATGTGAAGTAGTTTTCGATGGACAGGTATCTGAGTGTAGTTTGGATCGACAGATCTGTCACTACAGCGTTGGATGGACAGGTATGTGAGCACAATGTTCGATGCAGAGGTATGTAAGTGTAGTGTTGGAAGCACAGGTATGTGAATGTATTGGTGCATGGATAGGTATGAGAATACAGTGATGAATGGTCAGGTAAATGAGTCTAGTGTTGGATGGACAGGAATGTGAGTGTAGTTTTTGATGGATAGGTATCTGAATGTAGTGATGGATAGACAGTGTTGGATGGACAGGTACGTGAGTGTACTGTTGGATGGACAGGTATGTGAGTGTAGTGTTCGATTGACAGGAATGTGAGTTCAGTGTTGGATGCACAGGTACATCAGTGTAGTGTTGGATGGACAGGTATGTGAGTGTACTGCTGAATGGAATGGTGAGTGAGTGGAGTGATGGATCGATCAATATGTCAGTACAGTATTGGATGGACATGTATATGAGTGCAGTGTTCAATGGACAGCTATGCGAGTACAGTGTTGGATAGACAGGTCTGTAAGTACATTGTTTGATGGACAGGTATGTGAGTACCCTGTTAGATGGAGAAGTATGCGAGTATACTGTTGAATGGACAGGTGTATGACTGTAGTGTTAGATGGACAGGTAAGTGAGTGTAGTGTTGGATGGACAAAAATGTGAGTACACTGTTGGATGAATAGGTATATGAGTGCATTGTTGATGGACAGGTATATGAGTGCACAGTTGATGGACAGGTATATCAGTGCAGTGTTGGTTGGCAGGTATGTGAGTGCAGTGTTGATGGACAGGTATATGAGTGCACTGTTGATGGACAGGTATATCAGTGCAGTGTTGGTTGGCAGGTATGTGAGTGCAGTGTTGATGGACAGGTATATGAGTGCAGTGTTGATGGACAGGTATATCAATGTAGTGTTGGTTGGCAGGTATGTGAGTGTAGTGTTGATGGACAGGTATATGAGTGCAGTGTTGATGGACAGGTATATGAGTGCAGTGTTGATGGACAGGTATATCAGTGCAGTGTTGGTTGGCAGGTATGTGAGTGCAGTGTTGATGGACAGGTATATGAGTGCACTGTTGATGGACAGGTATATGAGTGCACTGTTGATGGACAGGTATATCGGTGCAGTGTTGGTTGGCAGGTATGTGAGTGCAGTGTTGATGGACAGGTATATGAGTGCAGTGTTGATGGACAGGTATATCAGTGCAGTGTTGGTTGGCAGGTATGTGAGTGCAGTGTTGATGGACAGGTGTATGAGAGCAGTGTTGATAGACAGGTATATCAGTGCACTGTTGATGGACAGGTATATGAGTGCACTGTTGATGGACAGGTATATCAGTGCAGTGTTGGTTGGCAGGTATGTGAGTGCAGTGTTGATGGACAGGTATATGAGTGCAGTGTTGATAGACAGGTATATCAGTGCACTGTTGATGGACAGGTATATGAATGCAGTGTTGATGGACAGGTATATCAGTGCAGTGTTGGTTGGCAGGTATGTGAGTGCAGTGTTGATGGACAGGTATATGAGTGCATTGTTGATGGACAGGTATATGAGTGTAGTGTTGATGGACAGGTATATCAGTGCAGTGTTGGTTGGCAGGTATGTGAGTACAATGTTGGATGGAGAGATATGAGAGTCCAGAGTTGGATGGGCAGCTATCTGTGTCAAGTATTGGACGGACATTCATATGAGTACCGTCTTGAATGCACAGGTATTTGAGTATAAAGTTGGATTGACTGGCATGTGAGTGCATTGTTCACTATACATACAGGGCTTTGGTGAGACCACACCTGGAATATTGTGTACAGTTTTGGTCTCCTTATCTGAGGAAGGATATTCTTGCTATAGAGGGAGTGCAGCAATGGTTTACCAAACTGATTCCTGGGATGGCGGGACTGACATATGAGGAGAGATTGAGTCAGCAAGGATTCTATTCGCTGGAGTTCAGAAGAATGAGGGGGGATCTTATAGCAACTTATAAAATTCTAACAGGACTTGACAGGGTAGATGCAGGAAGGATGTTCCCGATGGTGGGGGAATCCAGAACCAGGGTCACAGTCTGACGATATGGGGTAGACCATTTAGGACTGAGATGAGGGGAAATTTCTTCATCCAGAGAGTGGTGAGCCTGTGGAATTCGCTACCACAGAAAGTAGCTGACGCCAAAGCATTGTATGTTTTCAAGAAGAAGGTCTTGGGGCAAAAGGGATGAAAGGGTATGGGGAGAAAGCGGGAGCAGGCTATTGAATTGGATGATCAGCCATGATCATAATGAATGGCGGAGCAGGATCGAAGGGCCGATGGCCTACTCCTGCTCCTATTTTCTATGTTTCTATGCTACAGGTATGTGATTATATTATTGTGTGGACAGGTATGGCGGTGTAGTGTTGATTGGAGAGTTCTGCGGAAGGGTCATGAGGACTCGAAACGTCAACTCTTTTCTTCTCCGCCGATGCTGCCAGACCTGCTGAGTTTTTCCAGGTAATTCTATTTTTATTGGTTGGGTTATTGGCTGGGTGCAGGGTGATTGGCTGGGTGCAGCGTGATTGGTTGGGTGGTTGGCTAGGTGCAGGGTGATTGGTTGGGTGATCGGCTGGGTTCAGGGTGATGGTTTGGCTGATTGGCTGGGTGCAGGGTGATTGGTTGGGTGTTTGGCTGGGTGATTGGCTGGGGGGCAGGGTGATTGGTTGTGTGATTGGCTGGGTGCAGGCTGATTGGTTGGGTGATTGGCTGGGTGCAGTGTGATTGGTTGTGTTCTCGGCTGGGTGCAGGGTGATTGGTTGGGTTATTGGTTAGGTGCAGGGTGATCGGCTGGGTGCAGGGTGATTGGTTGGGTGATTGGCGGGGTGCAATGTGATTGCTTGGGTGATTGGTTGGGTGCAGGGTGATTGGTTGAGTGATCGACTGGGTGCTGGGTGATTGGTTGGGTGATTTGCTGGGTGATTGGTTGGGTGATTGGCTGGGTGCTGGGTGATTGGTTGGGTGATTGGCTGGGTGCTGGGTGATTGGTTGAGTGATCGGCTGAGTGCTGGGTGATTGGTTGAGTGATTGGCTGGGTGCTGGGTGATTGGTTGGGTGATTGGCTGGGTGCTGGGTGATTGGCTGGGTGCTGGGTGAATCGTTGGGTGATTGGCTGGGTGCTGGGTGATTGGCTGGGTGCTGGGTGAATCGTTGGGTGATTGGCTGGGTGCTGGGTGATTGGTTGAGTGATCGTCTGAGTGCTGGGTGATTGGTTGAGTGATCAGCTGGGTGCTGGGTGATTCGTTGGGTGATTGGCTGGGTGCTGGGTGATTGGCTGGGTGCTGGGTGATTGGTTGGGTGATTGGCTGAGTGCAGGGAGATTGGTTGAGTGATCCGCTGGGTGCTGGGTGATTGGTTGAGTGATCGGCTGGGTGCTGGGTGATTGGTTGAGTGATCGGCTGGGTGCTGGGTGATTGGTTGGGTGATTGGCTGGGTGCTGGGTGATTGGTTGGGAGATGGGCTGGGTGCTGGGTGATTGGTTGAGTGATCGGCTAGGTGCTGGGTGATTGGTTGGGTGATTGGCTGAGTGCAGGGTGATTGGTTGAGTGATCGGCTGGGTGCTGGGTGATTGGTTGAGTGATTGACTGAGTGCAGGGTGATTGGTTGGGTGGTTGGCTGAGTGCTGGGTGATTGGTTGAGTGATTGGCTGGGTGCTGGGTGATTGGTTGGGTGATTGGCTGAGTGCAGGGTGATTGGCTGAGTGCAGGGTGATTGGTTGGGTGATTGTCTGAGTGCAGGGTGATTGGTTGGGTGATTGTCTGTGTGCAGGGTGATTGGTTGGGTGATTGGCTGAGTGGGCAGGGTGATTGGTTGGGTGATTGGCTGAGTGCAGGGTGATTGGTTGGGTGATTGTCTGAGTGCAGGGTGATTGGTTGGGTGATTGTCTGAGTGCAGGGTGATTGGTTGGGTGATTGGCTGAGTGTAGGGTGATTGGTTGGGTGACTGTCTGAGTGTAGGGTGATTGGTTGGGTGATTGTCTGAGTGCAGGGTGATTGGTTGGGTGATTGTCTGAGTGCAGGGTGATTGGCTGAGTGTAGGGTGATTGGTTGGGTGATTGTCTGAGTGTAGGGTGATTGGTTGGGTGACTGTCTGAGTGCAGGGTGATTGGTTGGGTGATTAGCTGCTCTACCCACAAATTGGCCTCTTGTGCAAACAGGAGATAACCAACGGGATAAAAGCAAAATGCTCGAAAACTGAAACAAAAAGAGAAAATACTGGAAGAACTCCGCAGGTCTGTGGAGAAAGAGAGAGAAAGAGTTAACGTTTCGAGTCCGTATGACTGAATAAGAGCCATACGGATTCGAAACGTTAACTCTGTTTCTCGCTCCACAGATGCTGTCAGTTGCGGAGTTTTTACAGCATTTTTTCTTTTTTTTCCAGACAACCAACAGGCTGCGAGGGGAGAAACTGGCAATGAGCATGCGCAGAGCGAAAGGAGCCGAGCATGCGCAGAGCGAAAGGAGCCGAGCATGCGCAGAGTGAAAGGAGCCGAGCATGCGCAGAGCGAAATCCGTAGTGAGCATGCGCATAGCCAGGACCCGGGGACGCGGCAGCGGCGATGCCAGAAACCGAGATTGAACAACAACAACTGCAAAACGGTAAGGACAGCCCGGGGGAGAGGGGCGACCCGGTTCACACAGCACAGACAGAGAGAGACCCCGTCAGGGGGGAGGGGGGGGAGAGAGAGAGAGAGAGACCCCGTCAGGGGGAGAGAGAGACCCCGTCAGGGGGGGAGGGAGAGAGAGAGAGAGAGAGAGACCCCGTCAGGGGGGGAGGGAGAGAGAGAGAGAGAGAGACCCCGTCAGGGGGAGAGAGAGACCCCGTCAGGGGGGGAGAGAGACCCCGTCAGGGGGGGAGAGAGACCCCGTCAGGGGGGGAGAGAGACCCCGTCAGGGGGGGAGAGAGACCCCGTCAGGGGGGGAGGGAGAGAGAGAGAGAGAGAGAGACCCCGTCAGGGGGAGAGAGAGACCCCGTCAGGGGGAGAGAGAGACCCCGTCAGGGGGGAGAGAGACCCCGTCAGGGGGGGAGAGAGACCCCGTCAGGGGGGGAGAGAGACCCCGTCAGGGGGGGAGAGAGACCCCGTCAGGGGGGGAGAGAGACCCCGTCAGGGGGGGGAGAGAGAGAGAGACTCCGTCAGGGGAGAGAGAGACCCGTCAGGGGGGAGAGAGAGAGAGAGAGAGAGACCCCGTCAGGGGGGGAGAGAGAGAGACCCCGTCAGGGGGGGAGAGAGAGAGAGAGAGAGAGAGACCCCGTCAGGGGGGGAGGGAGAGAGAGAGAGAGAGAGACCCCGTCAGGGGGGGAGGGAGAGAGAGAGAGAGAGAGACCCCGTCAGGGGGGGAGGGAGAGAGAGAGAGAGAGAGACCCCGTCAGGGGGGGGGGAGAGAGAGAGAAACCCCGTCAGGGGGGGAGAGAGAGAGAGAGAAACCCCGTCAGGGGGGGAGAGAGAGAGAGAGAGAGACCCCGTCAGGGGGGGAGAGAGAGAGAGAGAGAGAGAGAGACCCCGTCAGGGGGGGGGAGAGAGAGAGACCCCGTCAGGGGGGGGGAGAGAGAGAAACCCCGTCAGGGGGGGAGAGAGAGAGAGAGAGAGAGAGACCCCGTCAGGGGGGAGGGGGAGAGAGAGAGAGAGAGAGAGACCCCGTCAGGGGGGGAGAGAGACCCCGTCAGGGGGGGAGAGAGAGAGAGAGACTCCGTCAGGGGGAGAGAGAGACCCCGTCAGGGGGGGAGAGAGAGAGAGAGAGAGACCC